>NW_001517107.1:81810-630900 GCF_000002715.2 Aspergillus clavatus NRRL 1 | reverse complement strand
CAATGTTCATGGGTTTCATTAACTTTAGAGACTATCTGCTGAATACTAAACTATAAAATTATGGATAAGGGCTTGGGGCAATTAATATAAAGCACCAAATTTATAGTGTGTGTGCCTAGAATTAACACAGTATATGATAAGCCTATAGAGACCTGTGGTATAATAAAGCTCTTTAGGCTTATTCACTAGTGGCCCTATTCGGCATGCTTACCTCTTGCCACTATGATATTTAGACCATTAGCACCTAACATTCTCTCTCTGTGATAGTGGCAGACCCCATTACAAAATCAAGATCCATGTTATCCATAGGTTGCTTCTACTCACAATGCTTGATCTGCATCTCCTTCTTGTTAAACACAGTACCTATTGTAGGGGTTCTACTGCAGCACTAAAATGGTGTCCTGACCCTAGTTAGTCAGTATCAGTAGTCCTTATGACAGTACTTTTAGCTCCTCAGAGGGAAGACATGCAGAGTCGCAACTCGGTCAAGTTCACCAAGTTTTCATCAAGCCCTGTAGTCCATTTGACTGGGGAAGATGAGGCTGCGATGATGGATCCTTCGATTGGAGTTATGTTTGTGGCGCCTTCAATTATGGTCCAGCCACTACCCATGATAGACAGTTGGTCTAGGGCACATGAATCCTCTGTGAAGGAATTGTGTTTAATTTCTAATGTTCTCGAGCTGAGTGTTTGTAGATGGTTTGGACACTGTACTGATGGTCCCGTCTGCGCCTCATCTATGGCTTATGGTTGCAGCGTCTTAGGGCAGTATCTTTCATCCCTTTACCTAGTACATATTAAGTGGCCATTTTTCCCAATCCAGCTGTTTTAGGTTTATATCCAGTACCAGGCAGGCAAATACAAAGTATAAACAGGTGGAGTGTCTGTTGTGTTTAGATATATAGTCTTAGCTCTCTCTCTCACTTCAGGGCAGTTCATTATGCCAGCACTCTATAAAACCCCTTTTCGCCCCTAGGTATGGACCACACACCAGAAGGAAACAAATGATTTAGTTTCTAAAATAGTAACATCAGGGACACCCAATTAAGCAGTAGCTATCCATTACTATACAGATGTTTCCAGAGATGACAAGTTCTATGGATCTGACAGTATGAACATGGAAATCACAACCATTGGAACACTAGAAGTGTGGGCTCCCAAAGAACCATTGTTTTAACTTCATTGTTGTCCTCAAAAATAGGGAAAATCTATCACTGGGGTTGGGTGGTCGTTTGCGGATGAGCAGATAAGTTGGAACAATACAAATCTCAACTAGAACTTCCAGTATTGGGCCACTCCGCATTCGGATCTTGGCATTGCCTGAACATAAGTATTAGAAATGTTGACACCTGTATCAAAGGAGGGTCGACACAAATTGTCATTGCAAAGGGCAGCCTGATAATAACTATCAGGCAAGTTAGTATCCAAGTGGACGGAAAGTAGAGTTAAAATAGGATGGGAAAGCCAGTGTGAACCCAAAACCATTCTGGAACACAAAAAGTTTGAATGAATAATGATATATTAAAAAAATTCAGAAAGCTCTTGAGCCAAATAGTGAAGACTCTTCAGAATACACCATTGCTGGTTTCAGAATGCAGTTGATAAAGCAGCCCGGATACGGTAAGGGGGATCTTCATACAGGTACCACCTGAGCACAAAGCCCAACCAATAGCAGACTTCGAGGCTTGTGCATGTAACTGGTTAATGGATCAGATCACAGATGTAAATATTAAATGTAACCTTTCTCCAGTTCATCTAGATCAGAAAAAATTTGAGTAGATATACTCAAAGCGCCCGATGGCGACTCAAATCCGCCGACCGCCATCATCACCCAATCTTTCAACTGGCCGATCACCATGCTATCCGAGGCTCGTTTTCCCCCTTCGCTCCTTCGTCGGCTGGGCGCGCAATGCTCTCGCCG
Source organism: Aspergillus clavatus NRRL 1 (assembly GCF_000002715.2). Taxonomy (NCBI): domain Eukaryota; kingdom Fungi; phylum Ascomycota; class Eurotiomycetes; order Eurotiales; family Aspergillaceae; genus Aspergillus; species Aspergillus clavatus. Next base: position 628,979 of record NW_001517107.1, on the reverse strand, counting down.
GCGGTATCAGTACTGCTTTGGAGCGGCTATCCTGATCTTCATCCTATACCACTTCCAGGAGGCCGTCGTTCCCCTTGAATCGCGCGCAAAACTCACTTCACATCTGTCCAAACCCTCCATAGCCCGTGAAGTGTCAGCGCGAGAGCTGCTAGCACGCCCAATTTCGCGTGACCCGGTCACGATTCCCAAGATTATCCATCAAACATGGTTTCCAGCTGGGAGCAACATGTCGGGGCGTGCCCAAGCTTGGGTACAGACAATGAGAGAGCAGAACCCAGATTGGGAATGGGTGCTCTGGGATGACCAGACCAACAACATGCTGGTCCAGCAATATTTCCCGTGGTTCTGGGACGAGTATGCCGCGTTGCCCAAGGAGATTTTGCGCGCTGATCTGGTCCGCAACTTCTATATGTATCTGTTTGGAGGGTGCGTGTTCCTCTCCAAGTATCAGGCGTCGATACGTATATTGACGGAACTTCCTTGACTTTCACCATTTTAGCATGTATGCGGATGTGGATACCGAAGCTCTCATCCCTGTCGAGCCACTCTTCACAGGACACGGAACCTCGCTGGCTGCGCACAAGACGATCCTCTCGTCTTCTCACCGTAGCCAAAATCGCCGTGTTCAAAGAGCCTTTATGGGAAGAATGGCTCATAGCGAAGACCTCATGAGTTCGGCAGCTGTTCCCAACGGCTGGATGGCATCTCCCCCAGGACATCCTTTCTGGCTCATGGCCATCTTGTTTGTGCTGGAGCACCCGGAAGGCACTGGCGATGGCTCTGTGGAAGGTTTGACTGGGCCTGGTGCTCTAAGCCTTATGATTAAGAACTATTATGCGCATTCTGGAGCTGAATCAATGAAACAGCATGTTTGTCATCGAATTCGGCAGCGCCAGCCTTCGTGGTCGTTGTTCTGTGAAGAGGAGTACCTGAATGACGAACGGCTACACGATGCTCTGGTCCTCCTCCCGCGACAACAGATTTATCCATTCAGTTGGGCTGATGATCAGGACTCGGTATGTTTGGCGGCTCATGATAATCCTCTTTTTAATGCCGATGAATGCAAGAGGTTGATGGACGTGGAGGCCTGGCCGAGCTATTTCATTACATACTGCACACACTCATGGTAGAAGCTCATTGGTGGCAAGATTGTAGGGAATGCAATGCATGTTTTTATTCAGGGAGTTGGGGGTTCTACGAGATCTCTAGGTTGTCCCGGCAGTATCTAGTCTTTTATTTGTAAATGAGGCGTTAGTTAATATAGTTCCAATATCTCCATGATCTCATAGCCAGGCAACACTCTTCTAGGATTGCTGACTGTCTCAATACAAGTTATTGCTCCAATGTTACGGTTGGCTGATATTAGTGTATTCCAGATGCTAGGGTTACAATCCTCCTCAACAGCCTGTGTTGGGTTCATATCCACTTCCGGATTTGGGTGGATTTGAGCTTGCTCTAAGTATGGTACAGGAAAGAATCTCAGATTCTTTGCCTCTCCTTTCCTACTGTGTTAGTATAGTTGGGCTCCAAGTCTTTGCTAATAGGTTGACATTGGTGTAGCAATTAAGTGGATAGCTATCATGGATGACAGATATATAGGTGTTCCCCCACTATTACCTTGCTTGCCATCCATTTCACAGTTGGCTTCTAGAGTGTTATTCTCCACGATTTGTTTATTTGAATCTTTATGGCCTCATTGAACTTCCATGGCAGTCCATGATCTTTATGGTGACAGAAAGCCAGATTGGCATATTGTGCTAGATGTCCTGTGAGTGATATGGTGCTTGTTCTTGTCTTTAAGATGGAATACTAATTTGCCCATGAAAACATTTCAGTTCTTGGATATTCTGGTCTAATGCTACAATTTTACTGAACAAATGGATTATCAACTCGGCGGACTTTCGTAAGTTGGGGGTGATATAGTCGCATGACTTTCCTTATACTATCTACTGACCTCATGGCAGGTTATCGTGAGTGCAGATCTTGACTCTATGTCTATCTTTGCCTTTCGAACACTGATTCAATTAGCTATTATTTTAACCTGTTGGCATTTAATATTCGCTACGATCCTCACCCAAATCCTGGCTCGGACAACAAGACTTCTCGATGGCCGCAAGAGTATCTCCATGGACACTCGGATGTATTGCCGAAGCATCATCCCCATCGGCCTTCTGTACTGCGGCAGCTTGGTGTGCAGTAATGTTGTTTATCTGTACCTCAATATCTCATTCATTCAAATGCTCAAGGTACCTGGATGCTTTTGAACATTTCAGTCAACCCTTTTCTGATTTTTGCCAGGCTGCTGGCCCTGTTGTCACACTGATCACAAGCTGGTCCTGGAGGGTTGCCAAACCGTCAGCGGCGGCTTTTATCAACATCCTTGTCATTACAATCAGTGTCGCACTGGCTGTGTCAGGCGAGGTCAAATTTTCCTGGCTTGGCTTCTGCTTCCAATTTGCGAGTCTGGTCTTTGATGCAAACCGGTTGGTCATGGTGCAGATTCTCCTGTCAGACAGCGAGTACAGGATGGATCCTTTGGTCAGCCTTTATTATTTCGCACCTGTGTGTGCAGTTATGACCTCGGTGGTTGCCAGCTATACCGAATACCCTACTTTCGAATGGAGAGCAGTGATGCAGACTGGCTGGATGGTGCTGCTTCTAAGTGCTGCTATTGGATTCATGCTCAATGTTTCAATCTTCTTGCTGGTAGCCTGTTCCTTTGGGTGCGATTGCTGTCAATATGAGATTTGGCTGACATGCTACAGATTGGAAAGACCTCTGGTCTGGCAATGACGCTCATCAGTATTCCTAAGAACATCTTGCTTATTGCTATTTCTGTTCTGCTCTGGCACACTCCCATCCATCCTTTGCAAATTCTCGGCTACACCGTTGCCCTTGTCAGTCTGCTCTTCTACTCTCTAGGTTGGAGCACAATCAAAGGTTATATGAAGTCCGTTGAACTGCGGGGTGGGAAGACCGAGGAGAATGGAAATTTGCTTGCAAATGAAGTCTAAGCTATTTATTTACATGTGGGCCAAGATTGAACTGTCCATGACAACATATAAAAAGATTCTGTGGCTTTGTTTTCACTGTCTCAAAAGGACTATTTTGAGTTAAAGCAAAATTTTGCTGCATTACTATACTGTACAATGATTACAAGGCTATTTTATTCATTATCTAGCCCACTACCCTTCCTGCACCTTAGATTATAGTTGATTCAGGGTATACTGAATACTGATACATAGCCAGCTTTGTGAGCACTTATTATTCAATAATAATGATTAATCAGTCTAATTCATTGCTCCCAGATGTACATATAAAAATTTTCTACTCCGTACATCTCCAAGTAACAAAGTAATGTAACTGCATGGCCTGCATTCCACATTCTGCATTCAGACTGGACTGCTACATATAGCCTGTACGCAATTGTCCGCAATTTGCCAATCAAAATTCGCTACTAGAGGACTGCCAGGTAAGGGCTACTATGCCCTGTGATTGCATGTTCTATTATGATCAATCTATGCGGACTGCGGAAGTGGATCATGCTTTTGTACTTATATTCCTACTAAGGTTCAGTGAATGATATGATGGTGAACCTCTCTATAGCTCGCAAGACTGAAGTATTATTATGACTGTGCTGATTCATAAGTTTCTAGAATCTTCGAATTCTAGGTTCACAAATTATGGTAGACAAGGTCATACCCAACAATATAAAAGACCATCAGAGCACATATGCTGCCACAAAAATTCCAATTAAGACAATGGGAACCATGGCATAGCAGTTGTAAGGGCCGAGAGGCGGATATTTGTGGTGAAAGAGTTGCATCTTGACAGTAGAACAAGGAAAAAAGATCCCACTATCTGTCAATGCCATCCGGGATTTTCGCTCGGGATACTTTGGAGGGTCGAGAAAGCATCTGATAGGCACCCACAGATTGCTAAGAACCAGATACCCGATGTGAAGGAGCGGTGGCCATGCAACTGTTGCCAGCAGTTCGATTGGCACCCGCTGCGCAGCAGCCAGCGGTGCGACAGCATATGTTGACCACCCAAACAAGCCCAAGATGGCACAGAACAGGATAAGGTTGAGAAGAACTCCATTATATAGAAGATCTCGACGCAGCTTGTGGTAGAAAGGTAGCGATGTGGTGCGATTCCATGAATTATCACTGCTTCCTGTGACAAAGGATCCTTTTGGTTTGCTGGAGAAGAGATGGAATCGAATAATCGCCCATACATGAGCTAATGTTTGCCATCAGTAATTGCAGGATGCCAAAAAGCGTTCGATTGTTGGACTTACCACCTGACAGCCAACTGTTCTCAAGATGAGCAAATGGTGGGATTCGAAACCCAGCGTGCGCAGATTGGATCAGGGCGTGGATCCAGGTCAGGGACAAATATAGCACGGCCGAAAATACCTGTACTTTGACAAAGAATGGCGATGTAGTAGGAATTACACGCCTCGAGATCAAAAGAACCGGGACGGCTGCAAATCCGACAACATATCCCAGCAAACCAAAGACAATTGACAACCCCCCGAGTGTGATGCTCCATTGCAGGTGCTTGGGAATGGATTGATTAGCTGAAGGGAATAAGACAGAAGGCTGCTGGGAATGACCGATCTGCCATCGGTTTCTCTGAGAGATATGTCCATCCAGCGATGAGGGCACCAATCCCAGTTGCAATGGCTCCAGTACTTGGATGATGCGATGGCCGAGGCCCCTTAGTATGAGGGATAATTGCCAGTCTTCGGAAAAGGAGAAGGTTGGGTATCCGCCAAGATCAACAACAATCTCTCGCCGGAAGATAGCACCGGATCCAGCATCTAGGGCGCTTCCCATTCGGTCTAACTCCGCGTTGTGACATGTGTAGAAATGCACGCGAGATTGTTGCAGGGGGTCCCCTGTGGGCAGGTTGTAATAGTACTGCCTCGTCGTCAGCAACGCAGCCTGGGGATCACGCAGCAAATGCGGCAGTGTCGCCCGAAGATAATCCGCTGTCGGCATGCAGTCGGCGTCCAGGACGGCACAGAACTGTGGCGGATCGTCGTTCTGTACGGAAAAGAGCGCATAGTTCAGATTTCCGGCCTTCGCGAACACGCGACCTGACTGCTTGCCGCGCGAATGGTAGGATAAATGGGGCCATTGTGAGCGCGCATCTGTCACCGCGCTCTGCAACACTGTGGAGGCACCATCATCGAGGAGAAGTACTCGAAATTGGGTAACAGGATAGTCCATCGTACAAGCTGCCCGGATTGTGTCCATGACTACTTCCACTGGCTCTCCGCAACATGGTACCAGGACATCAACGCGAGGCAGATCGTCATCACCGTGGAGTCGCAGTCGACCTCGCGGGCGATTGTTGGATGTTGTGCCCGCTGCTACCGTAAGGAACTGGTCATGATAGGGTAGACCTTTCCGCACGTCAGTTGTTTCAAGCAGAGCCATGCATGACGCGCGCAATCAACTCACGAGCAAATAGGTACTCAACCAGCAGCATCAGCCACATCTGCCATGTTTGGTCCCCTGATTTGATGAGGAGCGCCAAGCGGACGAAAAAATACAGATAGAAAACCCAGATGGCGGCCTGTGAAGCGTAATAGAGAGCTTTCCGATATTTGACACTAGCCACGCTTTGCCCATCTAGGGAAAGCTCCTGAATCTCATATTGTTTCTGTTTAGAAACCATTTGAATAATCAATACCGCCGGTGGGTTGAACTAGGCGACGCTTTGCAATTCAATGGGTACTCAACGGTCTCCTTACATGCCCACGATCAGTTTTTGATTCTCTCATCTCCTGGAGACCAGCTATATTTTAGTTGTGCCAGCTACGACACCCTCTGCTTTCCCCTGAGCGAGTCGGTGTGCGTGTGGCTTTTTATTGAAAAGCATGTTGCAGGACCATTGGCGGAAAACAGAGACTTTCGATCCACTAATTACCCAATTGGGGAAAAGTGAAGCTCTACCCATGCGAGAGGCGTCAATGGTCGCGAGGAGCCCAGCCAGAGCCCAGGGGCTAGATAGGAATTCGTTGGTTCTAGACACATCCAGAGACAATTATAGAACTGGGGAAGCCAAAACCACCGCGGCTTGCCGTAGCCGTTCCTTGACATCCGAAATGTTAAATATGGGAGCCTGTAGCCAAGCAGTGTTCTGGAATTCGTTCCACTACCAAGAGAAACAGATCAGGGGTATTTCTTGGCGAATGTAAGTAGTCTGGAGATCCTATCTATCTTCAGAGATGCGAGCACAAAGCAGCTGTTTTGGGGAGGAGGTGCTCAAATGGGGGATGTCCTAGTGATTGTGCATAGTCTGTTTGAGGAGCTGAGTATGAGACCCATGGCCATAGAACTTCTGGCCTATCTTTGCGGAGACTAAGAGACTGTGCAGGGCCAAGCTTTCAGCTGTATTAGTTGCATGCAAATTAATAGACTGAATTTGTTGTTGATGGGGCGCAGCATAATAATACTCTCAAGAAGACTTCCTGTCATTCTGATAAGGATGATCCACTTCTCTTGATGGCACCTGCAGAAACACATCGTGAGCTCCTTGAAGAGAACTGTTGTGATATGTGGACTTGCGAAATTTACGAGCCTCGAACCCACTAAGGACTTCCATGGCAAGAAACAGTCGCAAACGGAAGGCACCAAGGCAGAAAGTCACAGCCATCTTAGGCACCAAATGTCCAAAAGTGGCTAGCGTCGTTGTTTTAACAATCCCAGCATTTTTGCTCAATTTATCATCACCAGTTGGCGCACATCAACCAGAGAATCTCTGGGATCTGTAATTGCTGCTCATTCACAGACGATGTCATGGTTGGAAGACTCACCTTATCTTTATATTTCTCTTACATACTCGATCTGCAGCACTTAGGCTGAATGTGATATATGACCTCTTCATGGTTGGTCTAGGATTGCCGTCTCCGAGAGAATCCAGCTGAGTGCATGAAGATAAAGTCATGGAATAACCATCTGCACCAATCGATCAAGAACGTCTGACTCGGCCCAGCTTTCCCCCCTGATACAGTTACCAATATGGGGTAGGTATGAAGAGCTAATGCGAAGTTTTCATTGATGATCACAAACGCGATGTATGACTTGGCATGCAGAAATACGATCCCGCTCTCGGATTTCCGAGTACCCTTCGCTCTTCTTCAAAGCAGCATCTATACAGTCCCTGATCAACTGTGTGGTGTGGTTGTGCTGGTCGAGGTATATAAGGGTGTGGATAGCCGCACCCCCACGACAATTCACCATTCTATTATCCTCTAGAATCTGGAGATCAGAACACCTTGTCACAATGAAATTTCTTGCCATTGCTAACCTCCTGGCCTCGGCCAGTGCCACTATCGTCTACCCCTACACCAGTGCCTCCTGCGGCGTCTCCACTGTGGGCAAGATCACCTCGTGCGGCTGCACCAACATGGGCGCCAACTACAAGATCACCGGAGCCAAACTTGATTTCCAAAAGGCCACTGCCCCCTTTTACCAGGGCAAGGACTGCAAGGGAGCCTTTATCTCCAAAGCATTAGACCAGTCATGTGTTGAGCTCCCCGTTGGTTGGAGTTCTTTCGGTTCGGTCAAGATTCATGGTGGCACTTGCTAGACGGTCGAGCCGTTAGACAGATGAAGCCCGATATTCTGAAGAGTGATGGTCTGGTGACGAAGCTTGAAGGTTTCTGGGGACCAATCCAGTGTAAAATCGGATTGTTATTTGTTAGCTTTCGTCGTTTCCAACTCCCACTTGTCCTAATGCACTGGGTCTAAACGGGAACAGTGTTACGGGATCCAATCGGCAGCAGTGGCCAGGATTAGTGCTGGTACCGTACAACAATGCTTGCCAATGTTCCTGTAATTAGCAAAACCAAATCAAGATTCTCGGCCGAATGTGACATGGATACTTCTGTTAGTCTATTCAAATGCATTCGTGTCCTGTGTGATTTATATGTACATATTGTCTGCACTGTAAGTCATATTGATGATCTACATTCAGAAACCCTCGTTCGATCCATGCAACACCAATCTGAGGCAAGGTCATTGGTTTCATAACGCGTTATTCTTACATGTCCAGCTTGCCTTGGCAGAGCTGTCATGAATCGACTTTCCCGAGACGTAGAGTCCCAGACCACACTAAAGTCTTGTTAGCGGATCCATTTCTTCTCAATTCGGTGGTCGAGTACGTACAATGGTACAGGCCATAGCGAGAATAAGAATGTTGGCGATCGTGAGGAAGATCTTGGAAGGTGAAGTAAACCATCTCCCCTTGTTCATTACCAGCCAGAAGATGGCGGGCAGTCCATCTGTGAAAGTCAGTATGCGAGATATATCGTGACGTGAGTATGAAAGACTTACAACTGAACCAACTGCCGAAAAGGGCGCTCTATAAGATGTTAGCAGGCGATCATGGATGGATGGATTCGCCAAATACTCACGATCAAACTCAGGAGCTCGTTGAACACCGGAATCGACTCAGCAATCACCCAAGCAACCACCCAAAGGGCAAATGCAATAGCCACCCACGACCCAATAGCCAGGAAGCTATTCTGGTGCATGTGATTTGAGCCTCGGAAAATACGCACGTAAATGTACTTGCAGGCTACATGGCCAAAAACCACTCCCGCAATAATTACCTGGATAGAGGTTAACCATCTAAGAAGCATCCAGGGGGCGCTGTCACATACTGTGGGAATAGCCAGGCCGTACGCGACCTTCTTCATCAACGGTCCCGCGGAAGACAAAGCTGGAGAAGTCACATCCGGTCCAGCATAGCGATAGATGACGATTGCCGTCACGATATACATAGTGGTATCGACCACTTGCAGCATGGCCAAGGACTTGGGGAACTCCCGAGGATCGTGCATCTCGGAGATGAAGCCGAAGAAGGCGACATGAGCAACTTGTCCTCGAGTCAGCACCAATACAAAGGGGTGGAAACACCGCGTAGCATACTGTAAGCGAAGATGATGTTCGTCACCGCGAGGAATGCCTTCTGGAAAGAAACATCGGTCGTCACGTCAACTTGGACGTCGTCAGGTGCTTGGACTCCGATGGAGATCATCGTGACCATGGTTGCGACCATGATACTGATGCATGCTATACGTGCGTCAGTATATTCCTCCCCACAGGAGCATGAAGGGCACTCACAGGCCATGGACATCCAATACACTTTTCCCACTGTTCGCGGGAGAGCACCGATGAAGCTCACAATCAAGCCAACCACCCCGAATACAATGGTACAGGTACCGTGGTTGGTGATGGTGTTGAAGAGCACGGTGAACGTGAGCACATGACTGGCCATTAAGAAGATGAGAAATAGAAGCTGTCCGATCCCGAACAACTCGCGCCCAAAGCGGCCCATCAGGAGCTCACCCGCGTCACCCATACTATGGATCTGGGGGTAGCGCAACTTGAACTGCCCCATCACATAACCAGTATACCACGAGATTCCCGACAGCCCGAGAAGCAGAATGACAGCGCTGTATCGCGGAAAGTCAGGGATGACGATGCATCATATAGTCATGTTCGCCAGAGTACTTACGGGACTATACCCAGGGTTGCCATGGCAGACGGGAGGGACAAGATTCCAAGAGAGATGTTTTCAGCAACCATCACTATTCGCATAATTAGACAATCCATCCAAGAGATTTCGATAGGACTGATCCGTTCTTACGGGTTCCGCATTGCCTGTAACATGGGGTTAGGTAACTGTACATAGACCGGACGCTACATGGATGGGAAGCTCTTACCACCACGACATGACACGATATTTGACCTCTCCACACTCTTCATTGCCGAACGGATCATTCGCAGCAGGCGATGCATCCGCATATTCTTTCTTTTCGACGGTATCACTATCAACGTTGTGTCCATCCAGCACGGCGGGCGCCTCGGGATCTTGGGAAACGGCCATGGCGACGAGTGGACAATCTCTGGTCAGATGAAATCGAGATTGATGGAAGGAAACAAAATTGGCATCGAAACCAATCTTCTAGAAAGAACAAAGGCGTGGCTTGAGTGTTAACCGAGCAATGTTACGTTTTAGCCTGGATGATGCTTGGCAGGTCTTTACCGTTAGTCCGTTAGGGTTTATAGGTGAAGGGGCTTGCGTCTTGGGTAGTTCTTATTATTATTACTTCTCCAAAAACTCTGGAGAGATAGCTTCTGCTATCTCGAACATGGACGTCGTCGCTGATAAGTAGTATCGAGCAGTCATGGGCATTACGTATATGTAAAGAACAAAACAGACCGGATCAAGCAGCACTTGACTCAGTCCTCACACTCACAGTTTTTTTTTTTTTTTTTTTTTTTTTTTTTTTTCCTCGTGCTGCGAGCTGCGGGCTGAAATTTCTGTGTGGAGGGACCATTTCGGTTTCGCAAGTAAAATTGGCCAAAGGAGACGATCCTACTGTTGGGACTCCACTGTTGCGCGGTGGATCGTCAACGTCCATGGATGGATCTCACACGTGGGATTGGCCGGTTTGATCGAGGATTCGAGACATTTGAGTCGATCAACCTGGTCAAGGGTTCTAGTCTCCGGGGTCAAGCCCTGGAGAAGACATCATCGAGGGATTTGGGCATCAGAACCTCCGCATTTTCAAGGCCAGTGAGGCTTTTCCATCGCGTAACAGGTACCACTCTCCAGATTTCTGGCTGACAGGGGGACACGATGGTCCCGATTCAAAACGCGCACGATTGAATCCGAGACCGGGCATTTGGAGTTCTGGAGTTCTGGAATCCTGGAGTACTCCATGGAGTGTCTTATTCCCCCGCATGGCATTCTTGTCTCTCTGGCGGATGTTTACCGGGGGAGAGGCTGGAAGGGGGTTGATATTTTGCTTAAGATTACCCGTCACTTCAACCGATTTCCGGCTGTTGGCAGCGTTCTGTCCGATAGTTTACCTGGTAAATATCTGCAGGTAACTAAATAGATGATAGATAGCAGTCGCTTGTCGGCAACCCTTCTCCGAAGTTCATCTCGGCTTCCCTACAGCCACCCGTCGCTAGATTGTTGTATATGGTAGACACTAAACCGTAGATATTCTTCATCCTAAGGTTCGTCTGCGTTCGACTGTGCTCACCACACTAGCTAGCATTCCAAACGACATTTTTACGGCTTGAGGGCTATCTCCAGGCCACATTCTGCAGTCTGTACATTCCTAGTCCACGAGTGGCAGACAATGTGTAACCATCCATTGACTGAATAATAGCCCTGGGGTCCACCGTGGCCGGCTCTCTCCCGGGCCGGGTCCGGTCGGTGAACTGTGTAGCAAACCGGGTGGATCATTTTAAGAATGAAGAATGTCTTTCGGATCTACGGAGTAGTAGTGAGTTTTGGAAGTTGTGCATCCCACTCCCAGTCTCCTCGAATCTGTCGATGTTGCATTTGGCAGCCGGTGTGGCGACTGGCGAGTGACTCGGTACACGCCCGTCCAGGGAGAGGACTTCTATCCTCTTCCAAGGATAATAATAAGATAATATTGGGATCAAATTGTAGCCGTGTTCTACTCTGTAAATGGGATTTCATCTCAGCATTGTGCTCTTCCATTCATTTATTCATCTGCGATCACAAGAAGAACAATGTCCTGATGGACTGAGTGGCTTGACTCCTTGTCTCTTCCTCAGGGAAACAAATAATCCTCTCACTTTCCTTCCATCCAAGTATAAACCTACAAAACCAATCTCGCACTGTTCAAGAAGGACATTGGGGATAGAATGGCGGCAGTCATTAATTTATCTGGTCGGTCTCCCGACCGATGGCCCCTTTGCTCAACAACAACGACAACCAAGCGGCAGCAGCAGCGACTCTTCGATCCCGTTTGAATGCAAGGAGTCGGTATCAATCTGTTCTCTAGGAGTTAACCTGTTTCCAGTACAAAATTCACGTCTTCATTCCACCCTGCGCACCCTTTCCCCCAACATCCCCTGATATCATGATACCAATGCTACAGTCCTCCACATCTGAGCCCATCGACCTCTTATCGTTGGCACCAAAGTCCATGCTGCCCTGCAGACATACACCCTGGTGACTGTTGCTCCTGTACATACTCGGCATGAAGACTATAACTATTGGCACATGGGGGTCACGGGCAGCCATCTCATTCTTGAGATTGAGATCTAGGAGCAGGGAGAATGCGATCGATGATACCGCTTGGTCCCCCTGCTTTCCCCGCCGGTTTATGCATCATCTCTCAGCTGCGTCTTCGCTAATCCCACCACACACTCCCCCGTATCCCGTTTCGACTCGGCGACCTAAAAATCAGGTTTGCTGGTCCTAAGCCGCCTGACGTGTCTTCCCAGGTGTCCATGAATCGGTCGTGTAAATCGTGGGCTCGTACTTTAGATGCTGATCATTCTCGCCACCATATATGAGTGTCCATCATCCGCGGGAGACCATTGAATTAAGCATCATTCATTTCTAGCAATGGAATCAATCCAACTTGCGATCGCCATAGCTGTCCTTGTATCGCTGGCGATATACTGCTGGCGTCTAAACCCCGGTCGGGTGGCCAAACTATGTTTGCCTCCAGGGCCTACTCTACTCTCAGGCTCGCTTCCTGGGAAGGACATCGCGACCACGTTTCAGAAATGGAGTCGGGAATACGGACCAGTCGTCAGCTTTAGCATCGGGGGCCGGACGTTTATAATACTCGGCACGCGCCAAGCCGCGCAGGATCTGCTGGAGAAGCGAGGGAACATCTACAGCTCGAGGGCCCCCTCGGTATGGATGGACAAATATTTATATAAAGGACTCGCTGCTGCTTTCATGCCATATGGCGCCGAATGGCGACTGAACCGCCGGCTGCATGGCTCTCTGTTGGGCGTCCACCAGACCAATGCTTATCGCTATCTGCAAGACATTCAGAGCAAGTATCTATTGCATGAGTTTCTCTCTACAGATGATTTTTCGCACGGATTTCATCAGTACACTTCGAATGTAATGTTCACACTCGTGTATGGAAAAGAACGAGGTCGCGACAATGGCGATCATCGCAGGTTGGAACAAATCAATGACATGGCTAGCTTTATCCTACGAGGGGCCTCATCATGGACTCTCCTGCTTGACTTGTTCCCCATCCTCGATCGACTACCGCGCTTCTGGTGGACATGGAGAACCGAAGCAGCGACGCTCCACGACAAGACCAAGGCAGTGTATCGGGAATGCTGCGAGACAGCTCTGACTGCGGATTGCTGGAATTGGTCGCGGGAAGTCACGGGGAAAAGGGACATCATGGCACTCCCATGGGATCATGTGTGCTATTCGCTCGGAGAACTGTATGTTGCAGGCATCCACACAACCAAGATGGTGCTGGACATATTTGTGCTAGTGAGCGTTTTGTATCCTACTGTGGTGAGCAAGGCGCAGCGGGAGCTGGACTCAATCGTGGGTTCGGACCGGATGCCATCATTTGACGATCTTGACCAGCTCCCGTTCATCAACGCGATCATCTCGGAGCTTCTGCGATGGCGCCCAATATCGCCGATCGCCGTGCCGCATGCAGTGATGCAAGACGACGAATATATGGGGTACTTTATTCCCCGGGGGGCAACCATCGTTGCCAATCAATACGGCATGAATATGGATGAGTCCATCTTTGGAGATCCCACTCGGTTTCGGCCGGAGAGATACATCGAGAACCCGGAGCTTCCGGTGGCCGCATTTGGATTCGGTCGGAGAGCATGTCCTGGTCACCGACTGGCTCGATCAAGCCTGTTCATTGTAATTTCTCGCTTACTCTGGGGGTACGACATCACGTCGGCAGATAAACAGGGCCCGCTGGAATCATCCAGTCCATCTTCAGTCAAAGCTGCTTTTCATGTCCGGAGTCCTCGACGACAAGGAATCATTGAACAAGACTGGGATTTGGCTGAGAAGGACGACGGGGTCATTCTTGATGAGATCCAGTCCAGATTTCGACGGACGTAGATTGGGGATTATTATTACAGGTAGAACTGCGAAAACAAACAAACAACGAATCGAAGCGGCCATGGATCATGTGACCTCCTTTTGAGAGTTGGTCTAACTCAAAAGGGGCCTAGTGAAGTTTGGATACCCCGTGACTATTAACGCTTTTTCCCCTTTAGGATTGGGGCCTTGTAGCCTTAGCGATCGAGTCCCCCATAGCAGATTGATCGCAACAGACACCAGGGTTCCAACACTGGGGCTGATCGCATTCAGTTTCACTCAAGGATGAGTCTGCTTCCATATCAAATAACAGGCAAAGACTAGTCAGCGTCATGGCATCAAGGTGGAGAAGACTTGTTCGCCTTGGCCGGAGTCATCTCCGGTCATCCCCTGGTAAATATATATACAGAGTACAGTTGAGAGAAGAAGTCCTTCAGACAACCTCGTTACGCAGCATTGGTAGCCCCATGGGTCATACCAGAGTCCAGGCTAGCTGCCGTTAATTAAACACAGATAGTTCACGCAGTTGGAACTGCTGCTGACCTAACACGAATTCATGATAGTAGTCTACCCCGTGTCGTCTGCAGCCAAGGCGATCTGCTTGGCCTTGGGGTTTCCCCGCAAAAAGTTCCCTCTAGAGATTTCTCCTGCAAGTAAATTAATCATTCCCGCTCGTCCCGTCCCTCTGTCCTTCCTTCGACGGCACCTTCGGACGTGCGATTGTATCGTTTCTGGAGCTTCTTCCGGAGTCACATGGAAACGCGTGTGCGACCATTGCCCCCGTCAGAAGAAAGCTTGCAACAACGCCTGTCTGTGCCAGAACTGCTCCGAGAAAGGAGCCAAGTGTCTCTATTCCACACAGAAAGATGAAACTCAATCAATCGACAATTCTTCCCCTCCGTCTATCATATTAGCCGACCATGCGACCATGCTGTCGTCGGCAAACGTTGATCCGTGGATGTCTTCGCCGGCCGGACTGGGTTTGTCTCCTCCTTCGCATGCGGGACTCTGGAGCAGCGGCTGGACGTTCTATACAATGCGGAACAGAAAGGGCAGCAGAATGCCTCGATTTTCGCTGGAGTCCCTCGGTATGTCTATGACGAGGATAACAGTCATCTCACCGGTGTTTCGTCGCGATGGCTGAATAACCCACTGGCGCTGCAGACACATCAAATTTTGCTCTTGCTCAAGGAAGTCGTCACGATCAAGCCGCGTAACAGTTGTGTGACCATTACTTGGTCCCAAGACGTGGAGCAGCGATGCGTGCAGTTCTTTTCTCCTGTGAATGATGCAAAACTAGAACTTTTTGGTCTTCCTGATGGACACGGTTTTGTAACGTTCAACAACTTTCCACCGTGGATGGTGGTCAAGGAGATGAAAATGCACGTGGCTGCTCCTGTGTCCTGCTTTCAAGCCGCCACGGCTGATCTGTGTTACGACGCGATACAACAATGGATGCCACCGATGAGCCTCTGTTGGAAGTTCTCGTTTCGTGCTCTATTTGAAGCCTTATGCATGGATGATCTGACGCAAAAGATGCAACATGCTGTCGCGGCCCTCGGCCCCTTGAACCTCTTCGCCATCATGTCGGGTTAGTTTCGATAACCGTTCTTCACGGCTTGGATCAGCTTGCTAACTCGACTGCTGCAGGAATACACTCCATGGTCTTCCAATATCAAAGCTTTTTCAGCGCAGGCCACCTGCTACTGCGGACCCATAACGCCTTGAGAATTTCAAGAACATCTGGCATCTGCACGAAACTACATCAGTCGGTCGATTACCTCCCACCACGGTAGATGAAGAGAATTTGAATGTAGAGACCATGTGGTAACGAGTCGGATTCTGTCAATACGCGGGTGATTTCTGGCTGTTGGCGGGTGTCAAGGTTGACCGACTCTCAGCAGCCGAAGCTGCCCAGGAGAATCCTATAATTGGGGAAATCGTACATAATGATAGCGACTTGACTGATCCCATCCTCCCCGAATACAATCAAATGAGCATGCGGCAAGTCAACGATCTCATCTCCGAATTTCAAAGAGTCCGCTTGGGTGGTGACGTCTCTTCACTCGGCGATTGAGGATTCGACCTGGCACTGGAGGCACACGACTTTTCCTTTTTTTTTAATTCTAGTTTTTCTTGTTCGTCCACTACAGAAGTCTTTTGTACTCGAGTCCGCCCACCTGAGGACTGGTCCTTTTTTCAGGAAGGTAAACCGTATCCCGACTTCCCCAGGCACAGTCCGCCAATCTGAGTGCAGCGGATGCCCAGCGGGCTCCCACCACCTCCTCCGATCCGGGTGTCTCCCACTAGATCCTTGCCTTCCTGCTTGTGCGTCTGCTATCCATTGGCCGCCGGCCTAAAAACATTCCTCTGGGTCCCCCGACGCTTCCCATAATCTGTAACGTTCATCAGGTAAGTGCTCTTCGACTTGGGTTGTTCGTGCGCAACGCTCACACCGTTCAAGATGCCCACCTGCAGTTTCAGAATTGGGCACAAGAATATGGTCCTGTCTACAGTCTAATCCTCGGAACCGGGGTTCTTATTGTCCTGTCAAGTGACGAGGTAGTCAAAATATTTTTGGACACGTGAGGCGGTATCTATTCGCATCGACAGGAGATGTACATCGGACAGACGCTACGCAGCGGCGGACTACGATTACTTATGATGGTTCGTCTTGTTCACCAGATTTGGGGATCACATCCTGACTTGTTATAGGAGTATGGACCTACCTGACGTGGGGTATGATGAACGAATCAAGTCAATGCAATGGTGCTAGAGGCTGACCCAGACCACTTGACGCAAGGATTCGTGTGCATGCCTGAGGAGTTTCCTGCACGAATCACCCCTCGCTTCAAGGCCAAGGCAGACCACGTTATCAGGGAATGGAAAAAGGCAGAGCAAGAGTGCTTGGACCCCGAGACCAAGCAGTGGTTGCTGTCCCCAGTGAAATAGTAGAATCTTTATGCCTGGCCATGCATGATTACGGACTGTAATGATAATGTTTTGGTTTTCTCAACTTCTGCCGTGGATCCTCGACTGTTGATGTGATTTGTACGGCAATTGATGCAAATATACCAGCCTATTTTTTTTTCTCTCTTGGTAGTCTCTTTTGTATTCTCCCCGCTGACTACGAAATTCGGAATCCCAGTCAACTCTTCCATGGACTCAAATCTGACGAAGATGCTGGCGCTTGGAGGATAGCCATGAAATCAGTTTTACCGTTCGTTCAAAGATCCTCATGAAACCATTGATTTGAGTACAATCTGGTCAAGGTCTCAAAGGACCGGATTTAGCAACAAAAAAGTTCTCTGTAATCTCAGGCGCAAGGCAACGATTCAAGTATCCTGTTTTGGGCGAAATGGAACAAAGATAGCGCCGAGTGGGAACGCCAGTACAGGCCCAAACGGGGACTTCAAAACAATCTAGGATCGTTAGCAAAGCTAGCGTATCTTCATTGAAGTTGGTGACTGAAACAAATAACTGACTCAGATGTGAGATAGTATGTCATCAAATTCGAGAAACGAGAGTGAGGTAACAGCAGCTTCTAAGCCAGACAAGTCATATACACATTAAATATCGTCAATGCAGTCATTCTGATCGTAGTACATCGTAAATTCAACGTCGAGTCCCACAAGAAACCCGGGACAGAAAATGAGAGCCAAGATGGCACGAAAATCGAAGAGAGCAAGAAATAATCAACGCAAAGCTCCCCCGATGCAAATGCAATGGTAATGAAGGACAAGGTGGAAACATAACGCATGAAAGATTCAGGAATCATGGAGGCATCATAATAAACGAACGTGATTGGACAGAACAGGCTAAAGAACGGTCAATGGCCTTGGAAGGTCTAGACAGGGAATCGGACCCCGCTCTTCATGGCAGAGCTTGGACGGGGCTGCGACAAATTCCGAGGCAATGACTTCATCTTGGGATCCTGGTTGTAGCGAAGGCGATCACGTTTAAGATTATACATCTTCACCACACAGGTCATCGCTTGGTCCTCGGATAGACGGGGTGGAGAGACAGAGTCACCGTCCAGCGGGACTCCGCGCATCACAGCCGACACCATCCACATGGCCAAGACATCGATATCGCGGCCGTTGCTCCAGCAAGGGAACATGGAAAGAGTTTGCATGGCGCGCGTAAACTCGCGGTAGGTCTCTGTGCGAGTATCTGTGAAGAAGGGTCGCGGTCCTGGGATCTTCTCCTCATCGAGACGTTGGTCCAGCAAGCGAAGAAGTTCGCGGGGCGTCGGGCTCTTAAACACAATCTCTTCTTGAAAAAGACTTGAGAGGCGAGGCTGGGTGGAGAGCATCTGGTCCATCTCGGATCCAGATCCTGCCAGAATCACAACAGTGTCCCGAGAGTATCTGGGAAGAAGGTAGATGAGGTCGTTAATCGTTTGAGTAGCGGATTCGAATTCGCCAAGTCGATGAGCGTCCTCCACGAACAGGACACCGCCACGGCTTTTTTCCAGCAACGAGCGGGCTTGGGTGGATGCGGTGCGACTATCCTGAGGGATAAGGTCGGTCGCAGAACACTCCACCACTGTTGCGGAAGCCAGGGCGCCCATGGTGTAGTACAGGCGGCCAAAAAATTGTGCCACGATCCGTTTGCCGATCCCCGAGGCACCCTTGAAGATGATTGCAAGCGGCACTCGTCTGGAGGGATCCACGCCCAGCAACCAGGAGGCTCTTAGATCATGGTGGTAGCGTTCCAGCAGCAGAACAATGTCATCTGCTACGAGGGTATGTTTCAACTCCTCGCCGAAGTTCAATGTTTTTTGGCCGCACACGTCGTCTACCTTGAAGTTCTCAGACACCAGAATTCGATTTGTCTGCAACTCATCATGGTCTTCCTGGGATTGGCTGCGCTCATAGGCAGCGTGAGCCGAGCCGAGCAGGTGAGCGATCGCTCTGCCATGATCAAAATCCTGGCGCATGCGAGCATGTTCGAGAGCCTTCATGGCATCATCAATTGCTCCGGGAGTTGCCTGAACCTCCTGGTCGCACAGTTTCATCTCGAGGATCTGTTGCATCTGGGCACGGGAAAACGGATGGAAGTGGACAAGGTGGTGCTGCCTGAAAACCTTCAACATATCGTTGCGATGCTGACAAAGCATAGGTTCAATGCGGCTGGAGGGCCCGACAAGAATGACGCACCGATCATGGCGAGGGAGAAGTGACAATTGGTTGAGGAGAGAATCCAGCATGATTTCCGACGCCTCATTCACGTCGGACACGTCAACTAGGAGAACGTTACCAACGGTCGACTCCAACAGATCCTCGATCACTAGAGACACATCGGGCTTGTGAGAAATTCGCACGTTCACGACTAATTGTGTTGTCAGCACTAATTTTCGCATGAGAGTTGAGACAACTCACCTTCTCCGCTGGTCAGAATACCCAGCTCAGCTAGGACCTGCCCATACAACGTGGCGACCGTGCATTTACCGGTGCCTGACGGTCCGATAAAGATTCTGTTGACGCGGATAGAGAATGGTCGCTGATTCCGGGATTCACGCCAGTAGTTCTCCTCAACTGTATCGATTATCTCGGCTACCGATGCCTTGGCCGCATCTTGTCCAACGAGCTTCTGCATGTTGGCCCAAGCCTGGCTCTTAGCCATAACATCTGCTGGCCTGGGGCCCACCAAGTCTTCTTTTGAGAGAGAAAAGTGGTTGGCCTCCTCTGAGCTCTCATGCTGTTGGGCTAGCAGGTATTGGACTTGGCGGCGGGTCATATTATCCAACAGACGTTTGACCGCATGGACGTTTCGGGGCCCATTGCCGGCAGCTGCGCGAACCAGTCGACGAGCGGCCATCTGCATGTACGGGCCATCTAGACCTCCATCGACCTCGAGATCACTGCCAAAGCGGTCTTGCATGCATCGAGCAAGCAAGGTGAGATAATCGTTTGAGTCAAAGTCAGCGAATTGTAGAGTGCAACACATCATTCTTTCGAATCGAGGGTGAAGGCGGACAAGCTCCTCCATTTCTGAAGGGTTGCCTGTGAGTACGACAATCACTCTGCCGGTCGTGCGCTCCATTGCCTTAAAAAGGCAATCGAAGACCTCGCGGCCGCTATCACAGCAGGCCGTTGTTGTCAAAAGATGGGGATCTTCGATGAGCAGGACCCCGACCGTCTGTGCCGACGGAGTTGCAGCATCGATCATGCTGGTGATCACCTGCTGCAGCCCCTCTGATCCCTGCGCGGCCAGCGCGGCTCCAGAGATTTCTTGGACGGTCGGCATGTCCACGATGCCCATGGCAAAGAGAATGTTCGCATATACCCGTGCGACAGTGGTCTTGCCAATGCCTTCATTTCCCTGAAGGACGATGTTGTACCACTCATCCTTGGGGTCCTTACCCTGTCTCTGGCAGATGTTGATCCATGTCTGGATCTCGTTCAATCGCCGTTTGACATGCTCTTGACCGACCAGATTCCGGAGGACCTCCTCTGCTTCCATGCGTGCTCTCTCCCGGCGAGCTTCCAAGAGCTCCTCCGGAGACGGTGTGACCTCATTGACAGATGGCGGTCGGCTATTGGGCACAGTCTGCGTCGAGACGGAAACCGACGCCGACGCCGATGGCTGAGGTTTGCGGGGAGGGAAAAGGGTGGAGAGAAACCAGGGAAACCGCGCCGACATGGGACGAGTAATAATGGTGAAGTCCATTCTATGACCAGGAAGAATGAGTACGATGAAGAGAAGAAGAATGAGAAGGACGTGGGCAAGTCTAAATACCCTTTGACCGTCACTGGGAAAAAAAAATAATAAGCCAGTGGTACCAAAGTAGGCTTGTGTACCAAAACCTTAGTCTTGCATCTTCATAGTTGCAAAAATTTTCTCTGGGCCTTTATCTTTAAACGAACGTGCTTTCTAGGCTGCCAATGAAGAGGCAGCAAAAGAGGGACCTCCTCATCACTAACCATCGCCAGCTGCCAGACGGGGTCGACGCCGAGGTTGAAACACCAGCGAGCACTGCATCGCGTTGTAAACAACTTCCCGGATTGGTAAGGGACGAGCAATGCGACCAGCCAAGGGTGGACAGCGCGTCGATAAAGTCGTGCGAGGTTGCAGTGATGATTCGCGCCACAGGATTCACCGCTGTTTGTAGGGGTGGATACAATTTGATGGCGTCGCCCTGCCGGCCCAACTGCAGCACTGCTAGATACGGAGCGAGTGATCGGGCGGATGTGGGTATGGCCGGTGGATCATAATCAGTATCTTATATTTTGATTTTCAATAACTACTGTGTAGTTGAGGATCGCATGATTGAGCTTTGATCAGGCGAAGGATGGGCTGGTGAATCCTATGCCATGTCAGACAGATGAAACGGAGATGTTGTGCTGCTGAAACGACAACACAACGGACCAACTCACCCCGTACTTTTGATGGAAAGGGGGATTCCGAGTGTGTGTTTGTCGTCTTCTTGAAGATGGACAGCTGGAGTGAGGCCCAAGAACGAAAGACTGAAAGAGACAACGCGGAGGAGATGCAAACAGCACAAACATAATCCGTATATTATTGATTATGCAAGAGGCTCTGCCCATCTTATGCATCTCGACTAATGCAGCTTATCTAATTATGCTAGCATCACTTGTAATCACGTGCTAGCTACCGCATCATCGCCCTGTTCAGGCGACAGAAGGTCAGGCAGGATAGAACATCCTTTCTATTGACCATGACTTCGGCCTTCACAGGAGTAAATGCTTCCCTCAAGTTATTTTTTTTGGGCCGAAACAGCCATGTTTCTTGCAAATTCCAAGGCGCCGGATCGGACCATGCGCACGTTCCATATGCCAATAGAATCTGGTTCAGCAGCTATGTGGTGCCTGACTTCGACTAACCCAACCGGTAGACCCCAATCTGTGGGTGGTTAAGGCGATCATTTTGGCAAGTAAGAAGCCATTTTAGAAGATCTCATGTTCCATTAAGTGGCTGGTGCAAAGGCGAGTTTCGAGAATACACCTGCCGCTGGTTCTTCGCTTCGGTCTATCCTGCCTCACCATTCGCCCTCCACTTCTCCCCCCCCACAGTATCCAGAGCGTTCGTGTGGCTTACATTGTACATATTCCAGTATCTGACGCACAGTTGCAGCACTTCCTGTCGACTGGGGTGTTCTGAAAATAGAAACCAAGACTTGGCTCTCTGCAGGCGTTTACGTTGCCATTGAGTTTCCTTGGTTCTTCATCGAAGATTTATGTACATGTTACACAACAGAATGAGAGAAGTCGAATGTTGAGAGATCTCTATCATAACAAGACCACCATACGGATGCCACATGGGTATCTAGGAATGGGCATACCATGATGGTGGCATAATGGACAGCAGGAGAAGTATTTCTCCTTCTCGACGACGGCTAGGCTACTCAATCAGAATGATTTGAATTGGATATTGCACCTCTCAAGCAAGGAAAGAAACCAAGCCCATGAAACTACATTAGAATATGATGGTTTACGCCGACACTATGGTCGATAATCTGAAACTCATTCTCGCTCTTGAGGAGAGTGATGCTGGTAAATACATCCAGCGTCTGACCTAAGGGACTTTTATACCAAATCACTACAGCTTTCCTATTGACCTTTGTCGCCCTTTTCTTGAGGCCTGAAGGCGAATAAATAGGCAGCGAGCTTGCGCATCTGAATCTCTTCTGTCCCTTCAGCGATTTGGTATCGTCTAAAATGACGATATATGTGCTCAAATGGGTAATGGCGGGAGTATCTATCACCACCGTGAATCTATGGATGTCAGTACCTCCATTCAGCCTGTTCTCTAGGAGCCGTTTGGCCTCTATGGCTCTATCTGCTGCTTGGCAGCACAGCCGACTTGCCCAGAAGTTACACATGTCCACCTTGTCGCTCAACCTGCGCTCAATTTTCCCCCACGGCGGTACTCCATTCGAAGTCTCTTTCGACGCCGCCACGATGCGGTCCATATCCAAGCTAGTCTTGAGGATCAACAACCGTAGCATTTCCACCTGTGTCATGAGTTTCACAATGGGAAATTGAATTGCCTGGTGGTCTGCCAGCGTTTTGCCCTCTCCCCAAATCTTACAACCGCGCGCCCGTTCGATGCTGCGGTCAAGGCAGTATTTTGCTGCACCGCACGAGCTGGCTGCCTGAGGGATCCTATCCTCGTGAACAAAGGTTTACGCGATGGCCAGACCGTGGTCGACCCTGCCCAACACCGACGATGCTGGCACCCAGACCTTCTCCAGCTCCACCGTCGCATGGTCTGTGGGCATGGGGGAACTCCACTCAAAGCTGGACACCCGGACACCCGGCGTCTCCCGCGCTACCAGAAAGGCCGTTATTCCCCTCGCGGATCCGGGCCTTCCGGACGGCCGTGCAAAGATGATCAGATGTGTGCAATGATGCGCACCCATCTGCCACTTCTTACGTCCTGTGATCTCGAAGCCTTCCCCCACGGGGCTCGCCCTAGTCGATAGAAATGTCGCACCGCTACCATGATCGGGTTGGGTGAGTCCAACGGCCACACGGAAACGTCCACGAAGACGCTGCGGAATGAAGGATGCGCGCTGCTCGGGAGTCCCGAAGTGATGCATCATGAGGATGTCGGGGAAGTTGCCAACGACACTGTGTTCTTTCCGGAGATCATTGTCTGTCCCGAGGCCGCCACCATACCCAGGATGTGCAGCCGAGTGGAACCGAATGACAGACATCCAGAGATTGGTATCAGGATGCTCCTGACCCCCGTAGACTTGGGGAAGAGCGAATCGGTAGAAGCCGGCGCGGTCTGCAAGAACTCGCGCTTGGTCTGGAAACTCAGTGACCTTCGTTATTATTACCCGTGATGATGTATCATACCAATCAGGCCCTCCCATTCCTTGGGCGGAATTCCACCCTGGGTCCAGTCGGTGCGCGCATATTCCTGGCGATGGTCGAAGAAGCGGTTGTTGTCATCGGTGCGCTGGAGTGGTAGAATAGTACATTCGATGAAGGAGCCGAGTGTCTCAAGATAGGAAGTGAGCTCTGCTGGCACGTCGAAATTCATTCTGTCTGAGTTGTGGTATGGCTTATTGACTCTGCCCTCCGCCCCAGATGGAGGTACTATGTGCATACTGAATATCTCCGCATTTCAACCCCACACAGGCCTCGGTTCGGAGTAGACGCTTTCGGTCCAAGATGTCCGTGGAAGAACTTGTGAATTAAATATCTGTTCAGGAGACTCATATCCCAAGACACAACAGGTCTTCCAATCAGCCTAGTGAGTAGGCTCATGGATGAAGTGAGCTATAGTAGCCTAGTTGAATGCAAATTGGGCAAGCACTCTTCCGAGAGGGGAAGAGATCAGTGGAGAGGCGTGATCCTCAATCATAAATATATATTCAATGACACCGGGCTCGCTCGAACCATAGGTATCAGGTTGAAGCTACACTGTTCTTCCGTCCATTCCAATGGCCCAGAGCTTCTGGTTTCTCCATAAACTTCTCCATCTGACTGGTATGGCCAATGAAGCAACCTCCCGCTGTGATATCTATATAGGAGCTCCGCTACTTGGCCATATCTGCATTTCTCCAAGAATGAGGCCATATCACCACTTGGACTTCTATATATTGATTTCCAGGTGAGAAAAGGCTAGTAGGCACCATGTGGGACAGCATTATTCTGGAATACCTGTCAGGCTGTAAAGATTGGAGAGTGAGTAAGTGACATGTGCCAATTATTACGATGATGGAATGCTGGAGAACAATTCATGGGGGAAGGTGGACACCAGCGTCGGAATCTACTGTAATGAGCGGGCACGCTAAAGGCAAGGTTGCAGATGGGAAATCTCAACAAAGCGAGCTTGGATCGATGATCACCGATCATCAGATAGATCAGCTAGTTACTCTTTAGAGGCTCAGTATACTGTATGGCAGGTAGAGTGAGGGTTCCTGCAGGAGAAGACATTTTGATAGACTGTCTTTCGTACCTACCTGTGGTCTTTGAGATCTGATGCTCTACGGAGTACGCAGCCAGCGCACCCCCAGCATCAAGGTGGTCTCAAAGAGGAAATGTTGAGCCCTGGACGGCGAATGCCGAGGCATCCACGTGCTCAGCGGATGCCTGGAACGGCTTAGCGTAGCTAGACTGCTACCGGTCGTACCATGGATACCACGGATGGGGCACAGAAGTATGATTGGCTGCTTATATTATCGCTTGCAAGGTTTTTTTCCGATCGACGTCATTGCTTCTGCTACCGGCTCAAAGCACTAGCCGTAGTCGGACTAGCGGGGGTCCGCGTGGGGACTGGAGAAAAAGACCTGCTTATCTTTTTGCATCGCCAGAGTTTTTTTGATATTTTATTCTTTTTTTTTTCTTTTGCCTGGAAAGGGAAAACCATCCCTTCTCATTGGTATCTACCAATGACTGAGACATGATACGCTCTACTGCGGCTTATCTTGAATAGGAGCTGACTTTAGCACTTCATAAACTCTACGGCAACTATCTTGGCAAGAATAAATGCCTCAATCGGACTCTATAAAAACGTTCAGGTTTTCACTCAGAATTACTCCGTATCATACCTATCTCCAGACTCGGTGGAACTGGGTCGAGACTGCTGTCCAATGGAAACTGGGCAGCGACACGAGGGAGGGATCCATTGTCATTTCCATTCATTTTTCTCCAATCAAACCCTGGTGTTTCTGCCCAAACCCACTCCATCAGCCCACTCACCGGTCACCAACCGCTGGCCCTGATCCATTCCTGATGATTAAGATTTCTCTGGCTGACTGTGATTTGTGCACCACCAACCACTATGCCTCACATGTGCATACTACTGTGTATGGAGTAGTCTAAATCCTGGAGCTTTCTCCATCCTACTCTCTCTCTTTTATTTTTTCTTTCCCGCCGGTTGTTTATAAACGGACAGCATCCACCCCCCCCCCCCCCTCCGTGTCCCCTGTCGCTACCATTATTACTCAGTTCAGCTTCCAGTTCAGCTTCCCCGGCTACAAGTCTTCCAAAATAAAAGGCCCAACGCAGTCCACCCCTTTGCAGTGTGTATGTTATTTATAGTATGTATCGCTGAGCCATACACCTCTTTTCCCTCCTCCGTCCCATCTTCCCCGTCTCTCCGACCATCGAATCCATCAACTCCCCACGCGACAAAAGACGCCTCTCCCACTGCACCACGATGGAGCCCGAAACCAGCAAGTCCGCCGCGGACACCAGCCTGGAAGGTCTGGGGTACACGCCGGAACTTTCCCGCAACCGTTCAGTCCTCCAGGTCGCCTTCATGTGCTTCATCCTATCCTCCGTTCCCTACGGCCTTGCGACGACCCTGTTCTACCCCCTGGCCGGTGGCGGTCCGTCCAACATCATCTGGGGCTGGATTATCGTCTCGATCATCATCCTGTGTGTAGCCTGCTCGCTGGCCGAGATCACGTCCGTCTATCCCACCGCCGGCGGTGTTTACTACCAGACCTTTGCCCTGTCGCCCCCATGGTGCCGTCGTGCCGCTGCCTGGATTTGCGGCTGGTCCTATGTCCTCGGCAATGTCACCATCACCCTGGCTGTAAACTTCGGCACCACCCTGTTCTTCGTCGCCTGTCTTAACGTTTTCGAATCTTCCCCCGGCGTCGGCCTTGTAGATGACCTGGAGACCTATCAGATCTACCTGATCTTCCTCGCCATGACCCTATTGACCCATGCCATTTCTGCCCTGGGCAACAAATGGCTCCCCCATCTGGAGGTATGTGCCCTTTTTGTTCTGGTGTCCTTCGTCGTGCGAGGCTCATCGCCCCGATAAATCCACCGTTGTTGCTTCGTTCCCACTGCGCCCTCGTTCTCATCACCTATCATCTAGACGTTTGCCATCTTTTGCACCTTGATTGGGTTGATTGCCATGATTGTCTGCACACTGGTGATTGCCAAGCACGGTAGACACTCCGGTAAGTGGGTGTTTACGCATTTTGAGCCCCAATCCGGCTGGCCCTCGGGCTGGTCCTTTTGTATTGGTTTGCTGCATGCCGCATATGCCACGTCGGCCACTGGAATGATCATCTCGTCAGTCGCTCCTCCTATTGTTATTATTATTTTCCATTTCCCTCGCGTATTAACCCGCGCTATTTCAGGATGTGTGAGGAAGTTCAGGAACCTGCCACCCAAGTCCCCCGGGCGATGGTGGCCACCATCGTGCTCAATTTCGTGGCTGGGTTGGCCTTCCTGCTGCCCCTGACTTTTGTCCTGCCCGATCTGACCATGCTGGTCAACCTGGTGTCGGCGCAGCCCACCCCCGTGATTCTCAAGGATGCCATCGGAAACTCGGCCGGTGCCTTTTGCCTCCTCCTTCCTTTGATCATTCTGGGAATTATTTGCGGTGTCGGGTGCGTGACGGCAGCCTCACGGTGCACCTGGGCGTTTGCCCGTGATGGCGGCATTCCCGGATCCAAGTGGTGGAAGTCGGTGAATCGCTCGCTGGACATCCCACTGAATGCCATGATGCTGGATATGGGCGTCGAGATTGCGCTGGGCGCCATCTACTTTGGTTCCACGGCCGCGTTCAATGCCTTTAGCGGTGTTGGTGTCATCTTCCTGACCCTCAGCTATGCCTGTCCCATTGCCGTCTCGTTCCTCTTCCGCCGCCGCGCAGATCTGAAGAATGCTCGGTTTCAATTGGGATTCTTTGGTGGGATCTGCAACGTCGTTGCTCTTGGTTAGTCACTTGTCACAGCAATCACTTCTATCAGAAAGGTCACTAACCCATCGAATCTAGCGTGGAGTCTCCTGGCCATCCCCCTGTTCTGCATGCCCTCGTTCATGGTTGTCACTCTGGAGACTATGAGCTACGCCTGCGTGGTATTCGTGGGGTTTACCGCGATCGCCGCTCTGTGGTACTGGGTCTGGGGCTACCAGAATTATGCAGGCCCGCCCAAGGAGGGTGTCGATGCCATCGCGGAGTATCCCAACGTGCATGCCAAGACTGGGTGAGCATGTGCTTTTCCACAAGGGACGTTGAGGTTGCATCCTCTATCTGTATATACTTTTACCCGTTTTCTTTCTACATGATTCTTCAAGAAAAATACCCCTCAGTATATTAGCAAATCCCGTAGTCCGGAGATTTAGAGTGGTGATAAGCCCACTAAATCACCATTAATGCCCCGATAAGCCAGGGTTTTCCAACTTGATTGGATAGCGTCTCTTGATTCCTGGTCAGACCTAGATTCTTCATTTTAAGCATCGTTAGCCTTCCTCATCCAGTCTGTGCATCCCTCCGGCAGTAGAGGATCCTAGTCACGGTATGATGAACCTATCTATAATCTGTCTCGTGCAAGCCATGAAGCTGGGGTCTGGTGGCTCAAGCGCAACTCACCGGTGCCGCTGTAATCACGGTTGTTCCTTCCTCAGCGGCCCGGTCCAAGCCTCATGGTTCCGATCTTTGTCCGATGGCAAAGCCTGAGCGGCGTCGTGTCAACCAATCGGTAAAACAGGGAGAGTCGAGTGATAGACAATCACGGCCTGTGGAATTGATTGCCATCGTGCCAGATATGAGGATTTTACTCTGGACGCTGATCAGGTTGGATCCGTGCTCAGTTGTCGGCATGACGAAGGCACCTGTCTGGGATGAGCACATCAGATTGTATGTCTCAGAAGCCACCAGAGTATTATTGGAGTCGAACGGATTTGAGGCGGAACCCCCTCCGCTCCAGCGGCACCCTTCTCGCCAGTTGCCTGAATAGGCAAGTCAGCAGGATACTGATGTTTTTTTTTTTTTTTTTTTTCTAAGCCATTCTTCCAACACCTGAAATGTCTAGTTCTCTCTACATATTGTTCACCTTCAAACGTCCTATTCCACCGATTATGTTACACTTATTGGGTATCCTCTACGGAGAAGCGATTACTGTAGTAGTAAAACCTGATGGACGATATAGTATGGTGGTACGGATTCTTTGGCATGGTACTTGGGAGTGCCACGGTAGTACTCCGCCTGACAATGTTAATATTTGTTGCAAATGTAGTCACATGATTTGCCAATCTACTTCTTTAGGCTTAGAGGGTGTCACGCCGCGCAAAAGGGGGGTGTCAGTGTTATCACTGCCCTGACAGCGGATGCGAAATTGCTCTCACCTCATCCCCCGTAGGACTGGTTCCTTGCCACGCTCTATCCTCGATATAATTAAATTAATGTGCTCATACACAGATTGCTGCCGGTAGTGTAGCCCAATGACACCAGCTACAACTTCTCGATCACGCCAAACATGCGCCCCTTTGCTCTGTTGCCTAAAACATGAAGGAGGGAGATATCTTCTCACGGAATTGTACAGGGAGATCTGCACGGCTTCTCTCCACCTGCCATCGACTTGACTCACTCCACTACCTGCACATGCGCAACCATCTTCCTCTTCCGTGGTTGGTGTGCGTGACCGCTTCCCCTGCGAAGCAATGGCTATCTCTGACCCTGGGGTTTCGTCACACCGAACAGGAAGCTTGTCCGGGCCCACAGGGCTGTATATGAAGAAATGGGAGATATTCAACCCCAGTATACCCCTGCCAGGCGTTACATCGTCTGTACTTTGAGATAGATGAGGCATAAAATCGGGGGATATGGCTCTTTATTTCGGTGAATTCGATGACGTATGTATCCATCTGCATCCCATCTACTCTTCTTCAACGATGACCGGAGTCCGAGATACGGTGTTTGTCTGGCACTGTCATGGAATCCGGAGATGGGCGTAAAAGATGCCGAGTCCCTGCCGTCCTATATCTGGTTCGCATTCATATATAACGGGCTCGAAAGCCGTCCCTGTGTCGATTCGAGTGCAATTCGCTTCATATGGTCCGGCGGTGTTCAGCTGGATTCCAAAATGCTCAACCCAGCAGAATACGACTTCTCCAATCGGACTGAGGCCGCTCAGTTCTTGGATCAGTTGCTCAAGGGCAGGGTCTTTCATGAGCAATTTGTTCCTCGTTTGCACGGCTTCTGGTATGCTGTGATCATCGTCGTATGCATTGCTGGGATATGGCAGCTTCTTTGGCGTTTCCATCTAAGGTCTAGGTCCGTGGATGTGGCACCCTCCAACTCGATCAAAGCTAACATCTTATCCAAGGCGACTTCAAGCAGGGCGAGCATTGTCGCCATCCTCACAAATTGTGTCTCGAGTCTACAAACTGGCCCTGAGCGCCACGCGAAAGGTTGTATACCCGCAGTGGTCACCCGTGTCGACTACTTCATGGTTCATCGTACCCCCCCTTGGGACCACCGGGTTCATCCTCAGTTACTTCCTGTTCTTGCTCCTCCTTCTCTTCGTGGACATTCAAGTGACCGGGCCAACCTGGTATACCAATGCTAGTGTTCGCGCCGCATTTTTGGCGACAATTCAGATTCCCCTGCTGCTCTCCCTGGTGGGCAAAAACAACATCGTTAGCCTCATGACTGGAATATCATACGAGAGGTTGAATATATACCATCGGTGGGTTGCTCGAGGATGTTTTCTCATGGCGACCTTGCACTTTGCCCTTCTGGGAGGCGTATGGAGTCAATTTTCCGGCCTGACGGCTCTGGCGTGGGATACGAACAAGCTCTTCAGGTCCGGGATCGTGCCCTACGTGTTTCTTGCTTGGATGAATATCTCCAGCGTACTACCCCTCCGTGACTGGTGCTACGAATTCTTCCTCTTTCAACATGTTCTCACATTCTTTGGCTTTATCATCACCGTCGCCATTCATATCCCCAAAGGTCCTCAGGATGCTTTCCATTACATCTATGTGGGCATCGCCCTATACCTGGGCGAGCGGCTGATCTCGGGCATCCGATTCGCCTATCACAACAGCCGGCTAAGCCACGCCACTCTGGAGCCTCTTCCGGGTTCTACAACTCGCATCCGTGTCTCCAATTGCCGCATCAAGTCCTGGACTCCCGGAGCTCACGCACTCATCTCCCTTCCGACTTTGAAAATTGGCCAGTCCCACCCGGCCACTATTCTCTCCACACCGACCTCTCACAATGGCGACATCGTGTTCCTTCTTCGCGCCTACCGCGGCTTTACTATGCACCTCCACGAGGCGGCAAAAGCCGCACCCCGCACCATCCATGCGGAAGAGCCTGAAAAGCAACTTTCGGCACAGCTAGTCTCCTATCGGGCCTTGATCAACGGTCCGTATGCGGCTTCGCATGCGGATTTCGGCAGCTTTGACACTGTCTATCTTGTCGCCGGTGCCGCCGGTGTCACCTTCACCTTGTCGATTCTTCTGGATCTCGCGCACCGGGCGGCGTCGGCCCAGGAGCGTGAGCGTCTTCCCCTGCGCCGGATTGAATTCGTCTGGATGGTCCGGAAGGAGACTTGGCTCAGCTGGATCTCCGATGAGCTCTCCTCCGCTGCGCGATGCTTTGCCAGCGCGGGAATCACCTTCGCCGCTCATATCTATGTTACATCGGAGGTCTCCTTCGCTTCCTCCTCTACAGTGGACGTGCCGGTAGATGATGAAAATCGCGGCGAGGCAGACGATGGGGAGAGCTCGACAAGCCCTGAGATGGTTAAGCCGAAGGTGTCTCCGTCCTGGACGCTTCATCCCGGTCGACCAGACTGGCGCACGATCTTGCCCGCGGGATTAGCAGAGGGTGCAGGAGAAAGTGCGGTGGGTGTCTGTGGTCCGCTGAATTTGTCCATGGCGATCCGCAATCAAGTGGCGTCAATGGGTGGGCAGATCTATCTGCATGTGGAGAGCTTTTCATGATAATTTCGAGCCCTGAGTTGCTCTGATGATGATAAATGATGTTACGTATTATAAGGCGCAGCAATGTTTGTTTGGTGATCTGTACTGCAGGCAATACCTTTTCTGTTGACAAATCGCTATGCACTTTCGTTTTTTTCCCCTCTTTTTTTTTAGATATGGATCGCCCTTTATACATATTCAACTACTGGACAAATTCCTAGTTCTTCCAGCTCAGGCTGAAGACCTGATCACCTCCTCTCGAACAGGCGATCTCGACCTCCTCACTCTTCACACTCTCGGGAATCACCTCTCCCTTCCTCTCCAGCACGATGCGGTTCTTCGTCTGCGGCAGCTTGTAGAAGTTGCGTCCATATACGCTCAGGAAATTCTCCAGCTTCTCCTGCGTGATGTCATCATTTGTGATGACACCGCGCTCAACTCCCTCCTCCAGCGCCAGCAGGACGTACTGGACGACGAAGGGCTGAGTAAAGACACCAGCAGGGGGCTTGGCGGTCCCATCGGCACCGCCCTGCTTGGCTGCCCGGGGATGGGGAGCGCTGTCGCTTCCACTGATTCGGGTCAGGCTGTGATTCACAAACTAATCTGGGCTTTACTTACAAGAAGAACTTGGACTCGCCGCTGCAGACGGCGCGGATCAGGGCATCCCGGTCCTTGGAGGTCTTGGGAAGGGGCTTGCAGAACGCCAAGGGGTTCGAACAGCTGTGGTGGGTGAGATACAGATGGTGAGCGGTGATGGTGGCTGCCCCTTGTTAGTACAATTCACGCGCAAAGACGCGATCATGGCTGCATACCTGCAACGGAATCAGTGCAGGAGCGGACGGCCTCTAGGGCTGCCTCAGTGCTGCAGTGCTCGAGAATGATGCGCAGCTTGGGGAACTTCTCGTTGAGCATCTTCAGCGTGGGCAGGAACTTCTCCTCGGCGTTCATATCGTTGACGTCCGACTGGGCGGAGCCGGGGACCTCGCCGTGGAGGTTGAGCACCATATCGAGCTTCTCCATCTCAGCGAGGACGGGGAAGAAGTCCTCGAAGTTGGTGACACCGGCAGCAGAGTTAGTGGTGACACCTGACCCGTCAGCGAATCTGCTTCTTTACCGATATCATCGGCTTCACTTACCCTGGGGATACACCTTGACACCGGTGATACCAGCAGCGGCAGCCTCTCTGATGGTCTCGGGGGTGACAAAGCCGTGCAGTGAAAGTTAGCAGCAGGATTCATCTAGAGAATCTAGGGAATACCTATATTCAAGTAGAGCGACATCAAATAGTTCACATTCGGGTCAATCGCCTCCAGTTGAGCCTTGTACTCGGAAGCCTGCGCCACACTAGTAACGGGAGGGACCAGGTTGGGCTATTTCGTATACGATTAGAGAACTGTATTTGTTTGAAACCAGAACCGACTTCACTGACCATGACAAAGACAGTGTCAACACCACCCTTGCGAATCTGAGGCACAACCAATTCCATCATCTTGCCTTGACGGAGATGGACATGCATGTCGGCAGCTGCCGGCAGCTCCAGACGGGTGGTCTCCTTGAGGTTCATCTTGTCCAGGAGTCTGGCAGAGAAGATGGTTCTTGTGGCAGCTGTGTTGAGTCGGAATGATCCTTGTACAGGAATGAATGCCCGTCGGAAGGCCTGCATGATACTTCTTCCCCGTCTGCCCGATTCCTCCAGCCAACGAAGAATCCCGCCCTGTGTGTCTCACGTGATGCCCCGGGGTTGCCCCTCCGTGGGGCTTTTTTTTCTTTTCTTTTCTTCCAGCCGCGGGACCATGCAGATATGGTCGAGGTCTATGTCACATAGAGTCTATTTGCTGGGCTAAATCCCTATAGTACCAATCACAGTCCTAATTATCTATTTTCTGAAGTGTATGGTATGGATTTCTTTCTCAGCATAAACACCGGACGTCTGGTGCAACTCAGGTCACGTGCAATATGGAGCTTATCGTGACCTTATCGTCACATGACCAGTCCTCCGGCAGACACGTCTTGATGCCTGATGGTTGCCTTCACCCCTCTCCAGCTTCTCTGCGATTGCTTTGCCGACAGGCATTATTAGAGAGCTATAGTTATAAGGCTGTCATCTCGATGAATGCTAGGAAAGAATGAAGAGACGATTTATATATCACCATCATCATTTACGATCCATTGGTGCGGAACACATGTCCGAAGATGCACCTCGTTTACCTCTCCTGATCATTATACTTATGACAATTCAAAAAGTTGAGCATGAGAGCTAAAATGGGGGGATTTTCCCCCTAAAGTGTCTTCGCAATGAATGCTAGGAAAGAATGAAAAAAAAAAAAAAAAAAAAAAAGTGTCGACTATGCGGAGTTCTCGACTGCGTCCAAGAGGAGTATAACTCGGCGCGTTTTGCCTCAACTGATCCCATGGTGATGTGAGATTTCTTACGTCAGGACTGCGCAGTGTGCGAGATTGCTCCTCTAGAGGGTCTCGTCACTCATTTTCCAGCCGAAAGCACTATCGTCCACATTCAGTTCTTCCCCATACACCCCTGCAGGACCCCAACGCATTCCAACAGCTCCGTCAGCAACCTCTATGGGCTTTGCCCTTCAGTCGACCGTGCAGTAAGTCACTTCCTTAGTATGAGGATAGCCATTACCGGCGCACGCGGAAACGTCGGACGCGTTCTGGTCCGAGCGTGTTCCGATGCAGGACACCATTTAGTTCAGATTAACCGCACCGAACAAGGCCCAAGTAACGTCTCCAACACCGAGATGCGCACGGCTGATGTCGCCCAGAGCTACCAGCAGACTCTCCATGCATTTCGGGGCTGTGATGCAGTGATCCATCTTGCCTCTATCCCGAATCCCATCGACAAGGAAGACCATCTGGTCCACAATAATAATGTGAACTCGGCTTTTAATGGCTTTCGGGCAGCCGCAGAGCTAGGGATTAAGCGAGTCTGCTATGCCTCGTCTGTGAATGCGATCGGCTTGGCCTTTTCCAATCAACCCCTACATTTTGCATACTTTCCGCTCGACGAGGAGTCACCACGGCATCCGACCGACTCATACGCACTCGCAAAACACGAAGCCGAGATCCAAGCCCTGGCCTTTGCGGAATGGTATCCCGGGATGAAGATTGCCTGTCTCCGGATTCACCAGGTGTCCCCGCGAAGCCAGGTCCAGGAAGCTCACAAGACCGATTGGTCGAATTCGGCGGTTAAACAGCTTTGGGGATGGGTGAATCCGAACGCTGTGGCGCGAGCCTGCCTGTTAAGCGTGGAAAAATGTGACAACTGGGAGGGCTGCGAGGTTTTCAATATCACGGCACCAACCACCACACAGGAGATGTCTTCGGCAGAGCTGGCCAAGAAGTATTATCCGAACGCCGAAATCCGGGGGGACATGTCGGGGCATCAGTCCTTTTGGACGACGGATAAAGCAGAGCGAATCTTGGGATGGGTGCATTACGAAACGGAATAACTGGCGATGTGTAAGAACTATATTTGTTTAGATGGAGTAGACAGATCAATTTCGTATGCTAGAGTCATGCCAAATAGGCTGTCAGTATCAATTATGAGTGGCAGGTGTCTCTGATATTAGCGACTCTTAACGTCGTATGGGCACTGGGGACAACCAATTGTCCGTAGAATTATTGTAGGTAGATATAGGCTATATTATTTCCTGGGTCGTGCAAGCCACCGATGCTTATCCTCCTGGATCCAACAGAGATCCATGGATCTAGTTGGTGCTGGACTGGATATCTCGGTTGTGTTTGACTCGGCCTAATCTCCAACAATGGCCTTGTCGAAGCAAATTCAAATTCGGTTAAATACATTCAGCCGAAGAGTGATCGACAGCAAGATATGTCTCTGAATGAATCAACCGACTGGACAAGCGCGACCAGGCAGATCTCCACCATGACGCAGTTAGGTCTTGCCGAGTTCTTCTGTCCAGCGGCTTTGATTTGTCCGTGATTACCCATTCTCCCCATATTCTAACATTCTGGCCAAGTGTGCCCCGGACTCTCCACATTATCGGCTTGGACGTGGAAGGGCCGAGCATGCCTCACCCCGGAGTCTGGGTGGGACACGGCGTGGAGAACTGGAGAAGGCGAGGACTCGGTATATAAAGTGAGCCTGTTGTGCGCGATGGCTGTTTCGAAATCGGTCAGGCCAGTGGTCACTCACCTTCGACGCCATGTATCGCATCTCGAATATCTATGGTATTGTCATCCCGTTCTATCAGATTGGCTGCAATGAGGCTTATGAGGTTTAGTGCTCGCCGCATTTGGCACCATTGGAGGTGCCCTCTTTGGCTTCGATGTCAGGTA
This sequence comes from Aspergillus clavatus NRRL 1, assembly GCF_000002715.2. NCBI lineage: Eukaryota > Fungi > Ascomycota > Eurotiomycetes > Eurotiales > Aspergillaceae > Aspergillus > Aspergillus clavatus. The sequence continues at coordinate 593,097 of NW_001517107.1, read as the reverse complement.
ATTGCATTCCGGGAGTGATTCCTACTTCGCATGCATGTACTGATACCTGTCATAACAGTTCCATGAGTGCATGGATCGGAACTACTCAGTATCTCGACTACTTCAACTTCCCCGACTCGAACCTACAGGGAGGCGTATGTTTCTCGTGAGCCAATTAAGAAACGAATTGCTGACCGAATAGATCACGGCCTCCATGTCTGCCGGTTCCTTTGTCGGTGCCATCGCTGCCGGCTTTCTCTCCGATCAGATCGGTCGTCGTCTGTCACTGATGGTGGCGTCAATCATTTGGATCATCGGAGCCGTTATTCAATGTAGCGCGCAAAATGTGACACACTTGGTGGCCGGTCGTGTCATCAGTGGGCTTTCCGGTATGTCCTCTGTCTTACTAGCCCATAGACTTCACTGACAGGGCAATCATCAGTTGGTATTACCTCCTCCCAGGTCTGCGTCTATCTTGCCGAACTGGCTCCGGCCCGTATTCGTGGTCGGATTGTTGGTATCCAACAATGGGCCATTGAATGGGGTATTCTTATCATGTATCTAATCTCCTACGGCTGCTCCGAGGGGGTGAAATCCCCTGCCGCATTCCGCATCGCCTGGGGAGTCCAAGCTGTTCCCGCTCTCGTCCTGGCCGTAGCACTACTTTTCTTCCCTGAGTCGCCCCGGTGGCTCGCCAGCAAAGAACGCTGGGAGGAGAGTCTTGACACTCTAGCATTGCTGCACGGAAATGGCAATCGCGATCATCCGGAAGTACAGGCCGAATGGGAAGAGGTTCAAGAAGCCGTCAGGATGGCACAAGAGGCCAAGAATGTCTCTTTCTTCGCCTTGTTTGGACCTCGTGTGTGGAAGCGCACCATGTGTGGCGTCAGCGTACAGGTGTGGCAGCAGCTTCTTGGGGGCAACGTCGCGATGTACTATGTGGTGTACATCTTCCAGATGGCCAACATGGTATTTAATCCTCCTAATTAGTCGCTGAATTGTCAGCTAACAAGCAGCAGCCTGGTGACACTGTTCTCTACTCTTCCGCTATCCAATATGTCATCTTCCTCGTCACGACCGGCTTCATCCTCCCCTACATTGATCGCATTGGCCGCCGACTGCTTCTGCTATCTGGCTCCATCATTTGCATGGCGCTGCATTTTGCAATTGCCGGAATCATGGCCACCTATGGTCATCCCGTAGACGAGATTGACGGTAACAAAAACCTGCGCTGGGAGATCGATGGCACGGCCGGAAAGGGTGTCATTGCCTGCTCTTATATCTTTGTGGGAGTCTACGGTTTAACCTGGGTAGGGATTCCCCAGAATCTCCCCCAGATACATTGGCTAACCTGTTCAGGCGCCCACGGCGTGGATCTATGCGTCTGAGGTTTTCCCTCTCAAATACCGCGCCAAAGGAGTCGGTCTTTCTGCTGCAGGCAACTGGATCTTCAACTTTGCGCTCGCTTACTTCGTCGCACCTGCCTTCACTAACATCAAGTGGAAGACATACATCATCTTCGGCGTCTTCTGCACCGCCATGACCTTCCATGTGTTTTTCATGTACCCGGAGACGTCCCGCCGATCACTCGAGGAAATCGATATGATGTTCGACTCCAATGTGAAAGCGTGGCAATCACACAAGGTGCATGATAAGTTTGGCGAGGAAATTGAAAAACATCGCCAACAGAGTGTGGCCGAGGCTGAGAAGCCAGCCAACACTGCTGTGCATGCAGAAGTGGTTTGAATACGCGATTTATTTTGCCCTCAATGCACCAGTGCTTACTGCCTAGTTAGTGTATACAGAGTACATAAGACTAATACCTTGGGACCGCTCGAATAGAATGGATTTATGTATGACACGCAAAAATTCGGGGTTTGGAGATGATCATTAATCAAAGGACATAATTCGGCCACACGGTCGATACAGCTACTAAATGAGTAGACCACTTGCCTTTCAAGGGCTGGATCACATCCTCAGCGACTCTCACTTACTACCAGTTCCAAAGCCACCGTTTTAAACTTACTAACAATTGAGCAGATCGTACCCGAATAGGCCAATCTATCACATCTCACCTGCAGGGGCTTTGGTAGTTCAAGGACACGAGCCCCATTTTCCCAATCAGGAACGTTGCCTTCATGAAGCTAAGAAGAATTAAGCCGAAACTATGCAACATATTGCTGGTTATTTACTGATGTTACAGCTCCATTGTCTTGTCTAGGGTGAACATCTTTACTGCCCGCTCGGGGTTTGAAGGAAGATCAATACCGTGTATAAAGGCTACTCCTTATCCAGAATCGAAGCAATATGGTCATCAATCACAGTATATTCGACCGACTCTGTGATGCATTCGTTGGCAACTGCTGCAGTTCTTTTTGCGGCGCTTGCGTCTGCATATCAAGTTCCAACCAACCTACAGCAGATATACAACAATCATAAGGTCAAATGTTTCTCTATTCCTACTATAGATTACTAACGCCCAGCAGAGCGGGACATGCCAGAATACACTTCAAGGGGGGTTTGCCGATGGGGTCAGTGGTTCTACTACCTTTGCCTATTGCGGCGACATACAGGGTGCTATCTTCCTGCATAGCTCCAGTAATGGCGGTCGGTACGATAACATGGACATCGACTGTGACGGAGCAAATAACAGTGCGGGTGGCTGTGCCAACGATCCGTCTGGCCAGGGACAGACGGCTTTTATGGACACTGTGAGCCAGTATGGCATCTCAGATCTCGACGCGAACATCCATCCCTATGTGGTGTTTGGCAATTCGGGCAGTTCGCCAAGTTTTGATCCCCAGCAGTACGGTATGGAGCCGCTGAGTGTGATGGCAGTGGTTTGCAACAATCAATTGGTGAGTCCAATCTTGATCTTGTAAGGATATCTCTGACTTGTCTAGTTCTATGGCGTCTGGGGCGATACTAATGGGGGCATCGCCACTGGTGAAGCTTCCATTTCGCTAGCGAAACTGTGCTTCCCCAACGACGGCATTACTGGTGACAACGGTCATGGGGAGCACAATGTACTCTATATTGGTTTCGTCGGCCAGGACGCTGTTCCCGGGGCCAATGCGGCTTGGCAGGCGGGCGACACCAACACCTTTGAGGGGAGCATTAAAGAATTAGGAGATCGCCTTGTGGCAAGGCTCAGTGGCTAATCAGATGGTATCGTCGCTTGCCATAGGATCACCAATTAATATGCAAGTATATAGTCATACATCAGGCGTCAGCCCCCTTGGGGCGGACATCAACATCCAAACGTACCACCTGCAATCCCAGTTTCTCCATCCTCTCCTGATCAAACATCCCAGGAAGATCAAATACAACTTTGGGGGGCTCCATTTGCTTTGCAGCCACCTTCCAGTCCACCCGATCCTCCGCGAATTGCTCCCAAGCTGTGTGCAGGACAAGTGCACTGCATCCAGCACACGCCGAATCCAAATTCTCCACGACGGTGACAGCATCCAGGTGACCACTCACCAAGCCAAGTGCCCTCTCGATCTGATCTTTTGGAACATGAGGGTCGTAGATGGTCACTTTGACTCCATTCCGTGTTAAATGCCGTATCAAATGCACGGCGGTCGTATTTCGAACTTCGATGGTGTTCCACTTGCTAGCAAATCCCAGCACGGCCACATCTCTCTGCTCCGTCTCAACCGGCAACTTATCAAGAATGCTCTGAGCAATGCGCCGTATCTGATAGTTGTTCATCTTCAGCACTGCCGTCCAGTATTCTGCAACTTCTGGCAATCCGAGTTCTCTAGCCAGGTACACCAAACATCCCACGTCTCGTTGTATGCTGGATCCACTCGTTTCCAAGCGGGTCAACGGGTTTGATCCCACAATCCGCGCCACATGAGTGATGTTTGCGTTTGTAGACTCGCAAATAACACTCATTGACTGCATATTGCTCATCTTTTGAGCCAACACCGCAGCGGCGGCAATCTTACCCAGTTCTGATGACCATGCATCCATGGTGATGATGCGGTCGTCCGGCACCCAGGCATACAATCGCTTCAGGGCAGTCAAGGCCGCGGGTGACATATCTTCAGAGAAAATATGGCCAATGATCAGGCGCCTAGGATAGAGCAGATTTTGGACTGCGGTGCCGGGAACCAGGAACTCGGGATTGGAGAGGACGTCGAAGGAGGCCGATGGAGAGGCTGTTTTCCTCAGCTGTAGGGTTAGCTGTTTGTTCATTCTTCGAATGACAGAAACTTACTATCTTCTTGATCCGTTGAACGATTCCGTACGGCCCAGTGCCTCGATGCACAATGATCTTGTGGCCAGTAGATACTTGGGCGATGGTCCGAACAGCGGCTTGGAGGTTGCTCAGGTCCAGGCCGGGAGCATCATCAGAGGTCTAAAAGTTAGCAAAATCATGATCAAACTTCGTGGGCAGTAATCTTACCCCATCGAGAGGCGGATCCAGGCAGAGAAAGATCAGGTCCGATGCTACTATACCGGCGTGGATGTCGGTGGAGAATGTAATGTTGCGCAGCTTTCGCACTCGTCGTTGCTGTACTTCAGGCGAACCATTCGTCTCTGCGGGGGAATCATTTCGTCTTGACGGTTCAGTTGAAGCATCTGGTCTCTTATTATCGAAAACAAGGTCGTCCAGCCCTGGTTCCAGGACCGGCAGCCGGTCCGAATTCCAGGCCGCAATGAGCCGAGACTCGCCATCAACTATATGAAACTGTACATGGGGGTTCTGTGAAGCGAGGATAATGCCAGTCAATGCCCCTACTAGTGTTAGATATGCTACATCCCGAGTGTCTTTAAAAACGCACCGACATGCCCAGCACCGACAATACAAGCGTTTCGGACATTCTCAATCTTCTCATCGCGTACAGATAGTGGGTCATCTCCTACACTCTCTGAATATGTGCGACCCGAAACGATCACCTTGGGGCTCTCTCTGTCCTGGATGGTTTTGCGTCGACGGCGGGAAATCAGCAGCGTTAGACCCGCCAGAAATACCAGAAAGGGCAGAAAGGGCATCATGCTATAAAACTGATCATTGCACTGTTTACTCTTTGGACTTGAAGGCGACTGAAGGATCGCGAAATGATAAAGCCAGGACGGTCAAGAGTGGATTAAGGATGCCTGCTCGGTCCGTCGAAAGAGCGGTCTACTCAGCCACTGCTGCTGTTAGGTCGTGCATGAACTGGTTTTGATGGCTCTATTTTTGATCCCCAAAGCAGCCCGACTGACACTGCATCATTTTTTCCCTTGTGTTGATTGGTTCTCAAGGTCGGATTGTCCACGTTTCCCATGTCTACGTGTCTAGGTAGTTCCCGGTAGTTGAAAGACCATCTGTCTCTCGACAGCACACCAGAAATTTTCGATCAATAGAAGAATGACAGAGAGTTGATATCCTTTTGGCTCTTCATACTGTTTATATTCCTAAGTCACTAACTCAGACTGGGCGACTCCCGTGGAGTCCGAGTACTCCATTAGTGGCCGTTGTGCCAGTTGCCGAGGACATTCGCTCTCTGATTTGCCATGCTCCCTGCAAGATAGACCTTCAACCCACCCAATCATGGTGTATCTAGGGCGGCATAATGATTCAAGCCTCACTTCTCCCGTGAAACCGAGTGCCGCCTTCGAGGGGGGCTTACTACCCCTCCCTGTGCTGGGACGCACAGCCATCTGACACCGAATCATACAAGCTCCGATGATTCTACCAACAAGTTGAAGATCCCCGATCGAACGACCAAAGGACTAAAGATCGAAGTATATAATGACCGGCTCCACCCTTCCCCGAATTGCTTGTTTCCATGGCGGAGGCTCCAACGCCGCCATCTACAAGTTCCAATGCGAACAGCTCGCCCACCTGCTCAAAAACGAGTTCCAGTTCGTCTTTTTCAACGGTCCTTTCGAGCGTGGTCCCGGTCCAGGTGTCCTACCGGTGTTTGTCAACTACGCGCCGTTCAAGTCGTGGTTTACACAGGATGATCAGGGTGTTGACCGAGCCGACGGCAGCGGCTTCGATGAAGCGCGCACCGATGGGATAGAGCGGGTATGGCGGATGATGGAGGACGCAGGTCCTGGTGGCGAATGGGTTGCGGTGATGGGATTCAGCCAAGGGTCAAGGATGGCAGGAGGGTTGTTACTGGATCAGCAGCGCAGAGAAAGACTAAAGATCCCAAAGAAGACGGATATCGAGTTGAAGTTCGGCGTGCTGTGCATGGGAGGGGGCGCACCGATGGAGTCGGATGCGGTCGAAGGTGTGTCATCATGCTTGTCCTTGATATTGATATGATCTGGAATCGCTGATACCTGTGGATATGATAGACATACCAGAATCGCCCATCGAGCGCATTAGCTTACCTACACTACACGTCCATGGACTCAAAGATCCGTTTCTCTCGTTGGGTCAGCGGCAGCTAGAAACTCATTATGATCCCACCACCGCGACACTCTACCAAGTGGATTACCATCATGCGATGCCGTGGGTGCGAGAGGAAGTGCAGCAGCTGGCAAAACACATTCGAACTATTCATAAGGACACTACAAGTCCGTGAAACGTCACTTTGGGAAAGCGCGGCTGAAAAAACATCATCTGAGGTTAACTATGAGTACCTGCGCGGTCATCTTGGGTAGAGGCGCTAGGAAAAATCCGTCTTCATATAAAATCCGTTTCATTGAACCTTCTTCCTCATACGATATATACCAACTACATGAACACATTTGACCCTAAAGCGGAACAGTTCATATAGCCACCAGGGCTAAAAAGAAGATAATCTCCCTCAAACACTGAGGAGAGACACCACCTTGTGCCATGCCGAGTCAAAGGCCTGGTATGTGTCTAGATTGCTGATATAGGTCTGGCTGGAGATGGCGCGCAGCTGGGTTAGGACTGTCGAAATATCTACGTCGCTAGGGACATCATAGACCATGGATGCAAAGCGACTGAGATCCTGCCCGAGGATGCTTTGAAACACGTCCGAGGACCAGGCCTGTTGAAACTCGCTATAAGGCGATTCAAAAATGACAGTCGAGTCCGGGATTTCAAGGTAGGCAGCATCAGGGACAGCCCCGGGATTCGTAATCACCTATGCAAGGTCAGAAGAAGGAAAATGTTGATCGTGGTTGGAAGACTCACATAATTGCTCGGCCCCAGTCCCTTCGCCTCCTTGATGTGCGAAGTGAGGTCTTTGAAATAAGTAACAGTATTTTCATGATACTTGGAGGGCGCCTCGTCTAGGAAAATCCCATGCACCGTGAACGATGTGTCTCCGCTAGCAGATGCCCATCCTGCATATGTTTCAATGTCCTTCTTCACTTCAGCAATATCGCGAGAGCCCTTGTCAGTACGGACGTAGCCAATCACCAGCGCATTGTCGTGAGCCGTGAGCTTAGGAACAGCAGCCAAGAAGTTCTCGTCAGGCAGCGCAGTCGATCCTGGGCCATTGTCCGGGTTAATGATGATGGTGAACTTGACATCGGGATTGGCCTTGATCCTATGATGGGTTAGCATGTACATACAATCTCGCTACATAAGTTCTAGTACACTTACAACTCTATCATCGGAGTCCAGGCTCCCTCCGATGGGTAAAGATAGAATGGAATGATAAGATCCCCGCTCGTCGCTCTGATTCCAGACACTTTAGGTGCATCTGGGGAGGTTGTAGGAGTAAAGGTAGGAACAATGCCCTTCGTAGGGGTTGGGTTGGTGTCTAAGTGAGAAGCTATAACTGGACTTGCTGGCAATGTACTTTCTGGCGCGTGGCTCTCATAGCCCTCTCGATTATGCCGCTTGCTAGATCCATAGGAGGGAATACATGCACTGTATCCTTGCTGTGCGAAGATCATACACATCATGACCCCAGCGAGGACACGGGAATAGTTCTCCAGGAACATGATGATTTGAAATATTGGTAAATGAATGACTGGGTCTCGTATAAAGGAGTGACAAGAAGTTAAATGAAGGAAGAATGCTTGCCAGAAGCCGATGTGTTTGAGGAATTCTCTTTCCTCAGGATGGAGCACCCTCTATATAAGCATACTCCCCCCTCAGTGTGTAGTCGGAGAATATTGAATGATCTTGGTTCAAGAAGCCCATCTCGATCTAGGTTCACATCTCCATCGGCTATCACAGATTGGATCGAGACTGGGCGCCAACATCAGTGGCATCGGTGAAGATGAAACAGCGTCAAGGCAAGGGGAAAAGACGTGATTAGCCCATGGCCAATTCGTTGGTGGTACGGTGGACATGAGATAGCCCTGTCAGCTTCATCATCGGAGGGGTTGAAAGAGAATAGTGTCATTCCGATTGGCGACTGACCAAGCCACCAACAGACACTGCATGGAACCTGTCAATGGCATGATTCCATCCACGTCTTAGTGAGGGTACCGAAAGGCAAAGCAGTGAGAGATATACAACAAAGAATCTTGATTCGAACCTTACAGTTTTCTGTGGATTTCTTAAAGTACGTAGCTGCAAGGGACATTCTCATCTGAAACATGCTTTCGATGCCCGTGGCCTCGATCTGCTGGCAAGGCCACGATGTATGGGGCCAGACAGAGTATTTATTTGTTCGTTCTCATCAAAGAGGAGAACCAACGCTCGACGGCGCTTGATGATTCAAGATCCTGTCCGTCGGAAGGGTATATCGGCAGGAATTTCGGCGCCACCGACAAGCTCCTGATCATTTTATGCAACGATGGCTTGATGCTGATGGGATACGTTATTTCAGTTCCCATTTACACGAGAGTTTCCAACCCTGCCCTCCCCTATCAATGACGAGATTGAACCGGTTTTGATTGGGAGTTCGCGTGTCTGCTGTACAAATATATATACTGATGGTCTGTCTAATGTCTACAGTGACACAGTCACTCAAACCACCGAATCGATAGAGCATAACAGCATGCAGGCTCTAGAAATATTCTTCTTGGTTGACTGTATTCAATAAATCATCACCTTGAAAGACACAATATTCATTTTGACGCTCCTTGGTGTCAGTTTGGCGTTAATCACGTGCTGCAGCGTTGGATTTATCCAATATCACATGACCGTTGCGTCTTGATGGACACTGTCTTTGTCCTTCGACTCCTTAGTCCTTGCTGATCATCGCGAAGAGCGTCTCGGTGGCTTCCTTACTCGACATATTCTCTTAACCGCGTGAGCAAATTGGATTGGTGGACTTCAGCGCACATCTATCACGCGAGTCAGAACCAGGAGGACTCCCGTGGTCGCAATACCTGTAGAGCCACCTCCAAGTCGACCAACATGACTGGTCGTACTCTAGACCAACTTCCAACAGAAGCTCTTTTAGAGATACTGAGCTATCTGGATTGTAATGATCTTGCTAGCATTGTGCGACTCAACAGACATCTCTTCCAACTTGGTATCTTGCACCTTTGGCACTGTACTCGATGGGCTTGCCTTGCACAAATTGCAGAGGGCCGCCGACACATATATAGCCGTGCAACGCGGACTCTTGACCTCGATTGGAATGCAAGAGAGAAGTACAAGGCTTTAAAAGACCTTGAATTTCCACGGTTGACCACCTTGTTTGTCTCACTTCATGATCGGACACTTGGCAACCGGGTCTCTGCAGATAGTGTCGAGGAACCTAACACCGCAACAAATGAATACATCGCTCATTTCATGGGGCCAAATGTGCGACAAATATATCTCAGCGGAAGCATTGATCCTGCCGTATTGGTATATGTGAGGACTCGTTGTTCTGATTTGCGGCTTGTCGACATATCGTCCTCAGGCGGCCATATCACCGCAGCTGATTTCCTAGGTTTTCTTGAGGATTTGCCATGTTTGGAGAATCGTTCCGTTCATGTGCGAGGAGCAGAAAACTTGATCGATTGCAGGCTTTTCAGACATCTCGCGATGAGCCATACCTTCAACATTCTCTCATTGCACATACCCTCTAGCCCAATCTTCATGGAAGCAGCCCTTCCGGAAACCCCGTTAGTTGCCTTGGAGGAGCTCGCTATTCAGATCCCCCCGGAAGCCATGTCCATGATGGCGAGGACTTGCAAATCGATTCGTAACCTCAACCTGACACTGCGTGACAACGGGGAGTACTCATATGTGGACAGCATGGAAAGCGGTTTTCTTTCTCAAATCTCGCAGCTAACACAGCTGCGCTTTCTGAAAGTCTTCGTTCCGAAACTTGTGAGGATAAAATCGGAGGATCTTTTATCCCTGAGAGCTCTCAAATACTTGAAGGACCTTAGTCTGACCGGCGCGGGGGCCCTCATGCCCCAGACTTCAGAGATGACGACTTAGAATATCTGTTCAGTGAACTGCCAGACTTGAGATATTTGACTCTCAAGCTTTACATTAGTAAATTGACCACTCTCTCGCTTGTTAGCCTGGCTACTTGTTGCCCACGGCTCGAGACATGCGGTTTTGCAGGAGTGTACAATATGCTCAAACTGAAACCTTACCCGGCGCCTCTGTTCCCAAATCTCAGGTGGCTTGAGGTTGGGTCCTTCACAAACTCCATCATCGATAGACGATATTCAAACAGGAATGCTGCTCGTGAATATGATCGGGCCATCCAACGCTCGCATACGAGCTCGTGAGTATCCTATTCTACTCAGCCCTGAGTCTGGTTCTTGCTGACTTTGAGCTTTGGAGTCGCCCCTATGATCATGCCCGGCAGATTGAGAGACACTTTCCCAAGGCTGAGGCTTGGGCCTCTAGCCAGGCAGACATCTTGATCTATCAACCGGAATTTTCGGAGAAGGAAGGTATTAAAACCATTAGGGAATGCGCAGAAACGACGAGAGAAGAAAAAGGCCGCGAAAGTGATAGCAATGCCCACTACCACCACTTAAACTTCGAAGGGGGATGATCGGGAAACAAGCTTAAATGCGTATGCTCATGCTGTCAAAGGTCTAAGATCTTAGAGCGACGATAACGGATTTCGGCGCCAAATGAATCTCAACGTCTTGATTCTACCTTCCAACGCTTAGCGAGGGTCGAAGATGAATAAGGGCGACACAAGCTATCTGTTTGCTGACGATCTCATAACAGCTTGTGGCCGTAAATGTGAACACCGGGTTGTTCGTATACATGAATGTATATATCGACCGAGTTGAGAACGGACAGGATATATCAATAGCAGTCATACATGACTTCAGCTGGCTATAACAACAAACATGAATCCCAATAGTCCGCCCAGACGACATTAGAGAAATGATCGTGGTCTCCGATCACAAGTGCTTGGTATCCCTCTATCTAGTGAACGACTTCGCTATACAATACAAAACAATAAGGAGAAAATATATACAGAGCGAAAGGCATGGGTGATGGGCGCAGTGGCCTCACCATATGAACAACGAGTGTCATTTGAACACGGCAACGGTGTCCTTTTTGCGTCGAATGGTCAGTTTGACCGTTAGTGGTGGTAGTTGGAAGCGTCCCCATCCTGTGCATGGCCACGTCAGTACTGCGCCCGGTCCATCATAGGAGGAGAGAAAGCTTACGGTGGATTTTGGGACGAGTAGCTAAAGGCTTTATCTCATATTTCAGAAATATCTCCGCGATCAGCAGCTTGAAGATGTGTGCGAAGACCCACCGGCCGGGACATTGCCGGCGCCCATGGCCGAACACCAGATACGTGTCGCTGGTGTTGGTCATAGAGTTCTGGCGTAGTTCATCGGCAGTGGCATGTTCTTTGTAGAAGCGGTAGGGATTGTATTCGTTGGGGTTGGGGTAAAGGTCGCTATCACGGTGGATGGCGTACTGGGGGATACCGATTTTGGTTCCATAGGGGAGGAAAGTGCCGTCGGGAAGAGTGGCACCTTCAGGAGCAACAACCTGGATGCACATTAGCGACCATTCCGAGATTGCAGGAAACAAGTCCGTTGTTTTACCTTGCGCGTGGGAGAGAGCAGGTTGATGCCATTGAATCGCAGACTTTCCTTGATGGCGCTCTCCAGCAGAGTGGCCTGTTCCAGCTCAGCAGCCGTCCACGAGCCGTCCGAGCCGGCGGCAATCTTGTTGATCTCGTCTTGGAGCATGTCACCGAACCCCTCATCGTTGGGGTAGCTCAGGATATCAAGCAGAGCGCTGGAGGCAGAAATGCCGCTGGTGTGCACACCGGGGAAATTGATCATGAACATTCGGTAGGCTAACCACATGGTGTCGAGTTCTACGGGCCACTTGCTGCGCAGGCCGGCTTGAATGAGCAGGTCGAGGAGGCTACCTTTCGTCTTGAGATGTTCCTTGAGCTTTTCGGAGTCATAAGCCTCTTTCTGCTCTTTGATCTTGGCATCGATGATCGGCTTCATCCGGGTATGGAAGGCATGCTCTTGGTATCGATTTACCAAACCAACGACGGGGCCGACAATCCTATTGAATTGTTAGTCACCTTGGGGTTCCAGCCAGAACTCAGAGTGCAAGACGTACGGGTGGAGGAAAGAAGGAAAAGCCTTGATCACATTGGCGCCAAAGACAATCGCGTTGGAGCAGTTGGTCATGGCATTCAGCAGGCCCGTGTCGTGGCTCTCGCCAGGCCCAATGGCCAGTACATTGATCATGCGCGCCGCCGCCTTCTCCATGGTGGAGTACAGGGGAACCTCGACCCAATTTTCCGTGTCCTCTCCCCAAATGTCTGTGAGACAGGAACGGGCCTCATCGGCGAGGGAGGTGGCGACACACTTGGATTTAAGGGTCTCGGTCAAGTCCTTGCTGACCAACTTGACGAAGAAATCATACTTCTCGGCGAAGGCCAGAGGCCAGCTCGTGTACTTGAGCTGGAAAAAGTCGACGATATGGGCCTTGAAGCTGTATTCCGACTCCTTGGCGAAGAGCACCGTGTTGGAGAATTCTTTGGGGAGAATCACTTCATCGCCCTCGTTCACACTGGGCATTACAAAGGGCTGCTTGTTCTTGGAGTACTGCCGTTGGAGATTAGCATATCTCCACTACATTCCGAGCCCGCCATGGGCAGCAGGCAGAATAGCACCAACCTTTTCATATCCCTCTTGGATGAATCCAATGGGGTTAACTCCGATGAACCGTTCTGCGGCACGCTGCAGGAATCCCTTCCGGCTTAGCACCCAGGGGATGTTCTTGGGTACCGGCGAGGTCTCAAAGAGTTTGACGATGAGACAGACGAGCATACACACCAAGGCTGTAGCAGACAAGGTGGAGACATTGAGGTTAAACAGCATGGCTGCGGTCATACTTAAAATTCCAGAAAGGGAAAGCAAAACGATAGTCTAGGAGATCACTGTAGGATGTCGATCCCGTGCAGGGTGATCGTCCGCGTGGGCGTGGGCGTGGGCCGGGGAAGGAGGGCTCAAATACCCCGGGGCAACATTGCCGTAAGGAATGTGGTGAAAGGGGGTTGAAAGAGTGACGATGAGACGAAAAGAATGAATGAAGAATGAGAGGGAGAGAGAGAGAGTGTGTGAGAAAGATGAGTCAATTCATGGCAAGCGTGGTGCCGTGGAAGGATGGTGCAACCCTTTGAGGTGCTCACCAGGGGATAGATAGATAGTGAATGAATGATGATCCGCTGGTTTATGAATCTTAGCCGAACTATTTTCTGGGCTCTGTCCAGGAATCCAGAGGGAATCTCGATTCCCAAAGCCAATCGGCACGATCAAGAAGGTGTCGCAGTTGGGTCCGTGGGTGATTAAATGGGTTCGAGACTGAGTCTGTCGACGTAAGTTGAACCATTAGTGAAGAGTTCAGTTCGGGAACAAGCGATGCCATTCCCCGGGAACGCCACGTTACATAGCGGTTGACAACCTTATCAAGTTTAAGTAGCGATGGGAGCAGTGTTCTTCTTGGAATGCCCCATTCCCGCAGTTGTTTTTTCCCCTTTCTTTCTTGGTCTGCTTTGACCCTGGTGATTCTGAAGCCCTTGAAGCCCAAGTGACCTGGGATCTTGTGATGGTGGCGACCCCCGACGATTAGGGAGACAGAAAAATGTCAGTAGTAGCTTAATAGTAGGGCCAATTTCATTTAGAACTACACCAGGGATTGTGAATTAGGTGCATGGACGGGAATAGACTGCCGGGGCTTGTATTGCGTTGTCTGCCTGCCTCCCTGGTCTCACTAGTCACTACTCTACTCTCTACTCCATAGTAGGACGTCTAGCGAGCCAGAGTTATTGAGCACAATTTTTGGGGGCTGAGAGAAAAATCAGAGAGAAAAAAAAAGAAAAAGGCGTGCATTATATGAAACCGGTTTAGGGTGAGATTTTTTCCCTCGTGTTCACGCTTTTAGCAGCTAATTATGTTGATTATGTTGAATATAATAGGAAACTACTCCGTACTCCGTAGTTCTCACTTGTCAGATAGTGTGTGTCCACTGCTGTCCACCTTTTGTCGTCGGTGGCCATTTTTCCTTGATGTTTTTCATTCCTTCCTTTCAGCTTCAGCTGCCCTAGCGATTCCACAAGCTCGGATAGCCAATTATCGTCGCTGCGATCTAATGAGACAAGCCAATCGGACTTGGAACCCGCCGGACAACCGAATGGATCCCTTCTACGGGGAGTCTTGTATCATTTGTATGGTCAAGGGTAATCACTCAGCGCCAAAAGCTCAAAGGAAGGAGAAGGCGGCGACTCGAGTAGGATGGTAGCCTGGAGGGAGTCTTATGGAGAGAGTTCGAGGCATCGTAAACTGAGCCGGTTGAGGTTTCTTCAAGATAGGCGAAATCCGAACTTCGAACTCATGTCGTTTACTGTCTCACCCTCACTACTGGGCATGGCATCTCCGACGGCTGCGTCTGATCCTCGATTAGTGCAAAATTCAAAAACTTGTTGATGTCACCCATGTTTCCACGCGAGAGCGGGTTCATTTAATTTCCCGATGATCTACCACACTTCCTTAGACACATTGCAGGGGCCAGGAATGTTCTCTAGACTGGGGTGCTGCACTCTGTCTGCATCGCATTAGAAAGAGTCCTCTCGTAGAAACCGGAGTATATATCGAGAGATTAATTAATCTACGCACTACAGCCACCTGGGGAACGGGAATTTCATCAAATGATCAATTCAATCGTATTTAGTCAGATAGATCCTTCCTCGCCACGGGCCTGCGAGTCTGGTTGAGTAGGAAATCTTCGACTAGCCTGTTCCTCGACGACAATGAGCTGGTATCTGCTACATGCCGGTGGCGTCAGCCAGGAAGTCATGCCACGACAATTGAGAGAATTTCCTTTGATCAAAATTGAAGGTTGAAACACTTGGTTCCCGGGGTCGAGCATTCCATGTATTTCCAAGTTCAGGTACAGACTCCGTAGTCTGTCCTCCGTCCATGGTTGGATTCCTCGGAAGGAGGCTGCACCGCCGCTCAGGCCCGGTCGATTGGTATGTTACGGAGGGTTGAGGGCGTTTTATATAGATTGTATGGACTGATTCTTGCATTATTTGCATGGGGATTGCTTCGACAGCACTCCGGTCCACGGTAGGACAGCACAAACGTTGATAGATCCATGTATTATTCTTTAACTCCAAGAGGGTAAGCCCCCGTCCCAGACCCATCCTAACCCCAACCAGCTTAGAAATGTCTCATGGAATTCGTCGATTGATCGGCAATTGGCCAATCAGCCGGGGGACTAGCCAAGATCTATATTTGCTATATTGGGCATAGCGGTGCTGCAGTGTATGCAGTGCTCAAAATTCAAAATTCAATAATAAAGAACGGTGGCAGACTTAGAACTTAGCAGGTCTCACTATCAAATTTTCTTCCCACTTCGCAGTCCCAATCCAGGGGGCCAATAACCAGCAATATCTATCTAGATACTCGAGATGCAATAATCTAACCTTCGCGACTCCTTGTAGTAGAGCACCACAACGCAAATGGTGGGTCTCTTGGCCACTGTTCAGTGTTCGCAGTCATTCTTGCTACCTGTTTGAGCAATCCATCCTTATCCACCAGGTCACATCCCTTCCTCCCTTGGCCACTATGCAGGCGCACGAAAGAGAGCTATGTCACTTTTAGGAGATGATTGGCATGGGTTAATCTGATCGATATCAACTCTCCTGCAGTCCAGATCCACGCAATGCTCTTGTTGGCCTGTTCTCCCCAATAGTTGCTTTTCTGCCCTGCAAGGCCCTATACCCTGGCCCTTTTAGCGACCTCCTCTCCTTCTGTCCAGCTGGTCCCAGAGCCATAACCATCTTTAATGTAGCGTCAATGCCCCCCTTGAAAAGGCAGGCCAGGCCCTTGAAAAGACAGGCCAGGCTCTCTCAGGCCAGTAGTCGATACGCTGTTGGCACCGGATCTTGCTATGCCTGTTCAGCGACCACTCCGGAGGTCACGGCTTCAATACTCCCTATGTAGTGACCAACCGATGGAGGTAAGTGATCTCTTGATCGTTATGATCCCGTCCCTATCTCATCCGTGAGAGGAATAAACCAAAAAAGAAAGGAGGAAAAAGACATTATCGCTCATTACCTTCCCCCGTCTCAGTGCTCTAAGACTCGTCTACCATGTGATGGATGTCGGCGCCATCGTCTCTCCTCGCGCTATGGTGATAAACTCCCTTCGAACGAGCTCCGACGACAATCCAACCCGCGTCCTCACAAACATACCCCTCCCAAGCCAAAAGCCTCTTTACCCTCGTCTTCTTCCGATTCGGACTCGTCCTGCTCGCCTTCTCCTCCCGACACGCATTATCCCATTCCGGCGAGTTCCTCCACATCACAATCACCCGAACCAGGCTCCTCCCAGACCAACCAGGACGAAGAAAGCAAAGCTTCCACGACGTGCCCCGGTGTTGCGGATCTGAGCATCGAAGACCAACTTTGGGACAATTGGTGTGCGTCTACCGAACGGTCTCTCACCCAAAGTCAGAGCAAGGATCGACGATGGCAGGCCATCATTCGTCGCGAATCCGCCCAATATCCTGCTCTCCGGCACAGTACCCTCGCTTTGTCCGCCCTTGAACTTGCATCCACCTGTGAGGCTGGCACTCCGGAACAAAAGCGTCATCGACAGGCTGCTGGTAGCCATTACGCCCAGGCCACAGAGACAACTCCCTCCATCTCCGGGCCCAATGCAGTGTTCTCCGCTGCAAGCATTCTTTTCTTGTGCGACCTCGCATCCTCTACGCTGGCCGGAGAGGGTTCCGGCTCTCTGTCACTGTCTCATCGCAATCAGACACCAGTGTCTCCCAAGGAGGATCATGTACCATGCGGCTCACCGGTAGAATTGTTGCTCGATATCTTTGAGACGGCTCGCTCCTTGCTCACCAACCTGGATATCCTCGACCACGTCGAAACCGGGGACCTGGAAGATCTCTTCACACAGCGCGACCCCTATCATGAGCTCCCCAACACTTATACCCTCACCATCCTGTCAATGCGCAACCTGAATGCCGTCCTCGCCAAAAAGGACCCATCGCACGCCACTGGCGTGTATACTGATACAATCGCCAGACTAGATAATTCACTCGAGATGCTCACCAAAGGCGGCGACCCAATGATGATTGCCCTGCGCTGGATGTATCGCATCCCCTCCGAGTATCTGGCATTTGTCCGCGACAAGCAACCCCTGGCACTGATCATTCTTGCCCACTACTGCGCGGTACTACACCATCTGCGCGACCGGTGGTGGATGGGAAATTTAGGGACTCGATTGTTGAAGGAGATCTGTCAACTCGTGGGCCCGGACCGGCTGGGTTCGCTTCTGTGGGCCACGGACATCGTGGGTATTCCCATATGAGGGATAGTAGATTGACGCCATATGCGTATGGGCAGTGTTTTCTCGCATACCAGCTTGCTACCTGTTTCGTGGAGAGTCCATCGGTTGCCTACCCATGATACCCAGTCGCAAATATGTCAATGCAGCTTTCCCTTGGGCCGTTTTCCTCTAAAAGATTGATTGATTCATTGAAAGATGACGGATTCAAATTCTGTCCTGTCATGATATGTAGAGTCATAGAGAACAGGCTGGGCTGTATCTCTGGTGTATACTACCTTTCCTTTGCCGATCAGAGAATTGCATGGCAGAGCATACACCTATTTCTTCTTCGGTTCTTGACACCCATGTTCGATAAACAACAAATAGAACTGAATGAACGGACCCTTGACATGGTTCGATGTGCATCAATTACGCTTACGCCGGTCCTAGCCAGACTTGGGTTGAATGTGATTCTTATATATGATAGGGCTGGCCAAGGAAGAGGGACCATCACTCGCATAAGCTGATCCGGCGGATGATGCGAGACGTGGGTTCTTTGTCGGAGTAATGTACACACCAACAGGCCTCGCTTTTCCTTTGTATCATGGAGAGTTTTGGATGGTGCAATCGCTGCTGAACTGTGGCGCCAACCTGCTAGATGAAGAATCCCGAGGCACCACGACATGGCCAGTGGTAGGCCGAGAGGAACAGGTGATACCACAGAGCCGGAGATAGCAATCAACGGGTAAACATTCGGTCAAGAGGAAGAGAATTTGGAGTCTCTAACTCTCATACAATCAGTCCCCGATACCTGATAACGCTCAAAATGTTCGCATTGGCTTGCGCCGCTGATTCGGCTTCTGTAGAGCTGTCACACTACGTTGATCACATCCAACAATCTACGGTTCGAGAGGGGTAGGAAGCGGCATATATGCTTCAAATGACGAATTTCTATTAAACAAATCAAATGACTGGTGAATGGGAGACGGTAGTTGTGGATGGCATCATGATCATCCACGAAGCACGCCATCCCGCAATAGTCCTCTGCATGGGAGATAGACCTTCGAATCAACACATAAAATGGGCCGGAAGTCTCACGATTCTATAAGATCCATCGAGTAAATTGTTCTTTTCGATTAAACATGACTCAAGACATTCCGCCCGCGACAGACCCTACTGTCTACGATGCCTACAAGCAAAAGTGGGCTTCTCTTCCAGACTCCGCGGAAGCATGGATTACCAGAGCTCGAGAAGTGGGCGAGGTTCTTGCTCAGGATGCAGCCCAGAGAGATCAGGATAACAAGTCGCCTAACGCAGAGGTTGCCCTGCTGAAGCATTCAGGGCTACTGAAACTTTTGGGCCTGAAGAAGTATGGTGGCGGCGAGCAGCCCTGGGCAGTAGGATTCAAGGCAATCCGAGAAGTGGCCAAGTTCGATGGGTAAGAGGGCTCATCATCCTCGGCGTTGAACGGTAGCTCATTGTAAAACTTCAGGTCGATTGGGATGCTGCTCGGTTATCACCTGTTGTGGTCAACGATAGGCAACGTCGTGGGCACGGCAGAGCGACTGGATGAGTTGATCATCTCCAACAATTACTTTGTCGGCGGCGCAGTCAACCCCCGGGATAATGACTTGAAGATTACTGCCGATGGTGATTCAATCATCTTCACTGGCTTCAAGCACTTCAACACTGGGGGCGCTGTCTCCGATCTCACGGTCCTAGAAGGCGTGCTGGACGGAACACAAGATCATATCTTTGCCGTTGTGAGAACGAAACAACCGGGCATACAATTTGCCTACAACTGGAAGAACATTGGCCTGCGCTTGACGGAATCAGGAAGTGTTAAGATTGAGAATGTGCGGACATCGTGGACTGATGCGCTTGGTTGGGACGCAACAACCAAGAGGCCCATCGCTGAGGTTCTGACGATTCCATTCGGCTCTTTACTTTTGCCAACGTGAGTCTTCAAAGCAGGGGTATAAATAATTCTCTCTGACAGACCTAGAATCCAACTTGTCTTCAGCAACTTCTACCTTGGCATCGCCGTCGGCGCATTGGAGTTCGCAGCCAAGTATACCACAACCTCGACCAGAGCATGGCCATTTGGTGGCGACAACAAAGAGTCCGCCACCGATGAGTTTTACATTCTCGAGCGATATGGAAACTTCTTCGCGCATTTACGCGCCGCCGAAGCACTGGCTGACCGAGCCGACGATCAGCTCTCGGCCCTATATGCGCGCCATTCGAGCAATCGCGCTGAGTTGACGGCGGAGGAGCGTGGAGAGGTTGCCGAATGGGTGGCCAGTGTCAAGGTCGTGACTACCGATGTTGGCCTCAAGGTCACGTCCGGCGTCTTCGAGGTGACCGGAGCGCGAGCAACGTCGCTAAAGGTAGGACTGGATCGGTTCTGGAGGGATATCCGGACACACACGCTCCATGATCCTGTGGCGTATAAGAACCGGGAGCTGGGTAGATATGTGCTGCTGCATGAAGTACCAGAGCCTACCTGGTACACTTAGAGGCCGTCAATTCTAATAATCGATTTAGCAATCTGTTTTATGATAGTCTGTAAGTCTGGATCCTAGTTGTCCCTGAGGTTCTGACTGTCAACGCGTCGTTTCCACGCAAGATACTGTCGTGGTGTAAATACGTATCACCAATGAGCGACCAGTCCCTTCCATTTGGCTGGAGAATAAACGGCAAACTCCCCCAAAGAAGCACTACAACTTGATCCCCGGGCTGCATCAATTGTGGTCCCAGCCTCACAAGTCCGGAGCATGTTCGATACATTCGTCGATTGCGCGAATAGAGCCAGGTCGGATGAAGATATGCATGTGCCTCTCCGGGTAGCTCGGCCAACTGTGCCTCGGGGGCAAGGTCACGGTAAGGAGATGTCTGAGCGGGAGGATGACTCTGTAACCATGCGAGGATGTTGCTCTTCAGTTGTCGAGGGAGGCCATCCCAGGAATCGAGTCTATTCTTGCTGGAGAAATGGATGCTTCAACAGTCCGGTCGCTGTCTTTCGCTCCTAGGGGAGCTATGAAAGCATCATCTTTGCCAACGATAAGAAATTTTCTCTCTCGATCTCATCTAACAATGAGACAGTATCCTGGAGCTTTTGATGTGCAGTCAAGTCATTGTACAGGAGTTTGCCTATCAAGACCTATCAGAAAGGTGGCTGTTGGAGAGCTGCCCAAACGGGGTAGAAACATTTCGAAATCACAAATACGATATGGCCGTATATTCTGCTATAAGATGGGTATAGATTGAAAAGATATCACAGGCGTCAGTAGGACGATATCTCCCTATAAAAACAGAAAATCAACGTGTCCGGGTTGCTAGCCATTGCACAAGTCAAACCTAGGCATTTTTCCAGGCTCTCTGGCACAAAGTCAAGAGATATCCGTCTGGGTCTTTGATCGTCACTCCCCATTTCTCCCAGTACTCATTAGGATGTTGGACCCTCCGCCCACCCGCTTCAATTAATCTTTCAACGACGACAGGGTCAATCGATCCATCCACATAAATAACCAGTAGATCCTCTTCGGTTGGGCGTGGGGGATTCTTGCCCGCTGGATCCAGGACAAGCTCCAGATGCCAGGCCGCATCGGGCCAGCCCAGCATGAGCAATTCGTGTCCTCCCTCGACCTCATGGGCCGGCCCGCTGCGCCACAGAACTTTCAAACCGAGACCTGTGACATAGAAGCGCTCAGCAGCGACAAAGTCTCTGCAAGGCCGAGCGATGCGGATGTGGGAGGTGGCGGCAGGGAAGCATCCTGATCCTGGTGCTGAGGCGATGGTTGGTTTATCTGGCGTCGGATGGCTAGACATGGTGACCAAAAATATTTCGGACAATGGATTCGGTAGGCTTGCTCGCAATTTCTTTTTGGAGATAGACCAACGGGGGATGCCGTGATAGTTTAATACCTTGACGTGTGCGGACTTGTCCAAAGGGGAATTTGTAAGCTGACCTGGCCAGAATACGAGATGATCAATCAGGACAAGTTGTCTCATTTTCTTGACGAAAGCAGAGAAAGAGGGTAGAAATTTCTCAATTTGATTATACTGAGTGCAAGGATATCAAAAATTGAAAACTACATAACATCATTGGTAGAAGGCCCAACATTCCTCCACCGGTATAATGATTAGAGTACCCTTCCTCCGTAGATCTGTTGTTCTGCCTGCCTGCCACGACGAAGAAGGTCATGCAACGCTGCACTCATGTTAGAAGCCTAGGCTACCGATCGAGACAGCCAGCGTCAGGCCATACCTTCTGGGGGCGTTCCTTGTGATTTGCAAGGCGTCACCGTTCGATAGTCAATCGCTACGGGTGGGATCTCCACCTGTGCCAGACTCCAGTTAATAGAAAGCCACAGCTGCAATCGAACAATTATACCTGATTTTCCCGAAGATCTGTATATAACAGCCCTGCTTTGACCACAATATTAGATAGCTGGTCCTGCAGTTGGAGCGCCTGCGAGGAGACTGAAAATAGCGGCAGGCGGTACTTGGACGATATTAGCTTCCGCCAGCTATACCATCTCACAGTCGTCGCAGGGATGGTATAATTATTACGAGCCAGCCATGTGAGTAGCTCTACATGTGAATATGCCAGAAAGATGCCGTGCTCAACGCACTGCGGACTTTGTCGAGATGCGTTGATCAGTCGGCCGTCAGACTCGGCTCGGGCAGAGTATTCAAGCAGCAGCTTCTGGATGGCTCTTCGGTCCAGTCGGTTGTCACGCAGGTTGTCGGCGACAGTCTGAATCAACGTCGATATGCGCGAGAGAAACACAACAGAGTTTAGGTTATCGCTTTCTTTCAGCTCTGACATCGTGAGTGTCTTCGGTAGTGGGGAAGAAGCCTGAAGTAGGTCGTGATGCACATCATTTTATTAACAGAACGCAGCGGAGGGCGAGATGACGCAGCAATCATATGATATGATCTCTTCGAGCCCTCTTCATTGGTGGATTGAGGCGAACCAAACCGTCCATCGCCATATCCGTCTACGATGCTGACAACTTCCATGGATATGGAAAGCTTATGAGCTTCGGTTCAACCACCACGACCTCAAACAAGATATCTCGAACATAGGAACACCGAGAACAGAACTAAATGAATGCATTTGGCGGGCTGAGTCTAGTCCTATTCCTTATGTCCCTGATATAGTGACTATCCAAAGCTTCCATGGTGAAGGGTCTAGTTGGCATGGTGACAACGCGGGGAAACAATTGGCCAGTGAGCAAACAGTGTTTGAGCAATGAGAGTAAACTATACAGATTGTGGAATCCAATGCATCTGTTTATGAAAATAAATGCCGCGGTATCCTGACCAATACATCTCATCGGTACTCACTGGCCCTGTAATAGTCAAATCTCAAGTTGTTTAGTATGATGGAGCTTGTCAAATTTGACTCTACCGCGCTGGGAAGAGTACCTATTGATTTGATGAGCATAACAGTGACCCCCAGACCGATACTCGCAAAACCCAAGCAAGGCCTGAAGGAGGTCTTGAACTGGTTGAGTTGAGTGATATCGAGCGTCCAGCAGTTGCCGCAGCATTGGCCTTGTCAGCCGTCAACCGCGGTAAAACCCCTCCACGATTGTATAGATTCTTGACCGCACCGGATAAGCACATTCGGTAAGCTGGGTGCTTCTACAATCATTGCTCGAGAATGCTCTAGTTATATTGCGAGGTTACGATGAACTCTAACAACGCCCACAATCAGGATGAAACTGGTAATTCAGCGGAAGGTTCGTCTTCAAGTTTGCCGAATATGCTGTTCGCCGCTGTGTTCAAACGATTGACTGCTTGGGAGGAAAGGACTGGCTTGAGAGAGTGTGAGAGCATTGGTCTTGAGACGAGATCGAGAGGCTACCAGGAAGCCAACTGCTGACTAGCACGTATAGTTCTCATGAATCCTGAGAGGCCCATCTGCGATACTCCACAAAGGGGTCAATGTTGAAGGATCAGAGCCCGCGAGACCAAGACCCTGCTCGGTGGCAATAGATTCATAGATATCGGGCATCATCATCTCCCCAAATATGAGGTTGGCTGATGTGAGATCCACCTCCCCTGGAAGATGAGACGTGAGTCCTGCTAATTCCCGTCCATGCTCATTTATGCGGTCATTACTGAGCAGATCATTTGACAACCCTGATTGGCCACCTTCGGAGTTTAGTAAGCCCTGTGATAAGGGAGGTGCGACCATCTCGGTGCCTGAAGTGTGATTGTTTGGCGTCGAGGGGGTGATCCGGAGAGTGCTGTGCGACACATCAAGATCGTGGCAAGAAGTGTCCAGCGGCTCATATGGAGAAGTTTGATTAGGGTTTGCATAAGACGATCGTTGTTCTTTGTCTATGACTGTGTTGGGACTTGGCTCACGTCGCCTAGAGTCACTGTTTGTCTTCGCACTGAGAGCAAATTCCATGCCTCTGATAGCGTCAATGCAGGTCTCGGGCCAGCTACTCCTTCTTAAGGAGAGGTTTTCTAGGATGGAGATCCCAAGCTTGGCATTTTTCAAGGCGGCGGAACTAGGGAAATCGCCTTCTGATGCCGCGTACATGATGATGAGGCAAGCCATCCAAACCGCCCAGGTAAACGAGGACCAGCTCAATGGGGATTGACTAGCTCCTGGATTCCTAGTGCCCGTGTCCTCATTCCCTGCCGGTTGAGCTGCTAGGTACTTTTTCAGAGCAGTTAACAGGGACCGCGAAGATTCAATACAGGTCTGCAACGCCGATTTGTAGTCTGGTGAAAATTTCGGTCCAGCCAGTAAGGGTCGGTGCATTGCTATGATAGCCTCGTGCCGATGCACAATGAGGAGGAGGCGGTGGTAGGACGGGAGAGATGGCTCATTTTTTCCCTCCTGATCCACCAGCTCTTCCATAGGAAACACATCATCGTACACATCATTCCACCACTGGGCTAGCTCACCACCCACATATGCAGCCTGGGAGGGATCATCATGGCTATGCATAGTGGATTTGTTTCGGAGTTCCAAAATAAGCCCCCTGACTCGGGAGAATTTCGCCAAATAGGTCAATAGACGCAGATTGACGGGAATAACCTGGACTTGGGGCACTACCGCTGTCTTTTCATGGCGCTCGTTGCCTGGATAGCACACATCGACATCATCATCCTGGATAGTTAGAGGGGTGCCAAGGGCCTGGGAAAGGTAGCGTTCCAAGCAATACACAGACCAGAAGATACGACGTCTCATCTCGACATCTTTGGGACCGAAGCAGGAGTATCGTGCGGGGCAGCGATGGAGGCCTAGATGAAAGACTACTCGAGTGATCAGCCCTCCCAGTCGAGAAGCTGCGTTAAGCCGCAAAAGGGACAGAAGCATGATCTGAACACTCAGAGCTGTCTGAAGTAAAGTGACTGTCGCTGGTTCAAGCAGTAGGCCGTGAATACTCTCCATTGCCTCTTGCGTAGTTCGGTAAACAAGTATAGCGGGCACGAGGTCCGCCGTCATCCTCGAGTGCTGGATCTGGCGTTTGTCGATAGTCGATATAGTGAACACGGACCGTAATATGGCCTGGCTGGTCCGATTCAAAGACTTTAATCCGCTCTCACTCGCCCTTTCCATCATTTCCAGGATATCCGGGGCATGAAGAAAAGGAAACATAGGGTGCCAGTTCTGGAAGTAACTCCGCGACCATCGAACCATGTCTTCGAATGAAAAGCACAAGTCAGGGTCCAATTCCAATTCATTGTTGGAGCACAGCTCTTCCACCTGCCGTGAGTGACTAGCAGATCTCTGCAACTGGTCGTCCTCGCCAGGTACTAGGCCTTCCTTGGTGATTCGTGCCCTATGCAGGTCTGCCGATCGGCGCACAAACGCACTGTGTACTGTCCTGATGAAATGAATTCCACTTGAGCTACCAAGAAAGGTCGCTGAACCATCGCGTTGGGTCTCCCTCATTATCCCGATCTCTCGCGGGGGTCGTGGGGTGCCGGTCGGCTTTGTCTTACGACGTTTCGAAACATGGCCCTCGCGTTCCCAGCCCGAGACACAGCTTTCATCAGGGCCAGTAACGATGGAGAAAGGTGAGGCCATATCCCCTGCAGTTTATCAGAACCATCGTCGGTGTTGTTGATGGTTGAATTCGGCTGTTTGCTGTGTCCACAGACACACACACAGTCACGGGCGATGACTAATCAACTGACACCACTCCCTCCTATCACGTGCTTTCCGGATATATTCAAGTCCGCGGGGAGATCCAACAGTTGGCTGTCACACTTCAACTTCACTGGGTCAACTTTCAGGCAATCCTGGAGGGCTTGGTGAGGACATGTCGTCAGGTTTGTCTCTATCAATTCCGTCCCCACCTCCAAGTGATCTGCGAGATCTACAGCGGTGGGAAAATGGACCTTATGTCTAAGCACAAGATTTAACACAGCTGCTCAGACGCAGATTCAATCAGTCCAATCTCATGTGAGCTCTGCAGACAGAGAAAATGCAAGGTAAATTTGGTTCTCTCCATAGGAAAATACAAGAAACTCACAGCTTGGCAGTGCGATCGCAAACTGTAGGTCAACCATTTCCTACTTGACCGGATGAAGACATCTCAAGTAGGCTGACTTATTCGCATCAGTCCAGTTTGCTTTCAATGTTCGTCGAATCCATCTAAATGCAGTTACCCACAAAGCGGGAAGAGGTATGACTTGGATCGCCTTTCGCTCTTCAACCAGGATGTTGATGGTGTCTGGAAAGAGGTCTGCCACTAGGGTACGTTAACCAGCTGGAGAAAAGGCTTGCAGACACCGAGGTGGCGTTGTTTGAAGCACTCTTGACCTTGCGGTCGATCTCCAACCCGCCCCTCATTGTGGCAACTCGGAAAATAGAAGAAGACGCGAAGCCAAAGTCTACACGGATGGAGGAATGGTCGCAGTATCCTTTGCGAGGGCCAATGGAATTGCAACGGTGGCTAGAATCAATGAGCGACAAATTCACGGTCAATAGTACCAGCACGCATGCACGCTGCCCAGCTGACCCTGTCCAAAGACCCGAATCAAACCGTGGGGAAGCAGACATTTTAGGCAATACACGCCCCCTCTTTCAGACACCGTTGCCTGGACCTCTGGATCTACCTGAGCATACGATTCCGACGAATGCTTCTGTCAGCAGCCAGTCGGACCAACCGTGGACGCCTCCTGGTGTGCGTTTCGATGCTCAGACAGCAAGTAACATGGCCTTTTCCTCTACCGTTCGGCGGAGTATTTTACAGATAAGCCCTCAGACAGATACTGGGCTGTATCCGTGCAATGAGCCTGAGGACTCTGGAAGTGGAAGTAGTCACTCAGAACAGGCACAGCAACTAGTAGATAGACTCCCGAGCCTCTATTTCTAGATGACGCACTTTGTGTATATCATATTTGTTTTTCAGCGTCTCTCTTGAGCCTCATCCCTGACTAGCTGATCATCTGACTAAGCCAAGATTCTATTTATGCCAGAGTAAGCCGCGGGGTTACGGGCCAGCTAGCTAGATAGTGAACGCCAACAACCAAAACCCGCTGTGAAAGCCTGAAATAGTAAGTAGTCCGTCGCCCGAATCAGTACCCACAGCTTAGACCCCATCTACTTTCCCGATCAATTCATACCTTCGTCGTTCACCAGTTGGCATGGAGTCCACCACCAAGACATCCTCGTCCAATGCCTGCGCAGACTGTCGCAGCCAGAAACGGAAATGCGACAAGACACTGCCTTCGTGCAGTCGATGCATTAAGTGTGTTCCCCGTCTTCTATCCTACTTGTTGGGTCCTTTTACTAACAGGCTTCACGACTCAAATTACGTTGCACTTACGACTGGAACTCGGGACGCGTCACCTGGCCTCAGATCTCACTGTCCGATTTTCTTCTCTTCCATGTGCCGGTGACGCGGGATCAGTTCTGGCTACCAGGCAGCTTCCAACCAATCCAACCATATTGGAACAATATCACTTCCCGTCAGCTAGATGTGGATCGGTACTATGTGGGTCTGGCTATGACTGCTCTGGCAGATCAGTCTGTTTCGCTAGATACGATCTTATCGGAGTATTTCTGTCATATTCATCCATGGCTCCCAGTTATCATTGAAAGGAGTTTCCGCAATCGACTTTCTCAGCTACATAGTTCGCCATGCGCTGATATCGCAATGCTTCTCCTAGCCGTGTCCCTGGTTGTCGGCATGAAGGCCCAGAATGGTCACCAGGCAAATATTTATCAGATCACCAAGTATCTCTTTGCTTATCTTCAACTCCTTCGAGAACCCTCATTACAGCTCGTACAAGGTGGACTGTTGTTGACATTATATGAACTGGGAAGTTCTTTGGTCCAGGAAGCCTCTGTGAGCATCGGAAACTGTGCTAGGCTTGGGTATATTCAACGGTTAGATCTGGACGATGGAGTGAATCACCATGATTTTACCAGATTTTCTGAATCGGAGGAGCGAAGACGAGTATGGTGTGGGTTATACATGCTGGACCGGTGAGCCGATCGCTACTGAAAGAGAATGATTGAAGCTAAACTATTCGTTGAAGTTTGATCTATCAGGTAGCCACCGGCTTCATAGCACCACATGCAGTGGTAGAGCCTAGGGACACTTTTCGAATACCGGTTGATGATTCACTTCTTAGTACCTGGAGTAGCACCCCCGAGTACCCTCCGTCCTTTTCGACTCCGGCAGAAATTCCACTCTGCTACTTCGCTCGTGAGATCCAGGGAGTCCGCATCCTTGGACCAGTACAGATGCTGCGGCAATCGAGTGACATTGACTGGTCATCCGAGAAATTTTCAATGCTTGATCGCACCTTGATGTACTTCATGAACAAGCTGATTGCGCAAACCCCAGGGAGCTGGGCTGTTTTGTGCGGAGCTAATGCCATAGGCTTAGCGTGAGTATCCTATCTTATATGGCCCTATGTCTCCAATCGAAACTAAGCCAACCAGATCAGGCATCATGCTCCATCAGGACCGACTCAGTCGGGGAAGCAGGGGATTGGTCTCGTCGGAAGAAGCTAAAGCCTCATATCTTGCCTTGTCGTCCTTCGTCAAAATGGTCAGTGACATCTGCTTCAAGTTCGATGCGATGGAAGCTACCAAGAAGATCCCGTGGGTACCTCTGCCGGCCGTCATGTGTGTTGGAGAGGCTGCTATTGCAGTCAAATACCTTACACCTATCTTCGAGGGATGTTTTCAGCTTGATAGTGAACCTTTCCGTCGGGTTCTTAGCTACGCAACAAAGACGTGGAAACTTGCTGGTGAGTGACTTCCACAATTTGGCGAATATCAGCATTAATCCAAACTCCTGCAAGATGAGTATCTGCGAAGGCTTGGTTGGAATAGCTCGCCGGATTCCTTGTCTCTAGCGACCCAGTAGCAAGCATCGCAATCGAGGGACTTTGGGTTTCTTCAATGCATTTATACCTCTTGGACCCTGGTCTGTGTCGCGTTACTGAGTCATGGTCATGGGAGCCCTGTGGTGCAGAGACATTGTCAGTCAAAACAGATACGTTCTTTCACAATGATTGTGGGCATAAAACTGGTACATTCAAACAGCGACTGCCCCGCAATGTCACGGCCGCAATACATGCACTCACGGGGAGATGCCCGTGGCTGTTCTGGTTAAGTCGGTCTGTGGGGACCACCACCCAAGCCCATCAAATCCATCAAGGCAATTGATCTGATTTCATTCTCCACTCGGTCTATCATTCGCGTTGTACAGCTCTTGACAATCAGGCTGGTCATGATCCCGCGGGGTCTTGCTGTGGGGATATATTAGATGTAAACGCCGCTGGGGAATGCGGCGATAATCAACACAGCTTGGGCATTTAATAAACAAGAAAGCATGGCTCAGCAAACTCCTCGCACAGATGGTGAGGCAATCCTAATTTACAGTAGGAATACCTCTTAACTTAATATTCCACAGCCATCACCGTGGACGGGAAATGCTTCGCCATCAACGGCAACAATGTGTCCTATCACTTCCACGTTGATGAAACCACCGGCGACCTTCACTCAGATCACTTTGGCGGAAGCATCACCGGTCCTATTCCCGATGACCCATCTCCCATAATCAATGGCTGGACCGGTATGCCAGACCGCGTCCGGCGTGAATTTCCGGATCAAGGACGGGGAGATTTTCGCGTGCCGGCCATTCGGATCCGCCAGTCTCAAGGTCACACCGTGTCAGCATTTCAATATCAATCCCATACAATGTCGACGGGAAAGCCCAAGCTGCCTGGACTACCGGCGACATTTGGTGCAGAAAAGGATGTGTCGACATTGGTAGTGCATTTGTACGACAAGTACAGCGAGGTGGCTGCAAACTTGACATACTCCGTCTTTCCCAGGTACGATGCTATTGTACGCAGTGTAAGTGTTACGAACAAGGGCAAAGGGAAAATATCAGTTGAAAGTTTGGCCAGTCTGAGCGTAGACCTGCCTTGTGAGGACTTCGACATGATCGGACTTAGGGGAGACTGGGCCAGGGAAGCACACCGGCAACGGCGCAAGGTCGACTACGGGCTGCAGGGGTACGCAGCTGCTTCTATCTCTTGTACTGAATGGACACTAATGTCATCGACAGATTCGGAAGTACCACTGGCTTCTCGTCTCATCTCCATAATCCCTTTGTCGCCCTCGCACATCCCTCGACCACGGAGTCCCAAGGAGAGGCATGGGGCTTCTCACTTGTCTACACTGGCTCATTTGCTGCTAATGTTGAGAAGGGATCGCAGGGTTTGACTCGTGTTTCACTCGGATTCCATCCTGATCAACTTTCCTGGCCTCTGAGTCCTGGCGAAACGCTCACCTCTCCCGAGTGTGTTGCTGTGTACTCCTCAGACGGGTTAGGAGGCATGTCACGATCTCTACACCGGCTGTACCGCGAACACCTCATGAAGAGTAAATTTGCCACAGCTGATCGTCCTGTTTTACTTAACAGCTGGGAGGGTCTCTACTTCAATATCAACCAGGATAACATGTATCACATGGCACAGGAATCCGCTGCACTAGGGGTTAAACTCTTTGTCATGGATGATGGGTGGTTCGGCGACAAGTATCCTCGAGTCTCTGACGCGGCGGGCCTAGGAGACTGGGTACCCAATCCAGAGAGATTTCCTAACGGCCTGGCTCCTCTAGTTAAGGACATCACAGCCTTGAACGTTGCCAATTCCTCCAAGAATTTGCGCTTCGGCATCTGGGTCGAGCCTGAGATGGTCAACCCGGACTCAAGCCTGTACCATGAACACCCGGACTGGGTCCTCCACGCAGGCTCATACCCACGCACCGAACAACGAAACCAACTCGTGCTCAATCTCGCCCTATCTGAGGTGCAAGAGTTTATCATCGAGTCCATTTCCAAGATTCTCGACAGCGCAGACATAAGCTACGTCAAATGGGATCACAACCGTGCCGTTAATGAGACCCCCTCCCCATGTGCAGTCCACGCCTACATGCTGGGCATGTACCGCGTGTTTGATGTGCTGACTTCACGCTTTCCCGACATTCTCTGGGAGGGATGTGCCTCGGGTGGCGGTCGCTTCGATCCAGGAATCCTTCAGTACTTCCCTCAAGTCTGGACATCTGATGACACCGACGCTGTGGAGCGTATCTTTATTCAAATGGGGACCTCCCTCGTGTATCCGGCAAGTGCAATGGGTGCGCACGTCTCTGCAGTCCCTAATCACCAGACAGGACGCACCATTCCCCTCACCTTCCGTGCTCACGTCGCCATGATGGGCGGATCCTTTGGCCTTGAGCTCGACCCTGTGAAGATGCTTCCCGAAGAGAAAGCAGCAGTGCCGGAGCTAATCGCACTCTCAGAAAAGATAAATCCTATTATCCTCAAGGGGGATATGTGGCGGTTAAGTCTACCTGAGGAATCTAACTGGCCGGCAGCGCTCTTTATATCAGCAGATGGGGCACAGGCTGTGCTGTTCTTCTTCCAGATGGGCCCGAATGTCAACCACACCTTGCCGCGGGTGAGACTGCAAGGGCTGGATCCTGAAGCCATGTATCGCGTGGATGGAAAAGGACCCTACTCCGGGGCGATGCTAATGAACCTTGGCCTACAGTATTCCTTCGATGCGGATTATGCGAGCAAGGTTATCCTCTTGGAAAAGACGAGCCCATGATCAACAGGTGGTACAGGGCAGATTATCTTGGAACAGGGAGGAAGAGAATGTTTACCACAATGCAGGGGCATTCGTTCTAGGCTTGGCCAGTACCTTCTCATTAGCCATCTTTCAACTGCATGTGATAGATTCGAACGGGGTGCGTACAAGATTCATAGTAGAGGAATAAAAACTAGCACCCTATCCTTTCATGAGTACGGATAAGTGGTGGTAAAGAAGCGGCAACTGTGAATGTCGTCATGTCTCTTCGAGAGCCACTGTGTATGATCCGAGCAGTTCTGCAGGAAACAGCAAAAATAGACGCGATCGTTTGGTATTCTCTGGCCCAAGCATTAGCTCAGGTCATTAGCCAAGCCGTCAGGAGTATCCGACTGCTAATTAAGCAAGGGATAAGTTGACGATTATGGCTCGAGCTAGCTATAGGACGAGGGAATTGATCGTGGAATGTCAAGGCAGATGAAGAATGCTAGCCCATCACTTGATAAACAAAAAGACTGGCAGGATGAACAACAGCACGCGAAGCTGAAAATCATATAACTATGACCAAAGTCTCCTACATGCCTCGAGCGAGACATATGTTTCAGCTGCCCTGATTCCATATCCTCGTTCCTAGCAGTCTATCATGCGGTCCTATACTCTGCTCAGTGCCGTCACCCTTCTGGGCCTATCCAGCCTAACCGCAACACAGACCCTCAACATCGTCGCGCATCAAGACGATGATCTCCTCTTCCAGAACCCACAGATCATCCACGACATCACCGCTGGCCGGCGTGTCCGCACCGTCTATCTGACGGCTGGTGATGCAGGGAAGGATTCAACTTACTGGACCTCCCGCCAAACTGGCGCTCTTGAGGCCTATGCAGCCATGGCCGGCGTTCCCAGTCATTGGGATGAATCCGATGCTGGCGTGCAGGGCAAAGACATCCCCCTATACACGCTACGCGATCGTCCAATCTCCATTGCCTTCATGCATATGCCAGACGGCAGCGTGGACGGCGATGGCTTCGGCACCACTGGCCACGAGACACTGGAGAAATTATGGAAAGACAAGATCCCGTCTATTAGAACAATCGATGAGTCTGGCACGAGGTACACGCGCGCTGAGTTGCTCAACGCCCTGACTCAGATCATCAACGACTTCAACCCGGACAGTATCAATTCACTCGACTTCATCCACGGTTACGGCACTGGGGACCACAGCGACCACACCGCGGCAGGACTGTTCGCTAACGAGTCGGCCAAGCCGTCCAGGTTCCTAGGAGATGTCATGGCGTACCGGGGGTATCCGATCAAGAACGAACCGGCCAATGTGGCAGGAAAGGACCTCGATGCAAAGAAGGCTGCCTTCTACACCTACGGCAACTATGACTCATTAGTGTGTGCCTCAGATCAATCGTGCGTGGGCAAGGAGTATGAGCTGTGGTTGACCAGGCAGTATATTGCCAACTATACCTGAAATCGGCCGTGACAGGGGGGGAGGTCACGGTTCTAGCAGGGATCGCGCTACCACTGAATCGAGATTACGATGAACCAAGACTATGTATGTGCTGATGGCTTGTATGTGTACGTGATGAATTTCGGCCAATATATGTTAAGCAATGTAATGAAAGCTGTCAATCGACCATTTTGCTCCGTGTTCCATTATATATATCTATGCATCCCTAGGCTTGGTCTTGAGCCCCAGGCAAGTATTTAGCAGACGCTCACCTGCACTTGTTCTCCATGCACTAGTTCTGTCATTTAACGCCGATAAATATAAGACAGAACGCGAATTTAGGTGTGATGGCGATGAATCTGGCGATGTTTACTTTGGACGCGTCAAGATTGATTGCTGGTTGCCTTGATGCCTGAGGCGTAATCGTATCTCGCCTCAAGTTCGCCCTATGAAGTTTCAGCACCAGAAAGGAGGATCGTGCCTTTATATTACTGAATAGGTATCTCAATGGATGTTCATCGAGCTCCATGACAACTCTACGAGATTTTGATATTGATTGATTGACAGTCTACAGTCGGACAGGGACGTCATTGTTCCCCAGCGCCGAGATCCACCACCCAACACGCGTTCCTCTAGTAATTTCCTTTCACCATCCCCCAGTCAAGTTGAACATAGACTCGTCAATTGCAATGACATCTGAAAATAATCCCTCTCGTCCTGTATTTCAGGAGACAGACTGGCTATTTGGAGCAGGCAACAATCGCCCTCCCGTCAAGTCGCGTCTCCAGCAAATTTCGGCGTATCTCAGCACAGACATCAACCCCCGCTATGGAGATCTCCTGCTCCTGTTCTGCTACATCATCACTGGTCTGCTTGACTCCTCCGCCGTATTTATCTGGGGCTCCTTCGTGAGCATGCAGACCGGCAATACTGTCTATTTGGGCCTAGGCTTGATCGGACTGGACGAGGGCACCCGCTGGATAAAAGCTGGAGTCAGCATCTTCAGTTTCTGCCTAGGATCGTACTGCTTCGCTCTATACCATCGCTGGGTAATCTCCCGGCAACGCTGGGTTCTCTGCGCTTCATTTACGATTCAGATGCTGTGTGTAGCGGCTGCTGCCACCATTGTCACCGTCCACCGTCCGTCCCGCGACTCCGCGTTGAGCTGGAAAGTCATTCTGCCTCAAGCTCTGGTGGCGTTCCAGAGCAGCGGACAGGCTGTCACGAGTCGTGTCCTGAAGCTCAACGGCTTGACTAGCGTGGTACTCACCAGTGTCTATTGTGACTTCTTCTCCAATCCCGCGTTCCCCTCACTGGGTGGTGTTGAGCAGAGAAGACGCGCCGGAGCAGTCATTTGCTTGGTTCTGGGGACGATTCTTGGGGGCTTGTGGGCAAAGAGCGAGATTGGATTGATGGGGGCGCTGTGGATGGCTGTCCTGTTCAAAGGGCTCATTGCTGTTGCCTGGCTGGGATGGAAAGGGGAGCATGCGGACGATCTCTGAACATGACTATCTTTACTATTGACATATATCACCACTTCGATCCAAATGTAAATATAAGAGAGAGTCACTTTTCAGATGAAGGTCTACACCTCTCGGCATTCTCTGGGGGGCTACGTGAACTGCGATGCAAACATTGTGGACCTGCCGAGGGAAACCTGGGTGGATGGCCAGACTTATAGAGGCCCCATGGTCTGGAAAGGATAATTCATATTACAGTGTTGATGTGAGATAGCTATGCGGTGGCACTGCCAGGAAGTCTGTACGAGAATGAAACAGAGGTAAGTATTGTGCGCCAAAGGAATGATTGCCAATCCTGATCCAGCTGTGTTCACCAACAGAAGCCAGTACTGTAAACCTTACGTGTGCCTTGGCCTGCGTGGATGATTTTGGCTATTCTGCCTTGAGACTATCCTTTATTGGTTGCTACCATTCAGTAAGGGAGTTTTGAACGACGCGAGCTGTCCTAGATTCAAACGATAGCTCTGGAGTTCTTCTGCTACTTGACCTCTGACTTAAAAAGCTTGCATTTCTCACATACACAGGATGGCAAACCAGGAACTAATACAAATATCATGCTCCTATCATGGCATGCTTTATCTATGTGACATGGAGCAACCTAACTTAATCATAAGATAGTGCTTTCACCCCCAAACTACGTCTTTGCACGGTATCATATGTTGAATATGACCAATGCAGAGAGATCAAAGTATAACATCCATATCCATATCACACCTTCAGTTATGAATCAAGATAGCAATGTGCAGCCAACTCTTCAGCAGTAGTCACTGCGGCCAGAGCCACCGTCCCTGCAGCCACCACCGCAGTAGGTGATAAAGGTGATATCACCGTTGCTGCCACCATTGCACTGGAAGAGAGATTCACGGATATGGCCATCATCCGTGGACTGATGGGCAGCCACAAGGGCCTCATTGACCTGGGCTCCGTAGTTACCTATCAAGAATACCTCATTAGGTTTAATAAGTCTGGGCCGGAGTGTCAAGTTCACATACCGATGTTCAAGAGGTTGTAACCACAGTAGTTCAGCCCAGTCTTGCAGTTGTCTGCGGCGGCAAAGGGAGCCAGTGCAGCAAGAAGAGTGAGAGGGAGAATGGCGACCTTGACCATGATGCCGGTTATATGAATGTACAAGAGATGGAGATCTTGTAGAGAGGTTGATCGGGATCAGGATTCAAACCAGAGTGAGATACTGCTGAATTGAGAATGAGTTGGGAATGGGATAAAGACTCAGGATAGCGCTGGATTTGTCCTCCTTCTTATACCCTGACCTGAGGCTCTCCAACTTCAATGTTGATCAAGTTGTATGCCCCCATATTCATTCAGCAACCAAGGACTCATTGATGCATTGTAGCACCGCCTAGTTGGACGCCTGACGCCCTTACTAGCCATTTGTTGTGCATGAAGAGGTGAGGCATTTTTGTTGTTCGTATGCACTGGTGTTCAAAGGGTCCACTTCTAGATTCTGAACCCATATCCTTGATGCAGTGTAACCTTCTGAGACATATCTGATATATACAAAAGCATTGAGTTGATACTGGAGAGGACTTCCTATGACTTGTCAGTACTCAGGACAACAGATGGGCAGAAGACCCAAAAGTAACGGGTATATAGTACCTTAGCCTTGTGAGTCTCTCATGATGGAATCCCACCTTCATTAGCATGTCAAATTGTCAACTGTATTCCTGAGATTCAGAGATCACTCAGCGCTGTCAGCAATTACCCCAGCATCAACACACTAAGATCAGCCGCCTGCGTGGTCCTCTCCCCGAGGCGATCCCTACCCATAAAGGTACAGATCTACCACATCTTGCTGCCAGAGGCTCTTGCGCATCTCATTCATTCCCCCGCTGCCAACGGGCTAATCGGATGCCGAAGACAAGCTTCTCCGTGAATTGATGCACAAAAAGCTTCAATGGGAACGGATCGAGGAGGAATTCGGTCCGAGGTTCACTGGCAGGGATTTAATTCCCCTGCAAGGTCGATAGTCAAGAAAACTGAAATTTGAAGCCCGGCCGGCGACATGTTCAAAGTCCAGAGACAAATACCGTCCAGGGCTCTGTTTTGTCCTCTGGGCGTCCCATTTTCCCCCACTGTTCCTGTACCCAGGGTCTGCTGGAATCCTCTCCGTGTTGGATTTGTTTCGAGACTCAACCCAGCATATTTCCCACCATGGCGTCTGGCGTTAGACCGTTGCTTTTCAACCCGCCCCCTCATTTCGGAACACGGAGGCTGTACCCATTAGGCGAAAAATGCATTGTTGGTCCAGCTATCGAATGACCATGCTTCTTTTCAGAATGTGCTAGCCGGTTAATCAGCTCCACCTTTGCTTGCTTTAGAAGCTTGTTTACTTCATCGTATTGCTCTGGCCGTACAACACCTCTGTCAGGCCACATATGGTCCAGCGATTGCCCTAGGCTCTGCATTAATTCCATCCCTCCGATTGCGCCAGAAGCATCCTCATTAATTAAAGCAACCTCGTCTGCAGAGAACTGCAATGGAAACGGCGCGGTTGAGCCGTTGAGCGGTTGTTTGAAGAAAGCTTGAAGAAAATCTTAGCTACGTTCTGCATGGTTCTGATGCTGCTGGCGCCATCGGCTTGTCTCCTTGTCTCGCGTGAAGTCAACTCGTCCTTACCTATTATTGTACTCTGTAATGGCCCAATCGATAACCTAGCCAATAATAATCCCCGAGACGAACCAAAAACCTCAGCCTCGAAAATCAATCCCGGGGGTAAGCGCTAGGATGTGATACAGCCTACAGAAATTGCTATCACTCCTGTGATCAGCACTTAGCAGTTAGCACCCACTCTCAAAGAAGTCTCGACGATCCAATAGAATGTCGAAGCGTTGATCCCAAAAGAGGCAACCTCATGTAATGACTCATTAGTAGTAGTCTCAGCTCAGCGCCAGCACAGCAAGGACATCCCTCAATAGTCAATGCCGTCCAACCAACTCTCGACTTTCTGTTCCTTTGCGCTGCACTCTCTTCCCAATTCTGACTCCGCATCATCAGGCTCCTCGTCATCAGTGCCGTCGATATCAATCCAAGAATGTTGATATATCGATCGTTCGTTCGGAGGATATCCCGTTGATCTTAACCATTGGAAAATCCCACGCGTGGCGACTTCAGACAAAGATTGCGAGAGGAGATCATAGTTAAAATGCCTGGGCGTGGCGGATTCCCTTTTGGTGGTGGAAGATGAGGTTTGGTCATCGATCTGCCTTTTGTCTCCCTTTCCAAAGTCTTGAATTGCACCATCATTTGACAAGAGCCATTCCCAGGATTGGTATTCTAGGCAATGCGTAGCGGCACATTGAGCGTGCTCTCGAACCGTCAGCTCTGTGTCGCATAATTGCGTCGCGCCGAAGGGCTTCCAGGGCCATATTGGAGGCCGGTCATGGCCTTCGGCGGCTGTAATGAACAATAAACGACATTCATCATCGCGGCGTATGGATTCACCATTGACGTGTTGAGTTTGAGAAGTTAGAAAAGTCTGTGGTACCCCCGTCCATGCAGAAGCTGGAAGATCTAGTGCGACCATTCCTATATGTATATCCCGCAGGACAGGTTTGACTACATTCAAGCAAACTGCTCCAAGCCAAAGTATTCCGAGTTGAGGCTGTCGCTTGGAAAGTAAAGCAGCTATTGAGGCCGGGTTCGTTGGAGAGATCGAGTTAAGCACTGCAAACGCCGGGTTTAACCAAGCGCTGACAAGATTACACTCAATATTAGGATTGAAGAAGGTACTGCACAGAAGAGAGCGGAGTCCCCAAGGGTTAGAACTCAAGGTCATGTACTTAGGGAGCAGTTCTTTATGGGTCTCAAGAAGATCATTGATAGTCGTGAGAGAGACATGACCAAAACTTGCCGTTAGTTCCGCCCCGGAAAGCTGTTTTGGAAAGGGAAGGGAAATCGCTTTGCCCCATAGAAATGGAATGTAGAGTACTTCAGTGAGTGCGACTGAACATTGGGCATATAACCGATAGTGCTCGCAGAAACGCGTGAGGTATCCCAGGGCGACAACTGATGATGGCGGCGATGACTCGCTGACCACGGATAATTTGGATGACACGGTTAATCCGACATCCTTTGCCGAAACTGACCACGGTGAGAAGTATACTTGACCATTATACTTGGTCGTCGCACCCCAGCAGTCATCAGACGAGAGTATGGTGCGCCACCAGAGAGCCTCTTCAGTAGAGACCTCCTCCCCAAGGTCGATCTGGATGGCAGGTCGCTCGTCCGGTTGTGGTGCTGCGCTAGATATCCCCGGTGCATCATAGTCCATCTGACTTTCGTGGTCCGCCGAGGGACTAAGCAACTCAACGCATCGAGCAGAGAGGATATAGGCCCATGCAAAGTAGAGGACCGCTAGATAGTTTCCATTGTCGTAACCCTCAAGCCCCTTGACACCAGGCCACTCCGCAAGCGGTGCATCTTCAGACAACCTCACGCTTAATCGGCTCCCAACAGCTAAGAGAAGCTGCTTGGGCAAGACGGTTGGCGGTAGGTCACAGATCCCTTTCGAGGTTCTCCACGTTGAGCGACCATTCACGAGCAGACCACCTTTTCCGGGTGCTGCTGGCTTCTCTTCGCAGGCGAACGAACTCATCTCGCCATGGGGAACGAGGCCGTCGCCAAGGAATGGTGGGGTCTGGGATATCTATACTCAACTAAACACCCATCATTGGTGCAGCATGGCACGGGCTCTACTCCGTACAATTTAGGTGTTAGCCGCTTTGCCCCTCCGCTAGATATGTAGGTCTCGTCACTTCCCGTCTGGCTTTTCTTTCTTGAGCGACGCTTGCATGATGACAGATAGAATACGATATGCGGTCCCAAACCATCACCCTCGAAAATACTTGCATTCGGGTCACTGTTCTCATTGACAAGGACGGAGCAGCATATCTACAAGAGGTGCTTCCGCTTCCTGCAATCTCGCCGACCCCATCTTCTCCCAATTTCAGCAATTCATATTGCTACCTGTTGGAGGCACGACTAGCCGGGGAGGGAACAGCGAGAAACAAGTCCTCTAAGAGCCTGGTAGGAAGTTATGTTGGCTCTCGTTTGCGATATCAGTCTCATGAGTTCGAAAATCGCCCGGATAGTCGGACCCTTCACGTTCGATTGCTCGATGATGTGACCGGAGCGACAGTGACATCCCATCTGACAATTTATCATGGGTTTCCTGTGCTCCGTGCCACTGCTACAATTCAAAACGGCGGCGACAAGGACATTGTTGTCACACAGCTGTCGTCCCTCGTTCTTGGTGGATTGTCGGCCGGCTCGAACAGATGGTGGCATGAGTACAAGCTCTCTGTTCCCACAAACTCGTGGTTTCGAGAAGCACAGTGGGGAGAGCATGACCTACCGAGTCTGGGTATCGATGACTATGGTGTCTACGGCCGCCCGGAGTATCATTGGGGCACTCTGGGGCATTACTCTGTCTCCAATCGTGGTACCTTTTCCACAGAGGGGCATTTGCCCATGGGACTGTTGAAGCGAAATGATG
This sequence comes from Aspergillus clavatus NRRL 1, assembly GCF_000002715.2. Taxonomy (NCBI): domain Eukaryota; kingdom Fungi; phylum Ascomycota; class Eurotiomycetes; order Eurotiales; family Aspergillaceae; genus Aspergillus; species Aspergillus clavatus. The sequence continues at coordinate 552,905 of NW_001517107.1, read as the reverse complement.
AAAAAGATAGCTGGTTGTGGCAAATTGAAAACAATGGCTCTTGGCGATGGGAGATTGGTGACTGGAAGGACAACATCTATCTTGCCGCGGGAGGCCCCGTAGAGACTGACCACGACTGGAGGCAACGACTCGCGCCGGGAGAGCAATTTACCACAGTCGCTGTGGCTCTTTGCCACGTGCACGACGATTATCAGAAAGCCTTTTCCGCTATAACGCGATATCGACGGCACATGCGGCGCAAGCATTGCGACAATGAGCGGCTACCCATCATATTCAACGACTACATGAATTGTCTAATGGGCGATCCAACCGAGGACAAGATACTGGCTCTTCTAGATCCAGTCGTTCAGGCAGGCGCCGAATACTTTGTCATTGATGCGGGTTGGTATGCCGATGATTCCGGATGGTGGGACGACGTCGGGCAGTGGGAGCCTTCCAAAAAGCGCTTCCCCTCGGGGTTTCAAGAACTCCTGGCGAGAATCGAACAAAAGGGTCTCGTCCCGGGATTATGGCTTGAGCCAGAAGTGATTGGGGTGCGCAGTGTGGTCGCGAACCAACTCCCGGACGAAGGGTTTTTCCAACGAGACGGCCATCGCATCGTGGAAAAAGACCGGTTTCAGCTAGACTACCGAAATTCCGCTGTACGAAAACACATGAGCAATGTCATCCATCGGTTGGTTACCGAGTATGGCGTGGGATATTTCAAATTTGACTACAATATTGACGTGACCCAAGGTACAGATGTCAACTGCTCGAGTTCTGGATCAGGGCAGCTCGAGCACAATCGTGCCTATCTCAAATGGGTGAACGAGCTGCATGATCAATATCCCCACTTGGTAATTGAGAACTGTTCGAGTGGTGCTCAGCGAATGGACTATGCCATGTTGGCCGTGCACGCGTTGCAATCATCTAGCGACCAACAAGATCCCGAACGGTATCCCGCCATTGTATCGGCCCTTCCCACTGCTGTCGCTCCAGAGCAAGGTGCGGTATGGGCATATCCACAGCCGGTATGGGACGACGAGCTCAATGCAATGACAGTGGTGAATTCACTACTTGGTCGCGTGCATCTCAGTGGAAGATTGGATCTTCTCCAGCCGCATCAGTTTGCTTTGATCAAAGAAGGCATGGATGTATATAAGGTGATCCGTGCCGATCTCAAGACAGCAATTCCGTTCTGGCCTCTTGGGCTGCCTCACTGGCATGACGACTGGGTTTCCCTAGGGATGTCTGCACAGACGGCAGAAGGTCAAGACAGCGGATGCTATTATGTTGCGGTTTGGAGACGGGGCGGCGATGGTAGCATGATGCTCCCCATAAGAGCCCTTCAGGGTCAGGATATGCAAATCCAGACCATCTATCCTTCCGCATTGGCTACAGAGGTTCAATGGGTCGCTTCGGAGGGCTGCTTGGTGGTGACAATTCCGTCCGAGCTGGGTGCTCGTCTGATCAAGTTGATGGTCAATTAGAACTCATCATAGGAAAGAGAATACGATATCACTTTTGCTATGTTTTCCCACCTATGCTCGTTCCCAACGGTTTTTTCTCATTCCGAGAATACAGATAACCATTCCTTCATGCCCGGAAGCTTTGGGCTTTTCAGCCGATGGGGAATTGAGAAAGTAATATTGTCCGACTGATGGATAGGTATATCCAAACGGCACAATGCGATTAACAGTATTAGGGCAGGAGTCTCCAAATTTAGTGCACGTCTTCCTCCTCGAGAAGCCTTACGAAATCATGAGAGCGGAAATGAAGGGTAGCAGAGTAGCTGGGAATGGTAGACAGATCCGTCAATTCGAAGTAGCTCGGGGGTTCCTTTTCTTTCTCTCGCGTCTCCGGCACGGAAAGCGCCTCCCCGGGAAATTTGTCCTGGCAATGGTCCTTGTAATGTGGTAAAAAGACATCCGGTGGAGCGGACATGGAGGGGAAAGCTGGAGTCTCTGACATATTGTCACCAGTAGCGGATGACAACGGAGAAAAGTGAATGAAAATGGGAAGAGTCAAGCGAATCTGATATTTATCAGCCTCTCATCAAGTGCGACAATAGAGTTCTTCAAGGACTAACCAAAGAAACATGACCATCCCGGTTCGCTATCCTGATGTCGACTCTGATCAAATGGCGTATAGGCATTGTGCTGTTCGGGTGACTTTGCCGACACTTTCTCCTATTTCGAGGAAGTTGGAGTCTTCGAATGATATGATACCAATCCGCTCCATCCGATGATGGGATCACATCACCCCAACCCGCAGCTGTATAGTTGTCCGTCAAAATGTCGCGGGATCGGATAGCTTGTAGTGGACATTTCCTCTCCTCAATCTCCACGAGTTGGCAATTGATACTCTCCAGTTCAAGGCCTTTGCGAAGTGGAATGAACTGGAAGTTCAACGGGACTTCACTGCCGAATGGAAAGGCTTGTGATGGCATGCTCACTGTATAGACCACTTTCCCAGACCAAAAATTCTCGATGACCTACGAGCAGTTAGTCTATAACTACCACAATCCCGAGCATGAGTACCTTTGGTTCGGGTATCAATAGAGAATCATATCTTCGGTGAACCGTCAGTCGCTTCGTGATTTTGATTGTTTCTCCATTCCCAGCGTGAATCTCCGCTCTGAGTGTGTATCTGATAGAGCTATCGTCGAGCCCTTCAAGAGACTCGGGTAACCGATTCGATACCGGAAATGTGAATGAAAACTCGTAATTATCTGGTGGTAGAACCGCCGGCATTGTTTCCCTTGTCTGGCCCAGGAAACTCCAGATATGATGTACTATCGGTAATTCTTTCCAACATATCTTCCGATGTCCAGCTGCAGAATCGTGAGAGATAGGATCCCAACTGAAATGTATAATGAGCTGAGAGGTCAAAACTGGAATAATATGGACTTGCGTACTTGACATAGTGCCACCCTTCGAAGTGCAATTTGATATCCGCCATGTATGTGAGTTTGTTCAAACATAATAGGACTTTCCCTCGTAACTCGCTATATCGGGAACCATCTTCCAGCTCGCTAAGCCATAGTGTGTCATTCTCGAGCCTTCGCAGAAGTTACAATTAGCATCCAGCCGCACTCGCAACTCAATGACTCTGCCAACGATACCTTATGTCAAAATACACTGGACGGACATGCTGCCCAGGCCTACTCCGGAATAGACTTTGTAGCATATTGATATCTTCCTCATGAGGATAGCAGTGGGCTATCATATCACATATTCCTGGCCATGAGAGTGCGAGGCCTACCGATGATATAGTATCTGTACATTTGATATTACCATTTACGGCCGTTCCGCTTCTGCGGCGGATAGGTTGCCTTTTTCGGAATCCCGCCTTCTGACATACATCGTCGACGTCGCTAGTGGCCCCAGCTATAAGATGTTCATACACATTCAAGAGCGAATCATATCAGCTAACAAGCAATAAAGAGTTACGACGACATCTGACTTGATCCTTTGACGAAAGATGTCTCACCTTTGGTGAGCTGGCCCATGCAGAGTGTGCTCTTCATGCTGGCGGTTACACCTTAAGGGGTAGTATATCCACACGTGAGTGGGCGACTGATCGCGACAATTACGGATGGGTACATCGTCGCCTTTTCAATTACTGTTATCAAGCACTTAAAAAGTCTCTATACCAGAGGAGCCTGGCTTCTACGGTCTACACGTGTTTTGTAACAAAGTGTCAAAACCCCAACTGTATTTGAAACTAATCAACGAACGAACCGGACTCTCCCCTTTCCACAACCTATGCTCATAGGGAGCGAGTAAGCAAAAGTGTAGAATTAATGCCCTCAGGGTAAAGGAAATGGGACGAGTGTATCTTCCTTGATCCACAGCTTCTGTATTTCCTGGAGTGCCCGACTAATATGTTGGCCATCAACGACCGTATGAAGGGTTTGCTTACCCTCAGGGAAGAAAATAGGTTTAAACTCACCAGCCAGGGTGTATTCATAGAGCCGGACAAAATCACCAATGGCAATCAGTCCATAGATTCCCCTCTTTTCGCGGTTGGGGAGGGCGAAAAACGCCGCCGCCAGGGCCGGACGCAGCTCAGCCTCTTTATCCGCCCAAGCGTAAGCTGCACTCCTGTCTGGCACGGGGGAAGGCGCGACGATCAAATGGATGATCTTGGCCAAGGCACCGGAGCTGAGCATTGCCGTCAGGCATGCCCGCTGCTCGCCTGGGGAGGCACCATTAGCGAACAGATACGCCGGTGAGGGGAAGGTATTGGCCTGGAACGGGAAGAACCCGTTGATGATATCCGCCCAGAACTCGAACATGCGGTTTTCCGCCGTTTTCCCGCAGCTGACAAAGTCTGCATAATCCGTGTCAGAGTCCTACATGCGATTAGCAAGTTTTAAAGATATGAAAGGGGGTGAAGCTTACCATCTTGACGGTCTTGTAGCTCAAAGTGGGGTGGCGTATCGAGAGATATAGTAAGTTAGGAGTCGAGAGCGAAGAATTAATTGCAGATGGAATGAAGAAAAGGAAAGTATCTATACAAAAGGCTGGGGTTTATATACCTGCTATGACCCTTTGTGGCAGTGATTCATTCCAGTGCCACTGTTTGTTATTACACAGGGAACGAAGAGTTGTCCCGCAAAGGGCCAATTGGACTCGAAACAAAGAAACGGAAGAATATGAAGAGACATCCCCTTCATTGATATTTTTCAACAAGGAACTCCTGCCAATATGAAGCAACCAGATGTTTCAGATGCACAAGTACAGTCTTTCTTTGCTGCTCATGCCGACTTGTTTTGGAGACCCTCTCCGAGAGCGAACATATACATACAACAAGTCACAAACAACGCATGTCCTTCTGAGTCGGAGAATCCTTTGAATGTCTTAGTATGATGCTGGGAAATATTTACAGGCTAAAAAGAGACCTTCAAGGTTCGGCATTGACATACTGTGAACAGACTGTCCCAGCATACATACAGGAGGAATGATTCTCAAATGAACTCGACCGTTCCAGCGATTCCTTGACGACAACTGATATTTTTGAATACTCAGTTATGTCAGCGACCAGCAGTAACATGTGCCATGAGCCAACCGTTAGAGCAAAAATATAGAATAATAATCAGACACCGACTCTTCCTGGCAGAGCCGACCAGTCCCTAATCCTCGGGGAAGAGACGCCGGAGTTAGACATGTCCGGGCGGAATCGCAAGTATCTGATCTGTTCTGTAGAAGATCTCCAATCCCACTATACCTAATTCCCGACGATCAGTAGCCGAATAACGTTATGAACACCTGGAGCTGCATTTTCGGAGCAACTCCGGACAAGAATAACACCGGCGTGTCTTCTGCAGGGTATCCGCTCTTGAACATGTCCGGCAGAGCGGGGGTTTCTATGCGTCGATCAACAAGTATATATACTGGAGGGAACACCATCGGTTTTCGTGCTCCTGTCAACAACAGGAATACTTCATATTAAAAGATCATTCCAGAAAGCAATACAATTCCTCACAATGTCCTCAGGCAAAACATACAGTATCGCTGCAATTCCTGCCGATGGCATTGGACCGGAGGTAATCGATGCCGGAATCACAGCTCTCGATGCCGTCAGCAAAGCCCTCAACACTTTTAAACTCGATTTTACAACGTATGATTGGAGCACCAAAACATACAAAGAGACTGGGAAATACATGCCCGATGACGGTCTTGAGGAACTCAAGAAGCATGACGCGATCCTTTTCGGGGCAGTCGGAGCTCCCGGTATGTCATATTGCCCTATGCAGAATATCGTTACTAATTGATGGCCAGATGTCCCCGATCATATCTCCCTCTGGGGCCTTCGTTTGGCGATATGTCAACCGTTGCAGCAATATGCCAATGTCCGGCCCACCAAGATCTTTCGCGGGACAGACTCGCCGCTTCGGCGCTGCCAGCCGGGAGACCTCGACTGGGTGATCGTGCGTGAGAACAGCGAGGGCGAGTATGCGGGACAGGGTGGACGATCCCATGTTGGTAAGCCGTGGGAGATCGCCACCGAGACAGCCATTTTCTCCCGGCACGGGGTGGAGCGGATCATGCGCTTTGCCTTCGAGACTGCTCAGAAGCGACCACGCAAGCTACTGACGGTTGTGACTAAGTCCAACGCTCAGCGGAACGGGCTGGTCCTCTGGGACGAAGTGGCCAAGATTGTGGCTAAGAATTTCCCCGATGTGACCGTGGACAAGATGTTGGTGGATGCGATGACCGCTCGAATGGTTCTGAAGCCCGAGAGTCTGGATACCATCGTGGCGACAAACTTGGTAAGCCAGCGATCCTAATGTTTCCAGCTGAAGCAGAAAGCTGACTCACCAAAAGCATGCCGATGTTCTGTCAGACCTTGCCGCTGCTCTCGCTGGATCCATTGGCATTGCCCCAACCTCCAACCTAGATCCCACTCGAGAGAACCCCAGCATGTTCGAGCCTATTCATGGATCCGCTTTTGACATCACCGGAAAGGGTATCGCCAATCCCGTGGCCACGTTCTGGACTGCTTCAGAGATGTTGGCCTGGTTGGGTGAAGAGGAGGCGTCGAAGAAGCTTTTGGAGTGTGTAGAGCTTGTCTGTGAGCAAGGTATTCTGACGCCAGACCTGGGAGGAAAAGCGACAACAAAGGAGGTCACCCAGGCGGTTATCGATCAGATCAGCAAGTTGACCTGATGAGAGGACCTATAGTTTGAATTTGACTATGGAGATAAGAACCTGTATGTGATCTTTTAACATTCTTGATGACACCAAACAAGGCGCGAAACTCTACTCCATAAGCATCCGCATTCCAACCCCGCGTGGCTGGTTGGCAAATCCAGTTAAGCTCATAAGGAATGGTCGGTGATCGTTGGTGATATTTTTGACTTTTCTGCCACGCATCTATGGCTTGATCAACAGATGTTGAGCTAGGAGAGCAAAAAATATACTAGTTGGCCGCGGCTCGCAGTCACTCCAGCGTCTCATGATGATCTCCACCATGTCGCCCATGACAATATAGCGCTTATCTTGTAATACATATAGGCCTGACACCGGGCTCATAATAAGCTTGATCTTGCCAATAGTATAGCGACTATAAAACACAGGATTTATTTCTGTGTAGAGGCTCTCATCATTTACTACTGGTCCATCGTAGGAGAGGCAATGTTGCGGCCGTTCTTCCACACAGGAGCTCTCTTTTCCAGGAATGCACTCACTCCCTCCATCATGTCACCCGTTCCAAATGCTGTATAGTAGAGTGATCTTTCGAACTCGTGATCATGTTGTAGCTCGTCTGCTAGAATAGGTCAGGAAAGAAGGAAACTGGAGCGATGATTAGGCACTGCTGCTCACCTCGACATATCGCTTCCTTTGCGAGTAGAATTGTGGATGGACTCTTCGATCCCAGCTGTTCTGCCATTTCCAGTGCTCCTGAAAGAGCCTTACCACTCTCCACCAATTTGCTCGCCAGCCCTAGCTGATATGCCTCCTGTCCAGAGATGGGCTGATTGAGGAGAATCATATTCATTGCCTGAAAACCCATTACGCTGCTGAATCATAACTGGAAGCAAGGTGTTTGGGAGAAAGACAAACCCGATATTTGCCTATGGCAGCTGTCAAGCGTTGGGTGCCTCCAGCACCGGGAATCAAGCCAATGGATATCTCCGGCAATCGAAACTCCACTTCAGGCGTGGCAACAATACAGTCTGCCTGTAGTAATCTTAATATGCAGCGTGCTTGCACGTCCGGGATCGAAACACTCACCATCAATGCAAGCTCAAAGCCTCCGCCAAGCTGTTGAGTTAGACGGAGTTGTCAGTCAGGAGTCTGAGGATTGACAGGAACATTCATACTGCTTTCCCTTCTATTGCCGCGATGATCGGCTTCCGAATGTTTCTCATCCCATGACAAAGATTTTCAAGGTACCTCTGCTGGCGAGCAGTCTCCCCGTCCAATTCCGCGATTTCCTTGATGTCTGCCCCAGCTATAGCAAATTGGTTGGTAAGCAACGAACTCAATTACAATCGAGCGACTGCGACGACGGGAATAACTCGCCTGAGAAGATTGTCTGGGAGCCCGTAATGATGATGGATTGGATCTGGGGATCGGTCGAGGCATTTTCCAACTCAGCCAGCAAGGAATTAATTAGCGTCTGAGACAAGGCGTTTCGTTTTGCGGGCCGATTCAATGCGAGGACACGGGCACCGAATGGATATGTCTCCACCAGAACAAGGTCCGAGGAGGTCGTATTGTGTTTCATAGTGGAAGACCTTATGTCACTTGAGGGGTCTTCTTGCTACCGAAAACAGCGACCTCCAGGCTTAATGTATAGCTAGAGTGTGATCCAGAAAGACATGGTCGAGCCCGTGGACAAATCCGATGTGTGTCAGCGCGACACGCCACAGCTGCAAGGCAGCCAGATCGAGTGTAGCATGTCAACGGCCCCATTTATGACATCGCCCGGGCGCTAGAAAGGTCAGGAGCCCCATCTGAAGGATTCGCCATCGTCGTACAAGCACTATCACTTCTGTTGACTGTTGAAACCCCCGGCCCACCGCATGCGGACTCGGCCTTCCAAAGGACATGAGCACGTTAGCTCATTCGAACTCGTAAGGACGAATCATTGATATTACCCTCCATTCATTTCAGGCCGATTGGCTCACGAGGAATCCTGCACATGGTCCTTGTAAGGCCAGCGTGTCATGAGGCGATCAGCTTCTACCCGCCAGAAAGATTAAAGCCACCAATCCTCGCCGAGATGAACAGGGATTATATCTGACTTAACCCAGGATCGACCGGGGTCAACCCCGCCTGCCGAGCAATGATCATCCCAGACCAGAGATTGCTGTGAAACATGCATGAAGCCCAACCATGTCATGGTTGTGCTGCTGAAGTAATATCTGCCCGAGGATCGAGATGAATGAGAGTGTCTGACTCAAATTTAGCCTTTGATAGGTCGGTCAGATAGGTAGATCACGGATTTCCCTGTGATTGGGAATGATATTGGCTTCGGTGAATCCGCGGGTGTAGGAAGTTAGTATACTGGTGTTGGGTAAAGGTAGTATAGATGGGAACGGCGATCAATACGCATATAAGAAGTGTCATAGCTCTTTGGCTTTCATGTATTCTGGGAGCGGATCGCCAGTGAATGTCTATGTTAGCCGTCCCTAGGAATAGTTCTCATGATGGAATCTTCTTTTACACGCCACGCAGACGGGATCCTTTCCCGAGAATTTGGATTTGGCCCGCAGCGGGCAATTCCATATCCCACCGCTCATCATGCTTTCCTTCATCATGCTCTCGAAGACCCGGGTTTGCTTGCGTTGCACGACCTTTCCGAGGGAGCCCCCCGGGAAGTCAGCTACGGTAAGCTGCTTCAGTATGCCCAGTTCGTTACGCTGCAGCTGCAGAAGCAAGGGGTCACTGCTGGTAGCAGGGTTGTTCTCGTAACGAAGCGCGGGCTCGACATGGTAGCAGGTATTCTCGGTATTCTCATGTGCGGTGCGCAGTATATTCCCTTAGACGGCGCTGTTGTCCCCGATCAGACACTTGAACATGCCCTCGCGCAATCCGAGAGCAGAGTTGTTCTATGTTCTCGTTCCTTTCAACACCGAATCTCCTCGAATGGCCAGGTATCTTCTATCCTTCTGCTAGAGGATCTAGTTCAGGAGGCGGACCGTACTGGCCATTCTGTGGAAGCTGGCCAGGTCATCTGTCAGGGGGATGAAAACTCCGGTTGTTATGTGATCTTCACCTCTGGTAAGTACTTGTCCTCATTCAAAGTATACCGGCTGAGAATCCAAATACAGGCACCACTGGCACCCCGAAAGGTGTTGATGTGACTCACAAGAATGTCACCAACGTTGTTTGCCAGAGCCCTGGGAATCTGGGCATATCGCGTGGTTCGAAGGTAGGACAGGTACTGTCCATCAGCTTTGACATGGGTATGTTGCAGGCACACCCATTTACGATTCCTTTCTCATGAGCAACACAGGTGCTTGGGAGATTTTAGGCAGTCTTTCTAACGGAGCCACGCTGGTGTTGCGTGGATCAGATTGGCACGCCGCTTTGCGACAGGTATTTCATCTCTTCAATCAATATTCAGCCATATTGAGCAAGTCACTGATCGTGCCCAGATTGACACTTTGATCTGTACACCAAGCATTCTGAATCGGTATCGCCCTGAGGACTATCCCAACATTCGATGCATTGCCACAGCAGGCGAGCCCTGTCCCCAGAGGTATTTGATACATTAGACCCACGGATTTTTAATAATAACTGACCAGTTCAATCAGTCTAGCGGACAAGTGGGCAGCAAATGGAGTTGATTTCTACAACTGCTGCGGTCCAACGGAGGTGACTATCATTAACACGATGCACAGGCATCACCATGGCCAACCTTTAACAATTGGTCAACCGCTCCCGAACAATAACGTATATATCTTGGATGACGAGAAAAATCCCGTGAAATTTGGAGAAATTGGCACAGTATGGGCCGGAGGCATGGCCGTTACCCGGGGATATTTGGGGCTATATGAGAAGACTGTCGAACGTTATCACTACGATCCCTTCGTTAACGACAGGTAAGTTGATTCCAGCCCAAGGGATATTGCTTTGCTAACAACAAGCCCCCTTCAGTCACTCACAGATGTTCAACACTGGTGACTTGGCGAGGTGGTTACCGGACGGTAACCTCGAGATGCTGGGAAGAAAGGATGACCAGGTGAAGATCAAGGTAGGATCTGTTTCTATATCCCCGGGCAAATTTCAGCTCTGAACACATCGCAGGGATTCCGAGTCGAATTAGACGGCGTGAGTGCATCATTAGCTGCGTGTCCGGGGGTTAAGAGAGCTGCCGCACTCCTGGTTGAAGGGCAGTTGATCGGCTTCTTAACTCCCAAATCGTGCAATGTTGAATCCATCCGGACTCATCTGAGTAAATTATTGCCCTACTATGCCACCCCTTCCGAATGGCATGCTGTCGAAGCATTTCCTTTGACCCCGAACGGAAAGATTGATAAATATGCCCTCACACAGCAGTTTCATGTCGTGTCAGAAACTTCATCCGTCAGTACTTCTGGTGCGCTCGGAGAGAAGAAGGCCGTCACTCAAAGCTCTACCGATCCAAGTACATCTGTCAATTTAGGATCATGCGAATCGCTTCAGAAGCCGGTGCCGTTGCCCGTTAAAAAAGATGGCAAGCTCCTCCGCGGACTTCGTTACCGGATTTTCATCGTGTACCGAAGGTTGTTCACCCTCGTTTGGCTGGCAAATATTGCTGCGCTCCTGTGCATCGTGCTCATCCCAGCAATTGATCGTCAGTGGATCTCAATACTCGCCTACATCAACCTCACCATCGCTGTTCTGGTCCGTCAAGATGCCGTTATCAATATTCTCTACACAGCATGCTGCTCCGTACCCAAATCTTGGCCACTGGCAATCCGAAAGCGATGCGCAAAGATCTATCATCTTGGAGGCGTGCACTCTGGCGCTGCTATAGCTGCTACCTGTTGGTTTGCGGGCTCGATTGGATACAACATCAGTCGCCTTGTGCGGGAGGGTCGTCTCATTGCACAAGTTTCACCTGCAACCCTCACGCTCTCCGTGATTGTGCTTTCCCTCTTATTTGGCATGATTGCATCTGCCTATCCAGCCCTCCGAAAAGCGCGACACAATACGTTTGAGAGCATACATCGCTTCGTCGGTTGGACCGTTCTCACTATCATATGGGTCCAAACAATGTTGTCTATCCGGGACCAAACATCTGTGCACCAGTCCCTTGGCAGACAGGTTCTCATTTCGCCCAAGTTTTGGATGCTGGTTGTTATCACTTTGAGCATCGCAAGCTCTTGGGCTTTTCTCAAAAGGGTCCCTGTCGATGCCGAAGTCCTCTCGAACCATGCGGTTCGTCTCCATTTTGACTACACAATGCCAGTCAATGGAACATTCACACGCCTTTCGCAACGGCCATTGCTGGAGTGGCATTCCTTCGCCACTGTTCCAGCCCCAGTAGCCGCAAATGGCAGACCTAAAGGTTATTCACTTGTTGTCTCTCGCGCGGGGGACTGGACAGGACGACAGATTAGCAACCCCCCAACCCATTTCTGGACTCGAGGTATCCCCAGTAAGGCTCCCGTTTCCTTTTCCCTCTGAAACTTGACCCGACGGCTGACCATAGAATGTAAGCTTGTGGCGTCATGCGCATCGCTACGCTATTCAACAAAGTTGTTCTCGTGGGAACAGGTTCCGGGATCGGACCACTGCTGGGCCATATTCAGGTCCCAACCTGTCCCTTCCGCTTGGTATGGTCCACGTCCAACCCCGAAGTTACATTCGGAAAGGATATGATGGCTGCTGTCTACGGCGCGGATCCCCATGCAGTAGTGCACGATACCAAAAAGCAGGGTCGGCCTGACCTGGTGCAGCTGACGTGGGATGCGGTGCAGAGCTTCGGGGCCGAGGCTGTGATTGTCATTTCGAACGAGAAATTGACTAAGAAGGTGGTTTACGGGATGGAAACAAGGGGAGTGCCGGCGTATGGGGCTATTTGGGATAGTTAAGAGCAGTCTTCGCTGTCAATGCCCTCCGTCTTGCGCCCAGATACTTGTCGCCTTTTCCTTTTCAGAGTTATTGTTAGGTCTTGCTGCTAGGGCTAGGTAAGAAGCATGATCAATATACGCAAGGTTATCAGGACGTTCAAATCCTGCATTTCTTGAAGTGAATACAAAGGTTCATAGAAAGACGGGAAAAGAAGGTCAGCTTGATCATGTTGCCGATGCTGCTCTATGTCAACTGCGAAAAGAAAACCTCAACACAGCGGAGATCCCTATATACGAAGAATCGATGAGAAGCTGCAATGAAAAGATAATGCATATGATGAACCAAAGCCATGTAGAGAGTGCGGCCCTTAGACATACAAAATGAGGACTTATTAAAAATATGGGTTTGAAGAGTGAGAGCGAGAGAAACATGTTATGGGCAGCCTTTCTGAGATGGGCGTCCTCAATCAACCTAGGCATCATGCCCTCTAGGTCATGAGGTCATTCCAGACATCAGCGGCTTCCTGACCCTGGAACTGGTAGACAATCGCTGCCGCCTCCCAACAACGATTGAATTCTTCTTCAGGGGCATTGCAGGGGCTCTGCAGCCGGTTACAGATGAGAGAAGTCACTGGATCAATGGTCCTGGAGGAAGCGAAAGGGAAATCATTCTGGTAGTTGATGGTGAACGAGTAGTGATCGCGACCGTCCAGACCATACTGCCATTTGATGGTGGGATCACTACAAGAGCCACAGGAGGGAGCAGCAGGGTTGGTCGCTTCTCAGTTGTCCACTGTGGTGGTGATCTGAAGGGTGATGGTCGTGGTGGTCGTTGTGTCGATGATGGTTGCCGTGGTGGTGATAGTATCCGTTACTGTCAGAGCAAGGTTGGTGAACGTCCTGGCGCTAGTAGTATTAGTAGAAGTCATAGTGGGCCTCGGAGTACTGATGGTGATGGTGATTGTTGGTCTGTTGGTCTGTTGGTCGTCTTAGTGATATAGTCCGTCGACGTCGTAGTGCAGTCCGTGATCGTGGCCTCCTCTTCCCTATATCAACCGACCCGACAGGAAAATCCAAAAGGCTATTAGAACGACTGATCCGCAAACATGACTTTGATCCAAATGCCAAATGGGATGAAGGATTTATCAGACGACTTCCTGATAACTTCACCTATCACTACTGGGGACCTCGTCTGGAACGGCTGTATGAGCTCGCAAAGAAGCCACCCCCATCTAACTCGTTGATATCATGGATAGAGTGACATACATCTGAGCGAAATGCATTAACGGTAGCCTTGGTGGGGGTTTTCTTGAGTGCGTTCTTTGGCCTATTAGGGTGTCTTATCAATGCTGCTCAGCTGTATATTGCAGTTGTGTCGTGGAAGGATCAGAAAGGACCATGATCTGGGTCTGAAAATGGGGATGATATTCAGGCTTTGGCAGGAATGGCTCCTTTTCTGGGATGGGTGTTGACCCAACTAATAATCGTGTATTCTGTGAATTCAGAATCACTTATTTCATGTCCGTTTGGATAGCGTTTCATGAGAAGCCTTGCTGAGCTTGGTGATATATTTCTGTAAACTCGCAACACACGATCTTGATGCGTCTATTGTGGTGCTCCATCCCCCGCAGCGTAGAAGCCCCGGATTCACGCTCTTAAGTCCTCGGAGGTTTTGTGAAACACAGTCCATGCGAAAAGTACACATTCCTGCGCAGGAATCTCTATTGCACCATTAGACCTGCTCGGCTGGTCAAATCTGGCAATCTATCACGTGACGTAGTTTGGCTTCCGTCCAAGTGGGAGGAAACACGAAATCTTCTGGCCGGTGGTGTGTACAAAAAAAAAAGTTATGGAAAATAGTGGACAGGAATTAAGCGAATAGAATTAGGATATATATACATTATGAACCTATATTGCGCCTTGAATATGCTCCTGGCCTCGAGGTCTTCGTGCCCGGCCAGTGGGAAAGGTTGCAAGTCAACTCAAACAACAGAGTCGGAGAAGCGGTCTGAGTCATGATCTGCCAGTAGGGGCACATTGCCCAGTTGTTGACGCCACTGTCGCACATAGCAATCACCGGTGGTAGGGATGGGTTTGGCGAGTCTCAGTACCCAGCAAATGCAATACTCCACGGGCAGCAGAAGCAGGAGAACCCGATTTCCCAAGAAGCAAATAGTTACGGTCAAAGTCGCGACTGCCGCGTCGAGCCAGTAGTGGTTTGCTGTCGCAATGATCACGCTGAGCACGAGCATGGGGTAGACAAACGCCATGACGACGAAGAAGATCTGCGTCAGAGCAGACTTGCGCACCGGCCGGCCCTGCAGGCGATGCAGAAGCCCCGAGTGGTACAGGAAGGTACACCCGATGACGAATGCGTAGGTGAAATGCAGACTCGGCATAGCGGCAAACTGGTTGACGGATTCACCGCCGACCCAGACGCTCTCGGCGTTGTCCTGTCGCACAGTGTCGTAAAAGCCGTAGGACTCGGGCAGGAGCCGGGGTGGCATACAGGGGTAGAAGCAAAAGATGATGAAGGCCGCGAAGTTGCCAAGGGTCATGGTGCGTCGGGCGACGGCGAAGGTGTTGTGGTTCTCGGCTGCATAGTAGTACCAGCCCAGGAACAGGACAGTGCCGGGGATATGCACGAGAGAATAGATACGGTTGAAGAAGGTCATCATCGACTGGTGGCTATTGAGGAAAAACGCTTGGAAGTCGGCTTCCTGCATCGGGAAGAAATAGCGTGCGATCGACTCGTGTTCGAATTCCAAAATGCTGATGCCATGATCCTGAGCAACCTGGACAACACCGATCTCGGCGGGGGAGAGCCACTGGGAGGTCGCTTTGGTGACGGAGTAGAACAAATAGTTGACGATCCAGTAGAACATTTCGACAAGGAAGGGAAACTTTTGTAGAATCCGGCTGTGGATGTGATGCGCCCATCGGGACGAGTCTGGGGTGTTGATGGTGATCCCGAAGATAGTGGTGATCTCCCTGGATGACGGGTCGTACAGCGAATTGTCCTCTGAGCCACTGCTGTCATACGCATCGGACGAGTTTCCACGCTTCAAGATGCTGTAGTCTCTGCGGCGATTTATTATCAAAGAGCCAATCATGATGGCCAGTACGATCTGCAAAGCAATGGTCAACCATCTGCCGTTCATCTGAGCGAACATAAATTCCACCTACAATAGGCTCGAGCCATGAGTGCGACTCAAACTGCGGTTTGCCCAGATCGGGATTCTCCGCCCTGGAGTCCATACTGGGCGGGTGGAAGGACAGCAGAGTCTCGAAAATGTCTTAGGATGCCGATCGTGGAGCAGAGTCGGCTGGTTTAAATGATAATGGAGAATAAATAGTAACAGCTCAAATCAAATCAGAAAAGAAAACAAGATTCCTGCCCTCGGAAGGTTATATACTTGGCAGGCGAAATGCCAATGACTAGGGGCTGCGTCGCTGGTGAGTGGTCACTGGATCCCCAGCCCACCATGGACATTCAAAGTTTTGGGCCGTACTCGAATTTATCCAAGAGAGGGTCAAAATGGGCTGGTTTGAAGATAGCGTAAGGGACTATTAGGGACATGTCGATGAGACGCCGAGGGAACAAAAAAAAAAATAAGAGCCTTGCCTCCGATTTCTCAGTTGTCCCAATGGCCGACGCGTTGCAGGTGACCTCCGGAATTCTATCCTTGGATCCGCAAAACGCGTTCTGTAGTCCATGTATGAAGCATAGAAATGTCTTGGATTGAGAAAGGACGCGAGGAATGACCGATTCAGTGCAGTATGTGGCAATAATGTGCACACTGTAGAAGGACGACTGCTTTTCTGTTTCATCTGTTCGGAGGACGCGTAGGTGCATTATTTTCACCCGGTCTGATTGGGCTCTGACGGTGAGTTTGCATAGCGCACGCCAGGTTGCTGGCTTATTATGGAGTAGTAGACGCCTTGTTGCTAAGTTTGGCCTCGAGCAAATCACCATCCACACTTGTGAGTGGATGGATGGCGTTTGTGGATGATGGAAGAGGCGTCGCTCGGGCTTCCATGGTATTGTTGGCGGTCGCCGAAGTTATGGTTTATCTGGTTTATCTGGTTTATCCTGGTGGAGGACGAACAGCATAAATCCTCACGATTCCAAGCAATCTCAGTGCAAATCCAACCTCGGTATTTGTAGCTTTAAGAGTCGAGACTGTTGATCGCCAGATGGTTCGAAAATAAGCTTGTGAGTCATTTTATGAGTCTTGAAGTCGGAAGTCTTGCGACAATAATGGAGCACGTGATGCGCTCACGTGAGGTTTTTTCTCAAACGTGCGAAGACCTGGATTTGTCCTGAACACATAGAAATCAATTCAAATGAACATGCGTCGATGCATGTGAAGATGTTCCTGTAAATAGGAAGCACCGAAGCAGCGATCTACGGGTTGATCTTGCCTCTGTTTGGACTCTGGAGTACTGCGTAAGGCTTTGTGCTGGTGGCCCATGGATCAAACATCACGTGTATTGATGCACTGTCTCATAAGCAGTTAAGCACAGGCTTATGAGTTATGAGCTTATGGCATTAATTACTATGCAAGTTATGCCCCTCTGTGCCTCGCAAATTGTGCGACTTTCTTCAGGATCTCCTGTCTACTCTGTAGAACACTGAATAAGAGAACCAAGAACCAACCTCCGAGATTTGCAAGGAGTTCTAGCTTAGCCTTCTAGGTAGATGAAAATCGGGCTAGACAGAAAGGATCATCAATCGGAATAGAAGGAATCCGACCGAAAGCCGGTGTCATCCGGGATTACTGATCGGATTTCTCCCTTTTTCAGTCTCTGATTTGGATTACTGTGTAATATTCGGATTATGTGAGAATGTGCCGGAAATCACGTGCCAGAGGGTCCATCAGCCCCCTTGACCGAACATTTTCGATTCAAGACCTCAGGCTGGGAGGGCTTCACTCTCTTTGATGCATGGATATGCTACATTGTCCTCTCTAATGCATCTCTTGCCGGCAGAAACCCAAGAGTTTCCCCTAAAGGAGATGGACGCAGACTCACGCTATCACCCACGCATATACAATATACATGTAGTCCTGCGTCGCGGCCTTAATCCCGCGGCAGAACATCCCAGATGAGACGTGTACGCTAAGCTGACCCAGAAACAGACACGAAGAGAGAATTGAGTACAAACAAACAGCCCTGCACATGCTATCTTACATAGCACATGCTCATTCAACCATCATGACAATCCGCATCCGCCCGCAGAGGTAGGAATAGGCGTCCGATCACAACTTCTGCTACAAAAATCGCTCCCAGGATAGTACAGAAGATTCCAATATTAAAGGTCATTACGGCGAGCATGCTACAAGTCACCCTGTCAGATCGAACGCCATCTCATCGCAGAAATCAAACTCACAGTACATATCCCAGAAACACTCGAACTACCTCCACCAACGCCCGAATTCCAATATGGGCCCAGTCGTGTGAGGCGCGAGGGACCGCTGAATGCAACGGAAGATGGTCACTGCTGGATCGCTCCAAGTCGTGTGAGACCAACCCGATTTCATCATCGCTGCTCGGTTGGGAAGACCGCCCAGCATTAAAAAATCGAGGAAGGGGACTGCGGCGAGCTTTGAGAGCGAAACGCTGGCGATAGGAAGGATAGGAAGGAGATCGTTCCAGATTAGGAACAGCAGTATGGCTCGCCTGCCGCTTGTCGAGTTTCGATATGGCAATCCCCAGAAACCGGTGCGTGAGGGTCATTATGAACAGAAGGATGAGGGTACAGACATAGATGGTTGTTGTCGATGTGACCCATCCTGCGAAAGGGAGAGTGGCATAGGTTCCAGTCGTGAAGAACGCAGGTATTGTGTTTGTGTTGCTCTGACCATTGCCATGGTCAGAAATATGAGGGCTGGTGTGCGATTCTGTCATCACTCTGTTGCTATGCTAGCTCTATCGATTCAATAATAAAAAGCACACGATAAATCTGGATGGATGTTGATGTCTGGAGGTGAACGTCAGAAGAAGAAAATCCTGAGATATGTCGAGAAGATGTGGAGGAGGTACCGACCATTCACTCAGAGCTAGCGACTTAAGATGGCATGCAACTACAAAGGCTCTCTTAATGGATTTGGGTGGTTTCTGTACCTAACCCAGAAGCTTACTGATATCCGCGCAAATGTGCTCATCTGCAGGGGAAACAGTCAAGGCATCTGGCAGTATGATAAATGCATCAGTAAGATGCTAAGCATGTTCAAAAGACGAGAGAAACATATTATGATTCTTCATTGTCCCCTGAATCACTGGCTATTTTTAGAACATAAGGACCAAGCTCCTCCCAGTATCTCTTGACGGATACGATATATCTGTTTTGCGGCTTCAACAATGCCAAGCCTCCACCATAGGCACCATCGACGAGGACTGACTGCCAGTGTATGATTGTACAGGTAGCGATACACTGATGTATATGATTGTGGGTGTCCTATCATAGCGACCCTAGACTATTCAATATCAATTTCCGTCTCCAGCAAATGCCTGGTCTCAATTCAGCCTACCCTCCCCTCGAACGGTCTCCTCGCCCACGAGTATCGCTGGTCATCATGCCTACCAATTAAACAGGTCCACAATCCCAGAGCTTCAAATCCAACGGTAGTCTAGATGAGAGTAACGATGCCTTCAATACCGTGAGATTAGGGTTTGGGTTTCTACGTTCGTGATATCAGGATTCGCATAGCTTAGGACTCTAAGATGTGGGTTGGATTCACTCTCCTTGACTATTTCACTCTCATGATGTGAGTACTCTTCCCCTCAAACTGTCTCTATCCAGCCAAGATCCAGGATTCTAGTTGTTATTGGTTGATCCTCTCTGTGGACCAGTCGGGGTATTCCTACGCCACTGCAAGGCCAGCGAACCAATTCCGTATGGGGACATGCAATATGACAGATCTAGGGATGCTGCAGCCTGGGATTGGATAACGAGTTACTCTGGACGCAACGACTGCCAGACTTTAAACAACATGTTTGTGTGACCGATGAGCAACGTGCAGGGATGTAGCAACGCCTATTTATTGCAGCCTGGTGCCCAGGTCATGGAGCGGCTATCTTGCAACCACTGTAAAAGCAAGAACAGCTATCAAAATGCTATCCATGTTGTCTATCCTTTTTATCGTGCTTACGTCCTTTCTGATCCGCTCTATCCTCGCTTCCATCCGTTCCCCATGTCGCGCTCTCCCAGGTCCGTTCCTTGGACGGTTTAGCAACCTATGGTACCTGTGGCAGATGAAGCGTGGTGACTTTCACAAAAAGAATATCCAACTCCATCAAACACTTGGTAAACACCACCTATAATACCCCATGAGCATCCCTAAGATCAAGCAGGAACGATTGTCCGCATCGCTCCAAATTGGTACAGTGTCTCGGATCCAACGGCCCTCAAGACGATGTACGGCCACGGCACCAAGTTCGAAAAGTCCGAGTGGTATGATGCATGGAACCTTGGCAAAAACAAGTCTCTGACCAACCTTTTCTCCGAGCGATCATCCACGAAACACGCCCGGGATCGGAAGAAGGTCGCTGCCCTGTACTCGATGACCTCGCTGATGGCCTACGAGCCGTTCGTGGATGATTGCGTGGCGATTTTTGAGCAGCGGTTAAGGGAGTTTGCGAAACAGGGCTGCTTCATCGACATGGGGCACTGGCTGCAATGCTATGCCTTTGATGTGATTGGGGAGATCACCGTATGTCTATCACTACCTCCCTATGTCCGTGCCTTGGTGTAGCTGATGGATATAGTTTGCGAACCGGTTCGGATTCCTCGACGCCGGCAACGACGTGGGAGGCATCATCAAGTCTCTGGACACCAGTTTCACGGTAGCTTCATATTTAGGACTCTATGTTTGGCTGTATCCGCTATTCGTACGCATCTCTATCTTCCTCGGCTTGGGCCAAACATACGTCCAGCAGTTCACCGCGCACCATGTCCAGGAAGCCAAAGCAACAATGGGGAACCACAGCTCCAATCTACCAGCCCATATGGCTATGAAGCTAACCCAAGCTCAGATGGCGAACCCGGACTCTCTGTCTGACTGGGATATACTGGTCTCGGCGGGAGCGAACGTCGGCGCAGGAAGCGACACGACCGCTATTACGCTTAGTGCAGTGCTCTACCACCTCATCTGCTCTCCCGAATATCTAGCCAAATTACGCGAGGAGATCATGAGATCAGGGATCGGGCAGAATCCAACATTCCAACAGGCACAGGCCATGCCGTACCTGCAGGCTGTTCTAAAAGAAGCGCTTCGCATCCATCCTGCCACAGGCTTCCCCCTCTTCCGAGTCATCCCGAAGGGGGGCGCGGTGCTTGCTGGACATTTCTTTCCGGAAGGGGTGAGTCCAGTCCCTTAATCTGACTCTGGCAGGGCATATACTGATGGCCCGCAGACAAACGTCGGAGTGAACAGCTGGGTCGCACACTACGATACCAATGTCTACGGACCAGATGCAGCGGTCTTCCGACCCGAACGATGGATCGAGTCGAGCCCGGAACAGCTGAAGCTTATGGAGCGGAACTATATGCCCTTCGGGCTGGGCTCGCGAACATGCATTGGCAAGAATATCTCTCTTCTGGAAATGTCAAAGTTGATTCCGGTTTTGGTGAGAGATTTTGATTTTGAGCTCGGCGATGGTCTCAGGGAGAATGAATGGGAGACGAGGGATCGGTGGTTTGTGAAGCCGAGAAATTTTCAGGTCAGGATCATTCAGCGAGCATAAGGGTACCGTGGTGGTCAAAATGTTGTATCTATCCAGGAATTGTATGGGGGGATATACAGCAGATTATCCAGTATGTAAATTGCTCGGATATTCCTTATGTTCAAGAACCTAGATCATACTTGGCCAATAAATGAATTCGGATTTAAAATTGATATTTCCAAATAGTAAGTGCGCTCCACCGACGGGGTTTTTACACAAGGTCATCTAGCCCAAAGAAGCGAAGTCGAAACACGAATTATACTCGCCAGTGAGAAACTCAAGGGGGCTTCCCCCATTAGATCTGGCTGATGTGGTCGATGACAGCGCACTTCCAGTCATCAGTGCCGTAGTAGATGGTGTAGTGATCATTTGGCGAGGCACCGGTGGACAGCTGCTGGCCATACTGCCAGAACAGATCCGCAGAGTTGGCGGTGGTAGTCAGAGAGGTCTTCTGCCACTTGAGCGAGTCTCCGCAGTGGTCATCCTTGATACCGTATTCCTCGAACAGGCAAGGCTTTCCAGCAGCCTCGCAGACCTTGGCGTGGGACTTGATCCAGCGGTTGCCCCAGGCGTTGTCCGAAACTCCCCCTACAGTGGGTTAGTTCGGAGTAACTTCTCGATAGACGAGGACTATACTTACAGTCGGCAACGTAGAGGTGGTAGACTCCAAAGTCGATATCGGGGGCGGCAAGGTTCCTGGCGAAGTCGCTGCCCTCGTCCTTGGAGTAGGGATAGGAGCCATCGGAGTCGACAGTCAGACCCATGCCCTCTGCACGGTGTGTTAGAAATCATGACACACAACAATTGTGGTTTTAGGAAAACAAACCTTCACCCGTTGTCACCATGTGGTTGGGATCCAGAGACTTGATGTAAGCACTGGTCTTAGCCACCCAGTTGTAGATGACATCGGTGCTGCAGCCCTTGCAGCGGGGCTCATTGCCCAATTCCCACGCAAAGATGGCAGGAGAGTCCCTGTAGCGAGAGACAATCGCCTTGATGTACGCCTGATAGACGCTCTGGATCTTCTCGTTGGTGTACCATTCGGTCTTGCTGCCACCGTAGGCATTGATGTAGGCGTTCATGCCACCATAGTCATCCCAGTTGTTGACAAAAGGAATGATCAGCTTGATGCCGTGCTTTTCAGCAGCGGAGATAACGTAGTCCAGGCGCTGCAGACCGTTGGCTCCGGTGTTGATGGTGCTGGTACCGGTTGCCTTGTCGTGGAGCTGGAAGTAGACGGTTCCAGAGCCGGGGATGGTGTTCACATCATTGAAACCCCAAGTGCGGAGGATCTTCAAGCCGGTCTGCTGCAGATGGTCGAAGACAGCGTCAACATCGGCATTGTTGGTCAGGAACGGCAGCCAGTAGGCGTTGGTGCCAGCAAAGTATTTAGTCTTGCCGTCGATGTTGAACTTGAGTCCATCCGTCTTGGCAAAAGAGCCGCTACCAGTGGGCAGCGTATGAGCGGATGTAGTCGAAGACGGAGCAGCAACCGTGGACGAAGGCTGCTTGGTCGAAGAGACGGTGGTCGATGAAGATGTTGCAGCTCCTATGGGGTGTCAGCTCCTGGTAAATGGGCAAGGGACCCAGTGCATGCTCTTACCAGGTTGGCACTGGCTGTACCAGTCATTCAGATAGACGCAAGACCATCCCGACTCGCAAGTGGTAGGTCCAGTATGGGAGATGCCTGCGCATTGTCCCCAAGGGCCAGCCTGGGCGGAGGCAGCTCCTATCGCAGACAGGAGAGCAACAGACGACAAGGAACGCATACTGTACTATAAGGAACGATGGAGGTGATTGAAGGGAGTGTTGTTGATGAGGATATGACTCGCATTGAGGCCGTTGGGAGCTATCTTATACTTCTTGCAGACGGGGGAGTCTTGGTTTGTCGTTCCCCATTAAGACTGCCCACTGTACCCCGTGGTCACGGACCCCTTGAAACCAAAGAATATTAGATTGTTCACAGGAAGTTCATCGCAATTGTCGATAGCTTGTGGAAGCGACTGCCAAGTGGGAGTTGAGCCAGTCACACTATCCCGACGAACTAGCTAGGCAGTGGGGAATATTCAACGCTCGCCAAATCAGTTGACATCGTTTTGCACAACTCCGAGTCTCCGATCCACTGCAGATAGTCTGATAGTACGGAGTACTGCTAAACGAAGTTAATTAAAGCGCGTCAGGGAGGGTTACGGAGCACAGCCGAAGCGGACCCTCTTCCACCTCCCCGTGACGGTTTGGGCAAGGCCTGTTTCACTTCGACAATAATGGCGTCGTCTACTGCAGTAGAATCACAGTCTAGATTATGCACGTCGAAAGAACCCCAGATCTCCCGGAAGGAATTGAAGAATCCGGGGTGCCTTCTTCTCCAACAGGAGTGATATTCTGGGGAAGCCTTTCAGTGCGTGTTGATCAGCACAAAATAACATCCATATCAATGAACTTTCCAGTGCGCGACAGGATGTTTCAAATGCCCCCATGAACTGGTCCAAGCTTTCCTTACCTGAAACCTACCATACCCGCCGGAGTACCCCTTAGACCCGAGGCCATTTCCCGTTCAAATTCTGCATCTCGATATTGTGTCATCTGCAGGTTGTCAGGAATGGAAACCGAAGCACCCTGCATTGACAGGGTAGTGTCTCAAAAAAATACATCCTATCATCCGATCACGAGGTGTGAGATGCAGAATAAGAGCCGATAGTTGCAAGGAAACTTACACAATCACGATTCGGTCACGGAAGAGAAGGGAGAAGACGGCCCGTTTCAAAAAAAGTAGCCACGTTGGGTAGTTAGCATTCTCAGCGCCGAGGCAACAACGTCTAGAACTCGGATATTAGACATTGCTAGTGGAGACTGGCCTTTGGAGCTGTGTATCACTTCAGCATCATCCGACTGTCCAGGGGTTTCTTTGTGAGTATAAAGTCCCCAATTTGACCTCACTCTTGGGGATATTCTTCAAGCGACAAGTCCTGGTGACCTTTCCAATTGCACTACCTATCCTTTTTTTTCTCCAAAGATTACCCACTGCTCTTTAAAACTCCACAACTGGTGACTCAAAATGAAGTTCTCTCTTTCGTGTGTTGTCGCTCTCTTCGCAACTGCAGCGCTGGCCGCTCCTGTCTCTGATGCCTCGCTCGACAAGCGGGCTGGCCGTGGCCATTACACCGTCGCTGGTCTCGGAGCCCACAAGAAGGCAATTCTTAACGCTGGTGGCAACACCCTTGATCTTGCCATTGCCATGCTCGAGATGTAGGGCCACTTCCAGGACATGCCATTGTGTTTGCTAATAGATTGTCAGCGCCGATATGAACACCTCTCATTACCCCTATGGAGATGGGAAGACCAAGGATGCAGCCAATTTCGGTCTGTTCAAGCAGAACTGGGGCATACTCCGCGTGTGTGCCCATCGCTATGGCTTCGCAGGCAAGTCCGAGGCGCAGTGGAACGATGGCGCGTTGCTGAAGTAGGGAATCCTTGCAAATCATCTGCTGAGCTTTCACTAAATTTCCAAAAGCACCAATGTGCACGCCGATGTTGCCTCTCGTTGGGACTGTCAGAATTACTACGGCTATGATAAGTGGTTTGCTGGTCACCGCAATGGTGCCTCGGGCCTGGCCAACCCTTATACTCCAGATATCAACAGTATGTTCCTGGGATTGCACCCTCGTCTGAAAGCGAAGCTAACGCCTCTTCAGACTACAAGTCCGCTGTCCAGTGGATTAAATCGCAGATTGACAGCAACAGCAAATATAAGTATGACGATACTCGCTTCTGGGTTGACGTCGTTGCCATCTAGGTGCAGTATCTCTCCGATCCCCTTCTCTTTGTCCCTCTTTCACTTCTATCTGCAGCTTTGTTCGACACTTCGAAGCATTCTGTATTTGCAGACTGGTTGGGTGTTGATCACTCTGAAGTTTCCAGCAACTCATTCGTTCCTCGGTCTTTTGTGGCATTATAACACAGCCTATAGCCTAACAGATATAGCGCATATTATACT
Source organism: Aspergillus clavatus NRRL 1 (assembly GCF_000002715.2). NCBI lineage: Eukaryota > Fungi > Ascomycota > Eurotiomycetes > Eurotiales > Aspergillaceae > Aspergillus > Aspergillus clavatus. Next base: position 527,688 of record NW_001517107.1, on the reverse strand, counting down.
ATCACTCAAATGAGATCTCCTATCTGAACCGAGAACCTGGTGTGAATGTAAGAATACTATTGCACTGTGTAAACCTCCGGTCATCTGATGCCGAGATATATAACACACAGATACATTGAATGGTACGCAGATAAGCTGAGCGCTGAATTGAGAACGCCACATAGATTGCTGTGTACAACTCTGTGACGAACCAACAAGCTAAGTAACAGGATGTAAAATCATCCTCTATGAAGTACATGATGATGTTGCATAGCCTCAGTAGCTCTTGATCTGATCTTAAGGCGACAAGCCATAAACGGACGACCGCTCTAACTTCCAACATCAACTCTTCAGGCTGACACACATATATCGTGTAAATCCCATCGGCTACTCGACCTCTCGTTTATCTTATCAGAGTGACAAAGATCAATTCGCTCGGCAACATCGGTTTTACTTCAATGTCAGCACCAAGTTCAACGGCTGCAGCGCAACCAGGTATAAGTCCGGCGCTGACTTGCCTCGCCGCCGTGGCACTCGTAACCATCACCCAGAATTCGAGTATCAAACTGGGCAAAGCAATCAGGTGCTTCATTTCCAGCGAAAAAGTCTTTGATTCAGATCTTTAGCTCTTGGTGATAGGTGCCAATGTAAATTTAATATTCTCCCTAGAGGAGGAAGCCCGTCACGGTGAAGGTTCAAAGGTTCACTGGAAGCTTCTTCGCGGCAGGCATTGGTGTACAAGGAGAAAAATGAGAGTGCATTGTTCTCTCAACTCAAGGCAGATTACCTGAAACAATTGACAGATGAACCAATCCATAACCGAAAGGCCGAAGCTCGCATCAAAGGCACAGACGAACCAGTACTGAAACCGGTGTCCCTGTTAGCACCTGCCGCTGCCGGGTCACGGTGCCTTTATTCAGAGCATGGTATTAAGGATATAAGAAAGAAATGCTATTCCTCTACTTGTACAGATAGAAATAGTATATCCCCGCGTCCCGGAACATACTTGTATCCATTGCTCCGGCAAGCATCTTGTCGTTCACCCACCGGAAATGATCGATGATGGGATGATTGTCGTAGATCATGGCGGTTGACAAGACACCGCGGAATTGGATTTGACGGAGCTACAAGCCGTCAATTCTGGATCGATCAATCGGTGCATGTCCAACTCACTCTGGCATGTCCCCAGCTCTCATCACACACCCTCTGGCCGTCCTTTTCGATTATAATGGGGTCCACGTCCTCGGTAGAATGGAAGGTCTTTCCAAGCCAGTTCATGGACTGCAGCTTGGCATGAGCAGGATGGCTGGTCTCAAAGCCGCCGCCTTTCCACTCGCCGAGCACATCCTTGTCGGTGACTGGTTTCAGGGTATCGTAGATGGCTTCCAGGTCTTTTTCAGCCAACGGGCCGCTTCGCTGTGTGAATTCCACCCATTTCTCCTCGGGACTGTATTGTGTCAGATTCGCGAGGTTCTAAACGTAGCATCTGAGTCTTACGTTGCCATGTTTGATGATTACTTTTCAAGTCCTACTGACTTCGTCCCCAGAATCGTGTCCTCTTTTTTTTTATGCCTATAGTGGCCTGGGACACCACACCCTTTAAGTAGCATCCCAACAGATCTAGACTCCTGATCTTGCTGCAGGCATCCGAAACCATCCCGATAGCGGGTAGCAACATGGCTGCGGATTCGTCTGGCGGCGGATCCTTCGCTCTCAACGCCCCCTAAAGTGGGGCGTGACATGTGTCCAACAACAAGAAAGATCTTACTGCAAGGGCAAAGCCCCGGTGATAGTGGAGAACACAACGACAGCGAAACGTTTCTTGATTTGGTGTCACCTGTGGTTGTCTGGAGATGGATGCCGATAGTAGTAAGTCACACGAGTGGCACGGTTGAGGGGCTCTAAGAGCAATGCAGCGAGGTCCGAGACCTCGTACCTGAGGCTTGTGGTAGATAACTCATGGAAGGATCGAAGAGAGTTGAGTTGTGGAATCATTATGTCCACGTTGAATCATTGGCCGCTGTGCGCTGTACTGTATAGATTGAACTGGCAAGGCGATTGCTTCAGTATCCGGTATGATCTTTTGGTGAACTCATAACTCACATCTCAGGCGTTGACTTCTTCTCTCTTTTCACGCACTGGCTTAAATTGAACTAGGCAGTTTCAACTTGGAGTAAAAACAAAAAAGAAAACCGACCGCTGTGAACATAGGTTAGAAAGTGATCTGGCGAGGAGCAGGGGGACACCATGTAAGTCCTGTAGCTTACATTGACACTTACCTGACCTTGGAGTGAAATTGCAGAAGCCAAACGGACAGCTGGAATAGTTAAAGATGCTGCCTGGGACTGTGACAAGGGAGTGTGGCTATATAGTATCATCTCCCAGCTAAGCCATTAGATCGACCTATCAGCCATTCAGCGTAGACAAACTCTAAGACACAGCCCCATGATAAAAGGCTTGAGTCATAAGTTAAACCATTTTCGATCTTCTTTATCTCGCGTGAACCGATCACTGACATTGGAGAGAGCAGCGATTGGTGCGATTGAGAGCGATGACAGGGGGTTCCAGAGTGTCTGACTGGAAAAGTTGAGGCTCTATATAAAGATGGGAAGGCCCAGTCAATCAGGAGCTCAATCATCCTCTGTTTATTTGACCAAAATTGTGAGCCTGAAGACCAGACCTATTTTCACCATGTATACAGTAACGACCAGCATCGAGATCGCTGCTCCTCCAGCCACAGTCCGAGAAAAAGTACTTGTTGCATCTTTCCTGGGAATAATAGATACTGATTGACTAGTTCCTCGACTTCCCGTCAATCCCCAAGTACTCCCCCGAGGGATTCATCCGCTCCATCGTTCCTGTGACAGACAAATCCCCCGTGGATCTTCAAGCCGGCGATAAGCTCAACTGCACCGTCGGCTACGGCAAGATGCAATTCTCGCCGATCGTGCAAGAAAACTCGCCATCGCTCTTCAGCTGGGTGGGCTCTATTCCAGGGATCTTTACGGGAGAGCATGCTTTCCGCTTCGAGGGCATCTCCAGTGGTGAAGGACAGCAGATTCGGACGAGACTAGTACACGAGGAGAAATTTACGGGGCTTTTGTCCTTTCTTATGGGAGAGAACATTCTTGCGCGATCAGCCGGCATGGTGGATGACATGAAGAAGAAGTTCGGGGGTTTTAACGAAGACTTCAAGGCGTGGGTGGAAGAGGGTGCGGTGGGTGGGAGTGTAGATGGTGGCAACAAGGATGGAGCCACCTGATAGACTGGTATCTATCGATCTCCCTAGCATTGAGATCAACCACTGTGCGACAGTCTCTGGATCGATCATCTCCCAATGCGCTGGACTGGGGTCGCGTGGGAAGAAAAGAACAGTGCATCCACGGTTGTGTGGGCATGATGTCATCCATTCCTGCTTCGAATATGTCCCCAGTATTATTGAACACTCGACTCGCTCTATTCTGTTGCAATATATCACTTGTAAAGTCGACTCGTTTCATATGGTAGTATCGATTCATTGAAGACAATGGCAACCCACGCACCCTATTGCAGCATCGAAGACTATGGCATCATCGGCGACATGCACACCTGTGCCCTGGTCAGCAAGAACGGCAGCTTAGACTTCATGTGCTGGCCCGTCTTTGACTCGCCCTCGGTCTTCTGCCGTCTACTGGATAATTCTCAGGGAGGCTATTTTTCCATTTCTCCCGTGCCGGAGATACAGCCGATCAGCAAGCAGCGCTACCGACCGTACACCAACGTCCTGGAGACACGATGGATCGATGAGGACGGCGTCGTGAGTATTCTGGATTACTTGCCCGTCGGCGGAAAGAGGCCATCACAGCGCAATGCTTTCGCAAGCTGGTGCGCCTGTGGCTTGCCTGGCGCGCAGGATAAGAACGGGGCCGGGTGCCGTTCCGGCGTGATCCGCAAGATTGAGTGTCTCCGGGGTCAAATGGACATGAATGTGGAGGTTTTTCCTGCGTTCAACTATGCGCGAGATGCGCATACAGGTCGCTGGGTGGCGCAGGATGGAGACGCCTCGCAACAGGAATATCTATTCGAGAGTCAGACGCAAAGCCTGCAGTTGCGAGTGCATACAAATTCAAGCTCGTCGCACGAGGCGTCCGATGCAACGCCCGCAGTGCAGTTTGACCTGCAAGAGAAACAAGGTCCGAACGGCCCAGGGCTGTTTGCCAGAGTGAGAATGATTGAAGGACAGTCGGTGGCTTTAATCCTTCACCACCCGGATACCACCCTCCCACACCACAGTTTCCTCCATTCCTACCTGGATAAACTGGAGCGGAGTACTCTCGACTTCTGGGCCAGCTGGATTGGCCATTGCAGTTTCCGCGGCCACTACCGTGAACAGGTCGAGCGGAGTCTCTTGGTACTCAAGCTGCTGACGTATAAACCCACCGGCGCCATCGTTGCAGCGCCGACCTTCTCCCTCCCGGAGCACATAGGGGGCTCCCGGAACTGGGACTACCGATACTCCTGGGTGCGAGACGCCGCCTTCGTCGTGTATGTGTTTCTCAAGAACGGCTATCCCGAGGAAGCAGAGGACTACATCAACTTCATCTTCGATCGGGTTTTCCCGCCGGTCACCGACAACCGCGCCGACCATAACGCGCCATTGCTCCCGTTGATGGTCACAATCCGCGGCGAGCACGACATGCCCGAGCTCGAGCTGAACCATCTCGAAGGGTACAAGGGCAGCCAGCCTGTGCGCATCGGGAACGCCGCCGCCAGCCACACGCAGCTCGACATCTACGGCGAACTCATGGACAGCGTGTATCTGTACAACAAGCACGGGCGGCCGATCTCCTACGACCAATGGCTGGCGGTGCGGCGGCTGATCGCGCACGTCATCCGCGTGCGGCGCGACGCCGACCGCTCCATCTGGGAAGTGCGCGGGACGCCGCAGAACTTCGTGTACAGCAAGATCATGCTGTGGGTGGCGCTGGACCGGGCGCTGCGGCTGGCGGACAAGCGGTCGAACCTGCCGTGTCCGGACCGCACGGAGTGGATGCACGCGCGCGACGAGCTGTACGATGAGATCATGAGCCGCGGGTATAACCCGGTCGGGCGATATTTCTGCATGAGCTACGAGAACCAGGAGACACTGGATGCGGCGGTGCTGATTGCGCCGCTGGTGTTTTTTGTGGCGCCGAATGATCCGCGGTTTCTGCATACGCTGCAGAGGATCATGTTGCCGCCAGCGAAGGGCGGATTGTCGGTTGCGAACATGGTGTCGCGGTACGATCACCGGAAGGTGGATGATGGTCCGTCTCCGCTCAACGCCGGGGTGTCTTATGTATACTGACTGTGTCTGCAGGGGTTGGAGGAGTCGAAGGCGCGTTCGTGATGGTGACATTCTGGCTCGTTGAAGCCATGATGCGCGTACGTCCTTTCTTCCATCGCCATCACCATTCTGTACTCTCCTTGAAACTAACGTACACCAGGCCTCCAAAGCAATGCCCTACCACACCAATGACCCGTTCTACGGTCAGCTGCGCAAGATGGCCGTCACGCACTTCGACAACATGCTCTCCTTTGCGAACCACCTGGGCATGTTTTCGGAAGAAGTGTCCATCTCGGGCGAGCAGATCGGTAACACGCCGCAGGCTTTTAGCCATTTGGCCTACGTCAGTGCTGCTATGAATCTTGGAGAGCAGGCGAAATGGTAGTCGACGGTTATATCCGCATAAAATGTCTGCCTTTGAAATGATGATGGTAATGTATAGCAGTTCCCTACGAAGAAGCAATGGAATATTCTCAAGCGGAGTTCATTGTACTCTCACCCAATCTATCTGTATACTCGTTGCAGTATGTTCATTAGTAGCCAATGCATGGCACATTCTATGACAATCATATCCAACTCCTTCTTCTTTTTTCAGGGTATCAAGCTAGCCCTTAAGCACCACCAGCAGCCATCTCCAGGAAGAGTTTCTCGCGCTGAAAACCGTCAGTATGCGCCGTCGCCATTGAAGACTGCTAAGCAGACTCACCTTGAGGAACACCGAGAGCAGCACACCCATCGCACCAGCAACAATCAGCAGAACGTATCTACACATGTCAGTACCAATCATCAATTTTAAAGTAAGGACAAACATACACCAAGTCGATTGCATGCACGATGACACCCAGCGCCTTGGCCTGGACCTCATCAGATAGCGACTTGAACAGCGAGCTGCTAGTTCCGGCGATCGCGTTCTTGACGATCTCGGGGTCCACGTCGGGGAGCAGCTCGAGCAGACCGGCCGTGGCCTTGTTGACGAAGATGGCGCCGGCCATACCGAGCGCGAGCACGATACCACCCAGTTGCGCTGTTACCGTCAGTACGTGGATACCGGTTCCAGAACGTCAAGGGGATACTGACAAACCATCATGAACCCAAGAGCCCAGGGGATCTCGCTCGGCTTGACCTTGGCCTGGACGACACTGTAGCCCGCCTGGTTGAAGGCGCCGACACCGAGGGCCATGAGCGCGGTGTAGCCGTAGATCGCACTGGCGGAGGTGTCGGGCTTGACGACGTCTGCGAGGATTAGACGGTGGAGAGCGATGTGGATATCGGGGGACTTACACATCAGGGCGGCGGCGATCAGCTCAAAGGCCGAGCCGAGCAGGTACCAGGGCATATAGTAGCCGAGCTTGGACATCATGTGGCCGTTGAGGATGATGGTGAAGATCAGGACGAGCACGAAGGGGAGCAGCCGCAGAGACGCCTTGACGGCGGTGTCGCCCTGGGTGAACTGGAAGAAGAGGGGGATGTAGTAGACTGAGATAAACAGACCGCTGCTGGCGCAGGCTGGGAGATATTTTAGTACTGATTGATCATGGCGATTGGAGGGAAAGGAACTCACTGTTAAGGATGAACAGCAGAACCAAAGACCGGCGCTTGAAGAAGTGGATAGGGAACAACCGGTTCTGCTCGTTGCAGAAGATGTAGAAGGTCTGCTGGACACCGAAAATGATGAAGAGCACACCCGCCACAACAAAGAGGGCGATCGAACGGGCGCTGTCCCAGGCCCATTCGGCGCCTCCGAAGTCAATGGCCATTATGAGGGTGGCCAGGGCGCCAACGAAGAGAACGGAGCCGACCCAGTCGATGTTCTTGGCCTTTTCCAGCTGAGTCGCCTTGGGCAAGGGCTCGAAGGAAGGAAGCATAAAGGCGTAGACGGGGGCGAAGGCACCCCCGATGACCAGGTTGATGTAGAAGGCCTTGACACATTCATTAGCATTGTCAAGCGAAGAGTCGAAGAAAGAAACCTACCCAGCGCCAGGTGGCAGAACTTTCAGCGAAAGCTCCTCCGATAGCAGGACCGGTGACGGTTCCGATACCCCACGAAACAGCACTATTGCGATCAGCAGCTGCTTGAGGTTATCTATGGGGGTGGGGGGCTACATACGTCAAACCAATGTAGAAAGGACGCTCCGACACGGTGGTGTTGACGGAGAGGAGGGTCAGCACGCCAAAGTACATGCCACTGCCCTGCGGATGGTCAGTCAAGGATCATGTCCCGTACCGCGGGATACTCACTCCAGCACCAGCCATGGCACGACCGACAATCATAGAGTCCATATCAGGGGCTGCGCCGCAGAGAGCGGAACCGGCCATGAAGAGAACGACACATCCGATATAGAGCCATTTGGCGTTGTAGGTCGCATAGGCCTTGGACCAGGGGAGGACGAGCGCGGACGAGCAAAGCGGGAAGCTATGCGTTGTTAGGATGCATTGAAGTACAGAGGTAAGTAACGAGATACTCACGCAACTGAGAGCCAAGAGATCTTCTGTGCCTCTTGGTATTGCTCAACAATAGCCTATGACTGTCAATAACCCTCGTGACAGAGTCGAGTCGGCAGGACACATACCGGCTGAATATTGGCGACAATCGTGTTATCCAGAGCGAACAGCATATGACTTGACAGAATCGCAGTAACAACCAAGATCCACTACGCCGATTAGCCCGGATCCCTTGCATTCCTCGCATCGGTTTTATGGCCAACCCACCTTGAGCCCCGTAATGGTTCGGGCTGGGCCCTTGGACTGCTCGTCGTCGGACGAATCGGTGAACTTCTCGCTCATATGGTCGGAGGAACTCGAAGAAGGAACATCGGCGACGACTTTGGTGTGGACGCCCGACTCGCCCCCATCAATCTTAGCAAGTTCTCCCATGGTGGATGAAGGCGTTTCAAGCGGATGTGAAACACTGAATGGACGCTTGAAGGAGGTTTTGGCGATGATGGAGAGGAAGTGGATGAAGCACGGATCGGGGCATTCTTATATGATCTGACATTGCTGCACGCAAAGTCATAGCCATAGTAGTAGTAGTAATAATAATCATAATCATAATCATAATCATACACTGTTAGCTAGCTGATCGCGTTGGGATGAAGAATCGCTGCCTCGATTATCCCATTGTGTTTGTTGTGTGTCTGGGATGCCGCTGGGAGGGCGCAAATTGCAAATACGGCCCAATTCCTCCCAATTACTAACGGTGGTTTTTCGTGATACCGAGGCGAACGCTGCCAAGACCCGGCGAAGAGCGTAATTTTCAGTTTCTGCCACCACACCACGGTGGGATGCCGCTGGGATAACTTCATGAGGGAAAAATACATCTGAATGGGATGCGCAGCCAAGATTTCAAAGTTGACACTGGGATATGTGAATACTTGGCTGCACTCGAAGGATTCAGTTTGCAGGATACCAAGAGAACCAAGAGAATGGGTGCCTCGTTCTTGCAGACGGCATCCCAGAGGATTCTAAGCTCTTGTTTTTCTGCTTTTCTTGGCCTAGACTATCCCGACTATCACAGTTGTCCACAATAATCCAGAGTTCTTCCCACACCCAAACAGTGTACATACCGGGGATGTTCCTGTGATTCACTGGGAGGAGATGAGTGATACGAGTCGTGTGCGAGGGTGAGATTCTGACAATGCATACAATGTAAAGCTCATTCCTATTCAAGTGTCTAGATTCATGATAACTGCCATCGTATAAAGTCAATATATCCATGTATATATATCTCAGTAATCCCCACCCACACCCATGTTCAGGACATCCCACGATCATCCCTCCATCCCTGCTCCAAACCCTGCACCGTGCATCCCATCAATCTAAGCAATACATACCTCTCACAATGACCATTCACCGAGTCACTCTCTTCAACATCCCTAAGTCCGAGGACATTGACGTCCTGCTGGACGAATATCGCTCTCTCCAGCATGAGGCTAAGCGGGTATTTCTATCGCTCCTCCCCCCTTCCACTTCCTCCCACTGACTAGATAGAATGCCGAACCATACATCGTCTCCGTGCAGGCTGGCCGCATGATGCCCGACGCTCGGTCTAAGGGATACACACTGGCTGTGAAGACCACCTTCCGCAACCTGGACGACATGCGGTTCTACGATACCGACTGCGCGGCGCACAAGCGATTGAAGACAGTTGCGGGACCTAGACGAGAGGGTGATGTCTTTACCGCATATTTCGAAGACGAAGTTCAATTCCTGTGATGACAGCTGGTTGGATGATGTTGTTTGGTGGACTTGGACGTTAGAATACATATCTGTATCTGTCTTTTTCTTAATATTAGTCACTAACCATTGATCTGGAAATGTGTGTGTGAGCCTACTATATACTATGCTCTGTAACAGTTACAGAGCATAGTCCGATACAGATAATGCCTATTTGGGGATTGTGCATGAACTGTCAAGCAAGGGTAGTCAAACGTCAGACCGCTAAAAACAGTGACTCTCGCACAGAAATTGAATGTCTTGTGCTGGATTACGAGAATGGGTAGAGGGGAGATTACTGCATTCCTCGTAGATCAAGCGAGGAATGTGCTCTCACCACCTCTCCAGGCCACATTTTCTTCCCTGTCGCTTCTACAAGACCAGTCCTATCCTGACTGATGCTCCAGTTCACGATATCTGCCAATTTCGAAAGACGATCAACAATGACTACTACCCAACAGCAAGGATCAATATGTATACCTTCGTTTATGGTCCTGTAATTCTCCGACTCTAAACCCACCGCTCAGTTTCAATCTCCTTCATATATCACTCATCTTTTCATTTGTTCACCCCGGTCAATATGGTCTTGAAGAAGTATAAATCGGCTGCTCTTGACGGTTGTGCCCTCAAGAGCAACAGAATCCTCTGAACTCTATCAATACCCTCCGATTCCAGGGAATCAGTCATTTTGTCTCCCTTCGGCAAATAATTATATATGGTGGTCAGTCTCCAGGGAAAAGCTCTGTACATAAAGTAATTTCTAGAGTGTCCTTTCTAGTGCAGAGAACCTTTGCACACAGTTTCCAACAGAGCTGGTCCTTCACCAGATCCCACTGTTCGTTAGGGGATAAGTATTTAGTGTACTATATCATTCCTGCAGTGAAGCAAAATAGAAGTTCCTAAGCAGAGAGGATGTTTATATCTCTGGTGAATGTCTAAGATGTGGAATTTCGGCTTGGATAGAATATGGATTCTGAGCAGGCTACATCCAGCTTTCACAGATCGCGGCCGAGCTCCCAAGTCTGATTGACGAATGCTTGCGTAGTGGAAGTTGAGCTCCAAGTGTCAACTGGCCGTCGCACTGAAAGATGTCTCAAGGAAAGCTGGCTTGAGCATTGGGTACTGCGTAGATGCAAGGACGTAAAACATACCTAGCCCACCCGCTTGTAAATCCACACGACGTGCATGGTACTGACCTTGCGGTGAGGCAATACTAAATAAATATGTGTGTCACTCCAGTCATTTTGCTATTTAAAAGCGCAGCGACTACACCAGTCAGAACAAGTGGAACTTCCGGAATCACTCCCCCATAGATGTGCCAAAATGACTCCCAGTCCAAAGGTAAAGGAGAAAACGTTTCAATCCTCGCTAAAGGCCCTAGAAAATGCGGCCAAAGATGTTCTGTCGTTTACTAAACTCATGACGAAAATGGAGGATGTATTTGCGCAGAACAGGGAGTTGGAACAGAAGCTGGAGGTCGCCAATCAAACAATCGACGAACAACAATTGAAGCTCAACGCAGAAATCCGGAAGAACGAAGACTTTGCAGAGAAGATTGGTCAGGTGGCACAGAGATGGGCCGAGGAGAAGATTGATCTTCAAGCCCAAATCCAAAATGCGAGCAACAAAACCAGCATAGCGGCCCAGAGAAAGGAGAATGAAATGAACAAAAGAGTCGAAGCGGCCGAGCGCGCTGCGAACCAAAGCCAGAAGAAACTCGACAAACAGGGTTTCATGATATCAAAGCTCGAGACGAGTCTTCAGGAAACACAGCATCAATTGAACGAACTGCAGGTAGATGTAGGGGTGGAAGAAATGGAGCAAGAGAAGTAATAGCATGGCTGTGAACAGGTTGATGCCTTTTCTTACACATGTACAGGATATTTAACCAGTTCCAGACCCTTGAGAGCCATCTCACAGACCTGATCGAAGAGTTCTTCGAAGACACGATCATCACATCGGAGCTAGTGAGTCTCCCATCCGGATGATTCGTGACCCTGATCTGGCTTGTCTAACATGCGAAAAGGCAGCATCAGAAGAATTAGGGTCAACCCAGCTAATAAGGGCCAACTCGGCCTTTCCCTTAATCACTGACCTTCCATACGTCAACTTCACCTATCCTCGTACCATTTACGCCCAATCAATCATTGCAAGCAGGCTCTCACAAGATATCTTCCTAGCAACATATTTGAACGCGCCCACGGGACGGATGAGCATGGGAGAAGTCTTGCAACACTCCCGTAATCTTCGACCCAGCCAGAAAGCTATCCTACGGTCACTTCTGACCACCCTCTTCCAGCCTGACGAACAGCGGGTACGGACTGAGACCCTGGAAACCGCAGCTTCTGACCTGTACCGAACACTTGCACCGCTCGGGCGTGCGGGAAAAACGCACGAATTCAGACAAAGTCTCCATGAATTCCTGGAATCCGCTGCCAATATGTGGTACTCCATGCGGACCTGCTCTCGGCTATTTTACGCGACCTCGAAACTAGGGGACCACTCACCGAGCTGGCGTCATTCTGGTAGTCACGTTTCCCCAAGGGATCATCAATCGTCACAGCCGCCAGCCTACCACTTTCTGGTCCTGTTCCCGCACATATTCTGCGAAGATGAAAGCCCTTTCTACCCCGGGCTGCTTTGGATCGGTGATTCAAATTCCCAGTCTCCAGTACCAGAGAAGCAAGGATATTGCTCTTCCGGCATTGAGAGGAATGGGACGACGGCTGTGGAGAAAGCAAAAGCCAAAAATATCTCGACGCCCAATCCAAAATCAAACACTCCTGCGAAGATGATTCAAGTTGAGCAGCAAAATTCAGGCTTTGCAGAAAGGAGGCCAAGCAGTGGGGTGTCGGAACGAAGCCATAAGACTTTACGACGAAGCCGGGTGGTGCCAGAACCAGAATATCTTAAAGATGAGCATCACTAGCCATCAGCTTCACTGCCATAGAATGATTTACATCTTCAATCTCTGCGGAATCATAGATCTTCGTGAGCGTATAGTTTGAAAGAAACTTCGGCCACCCCAGTTAGGGCTCCCGATCAGCGAGTAGAAGACATTTCCCTCAGTCCCACTGTTAGCGCCAGATGAAGCCAGTAGTTCGCAAATTGCGCATCAAGACATCGACAGCAGAAATCTTAAAAATCTACGTACTAGCCTACGTTTTAGATCCGCTGAACATATCGCAACGTATCCAGAAAGCTGATCTGAAGAGGAATCTTCTAGCTGAGATTTCCCGAAACGAGCTGCCAGATTGCAGGAAACCAATACAGGCTGAAAGCATACACAGCTATTGCAGTAGGCAGTGACGATGGCATTGGTATCTAGCCTGGCCGGGTCGATACATATAAACTAATCAAATGTTGAGGGTGAGATGATATCAAAAACTGGTCTATAAACAGGCAAAAACAGCAAATCACAAAATCGAAACAACAGTACTACGGGAATGTTCCATCATCTTCTCCAGAATATCTGCAAAGTTCTTGATCACCGCCTCAAACTCCTCCACCGGATACACTTGCGGATCATACTTCCACTTGAGATTATACCCAGTGGGCGTCTTGGACACCTCCAGATGCAGCGCATAATCAATAGGCATGCGCACCTTGCTCAGCGCCATGACCATCCAGCGCATGTGCTTCTCGACGACGTTGGTGGTGGGCGGGGGCGCGTCGAAGGGCTGGAAGAGGAAGAGTGCCCTGGCACAGGACTGCTCGCGCTCGAGCCCCAGCGCGCCATAGACGTCGTTGAGACTCACGTTGCCGTTCTCCGTGGTCTTCCAGAACAGCGACTGGGTGGATTTGAGCAGGTCGCGGATCCTGGTTTCAGTGTCGAAAGTGCTGCGGAAGGGGAGGAAGTTGGCGCAGGTGCCAGCGATGCTCTGCGCTTCTTCCATGTCGACGTTGCGGCCGGTGATGAGGTTGTCGAAGGTCACGTCGGGGTTGCTGCTGAGGCGGGAGAGGAGCAGGGCGAAGGCGGTTTGGAAGACGATGGGGACGGTGACACCGCAGTTGGCCGCGAAGGAGTCGACGCGGCGGTCGGTCGCAGCGAGAGTGAAGGTTGAGGCGACGGGGTTGCACGCAGCAGGATAGGGGGCAGGACTATCCTTGAGTAAATCGGTCCAGAAGACGAGGGATTTGGCCTTGTCGGTGCCCTGCATGTACTGGACGTAGTCGTGGAACGAGACAGTAGGTGGCGGGGTGTGGCGCTTGAAGAGGGCTTTGAACTCGTCGTCGAAGATGCGCAGCAGCGTGCCGTCGTACATGGCGTGGTGAATCTTGAGGTAGAGGTCGCGCGAGCCGTCGGGCAGCGTGAAGAGTCGATATCGGATGAACGGCGTGCCGTTGCTCACCTCAAACGGAGTGTCCCACGCGAGGTTAATCTGCGCCTGCTTGTCTTCCTCGGAGGCACAGGCGATGGTCTTGAGATCCAGAATGGGCTTCGTGAGCACAATCTGCAACCACTGGTTGCTCGCCTCAATCCACATGGATCTAAGGATCTCATTGCGGGCAGTGAGCTCGGTGGTCACTTCAATCCAGCGCTCAAAGTCAAGCACGTCGGGTAGCGGACGCACGGTCTGGCACTGCCAGAACTGCTCCTTCTTGGCGCCACGGACCAGGAAGTCCTCCACACCGGCGACAGCAGGATAAATCTTCTCGACATCGGCCTTCTGGAGTCCAGCACCGTCCAGCGCATCCCACACCGACGCAGGCACGTCCACAGCAATTGTCTCCTCAACCGCAGTCTTGCTCTTGGTCTTGACTGGCCGCATGCGCGAAGCCATGTCTTGCAAGAGGGGGAATGCCAGGACATCGCTAACCGCCAGGGTGTATCCCTGGCGCTTGCAATGACTGACCAGGTTGATGGCCGAGATCGAGTCACCGCCGTGAGCGAAGAAGGGGCTCGTGGCGCTGATCTCACCAGCCTCCTTGTTGAAGAGATTGGCCCACAGCGACTGTAGCAGTTTCTCCTCGACTGTGACAGCGTCGACGAACTCGGCTGGCGCATCCGCCTGAGAGTACTGCTGCAGATCCTCGGCGTCCATGGTCTGTACCCACTCAACCAGCTTCTTGCGGTTGGTCTTGCCCGACGGAAGCAGAGGCAACGTGCCCATAGGGATCCAGATAGTGGGAACCATGTAAGGTGGCAGCGAGGTCAGACTGATGCTGACGGTTGTGAGGGTTTCGAGGTACTCTTGCGCGGGGAGGATAGCCTGGGGGTTGGCCGGGTCAACGACGCAGAAGGCGACGAGCTGGGCCTTCTTCTGGATCTCGACGACCGTGACAATAGCGTGGTGCACTTTGTTAGTCTTGAGGACGGCGCTCTCAATCTCGCCCAGCTCGATGCGGTGGCCGTTGATCTTGACTTGGCTGTCCTTGCGACCGAAGCACTCGATGCGGTGATTTTCAAGCCAGCGGGCCAGATCACCGGTGCGGTAGATGCGCTCATCGCCGCGCGTCACAAAGGCCTTAGCAGTTGCCTCAGGACGATTGAGATAACCACGGGCCAGTTGAGGCCCAGCCAGACACAGCTCACCGATGGCGCCATACGGAGCGAGGCGGAGACTGTCTGGTTCGACGATGAGGGAGACACAATTCTTGAGTGGGTGGCCGATGACACGGTTGTTGCCGCCTTGCTCAATGGCGCCTGCAGCAGCGAGAATTGAAGCCTCAGTTGGACCGTAGCAGTTCATCACCAGGCAGTGCGGAGTCCAAATTTCAACGAGATCGGGCGTCACAGGCTCACCGGCGAGGTATAGGCCCTGGACGCCGGGAACATCAACTGGTTGGATGAGCTTGGCCACTGTGGGGGTGATGAACAGCCTGTCAATCTGCATCTCATTGATAACCTGCGCCAGATCCGAGAGTAGAGATTCCATTGGGGCCATGCAGAGTGTGGCACCGGTGGTAAGTGTGCAGAAGATATCACCGACAGAGACGTCGAAAACGTAGTTGGAAAATTGCAGGACGCGCCATTCCCGCTGCCACTGCTCGGCTTCAATGATACTCTCAATACCGGCGGCAATGGAGCCGTGAGGGATTAGCACACCCTTCGGAAGACCAGTCGAACCGGAGGTATAGATGGCGTATGCAAGATGCCCAGGATCCAGATGGTCGAGCGCGACGTTAGCATCAGAGTAACCAGACAAATCGACGTTGTACACGTCGACAACACGGACCTCAGCACCCGCCTCGTCGAAGATGCCGCGCAGGTTCTCATCGGTCAGGACCATGGTAGCCGCGACGTCCTTGACAATGAAATTGTTGCGCTCCGGCGGGTTGTCAGAATCCAGCGGGACAAAGCCACCGCCAGCCTTAAGAATGGCCAGGATGGTGGAAATCATCTCCACAGATTTGGGCAGACACAGGGGCACAAGGGTATCAGGACCAACTCCGTTGTCGATGAGATATCTGGCGAGTTGGTTGGCACGCCTGTTCAGCTCGGCGTAAGAGACCGGCTCGCTGTCGCCGAAGAACTCAATGGCGGTGCGATCTCCAGCAGCCGCCGCAATTTCCTCGAAGCCGTGGTGCAGGAATTGCGCAGTGGGAGTAACAGGCTTGGAAAGGGAGTGTAGATACAGCGCCTCAGCGTCCGTGACAATGTCAAGATCTCGCAGGGACATACTGCCACTGCTCGAGATGACCGTGTCGAGGAGCTTGACGACCTGGTCTGCGATGAAGCCCGTTCGCACGGTCTCCAGAAAGCCAGACAGCCGCAGATCAAAATCGCCCTCGCCGCTCTCCTCCAGCTCCAGCGAGGTATATCCTGTCTGCCAGATGGGGCGGTCCGCGTACGGCTTGAAGACCTCCGCTGCGGGACTAGCTTCGGGTTTGATGAGAAAGTTGACCATCGAGTCGAAGAAGTTGGCTGTCTTGGACGATGCCTGCAAGACGCGGCGAAGACCGAATTGCGAGTGAGGTGCCACATTCCAAAGCTCATCTTGAACGGAGCGGACCACCTCGACAAGGGTCATGCTGGGCTGGAGCTTGACACGGATTGGAACAGTGGTCAGAGTTGGTCCGTTGAGGTCCTGCACACCCTGGATGGGAGCATCACGGCCGGACAGGGTAATGGCAAAAGTGATGTCCGCGTTACCAGTGTGCTTCCACAAGATGACCGACCAGGCAGCATACATGAGAGCACCAAGGGAAAGACCGGTGGAAGTGGTGAATGCCCGAAGATCCTGATTGACTGTGCGCTGCACGGCGTTGAATTCCCCTCCAGTTGCCAGACGAGTTGGTGCCGCATCCTTGAGATACTCGGACCAAAACTGCGCAGCAATCTTCTCGTCCAGGTTCTGCTGCAGATGGCGGACGAAGACATTGAAAGAGGACCGAGGAGCGACGCTGTGCTGCAGATAGGTGGAGGCAACGTCGTCAAATAGGAAACGGGATGACCAGTAGTCAAAAAGAGCATGATGCATTGTTATCACCAGTGCGTTTCTGTTCACGACAGCTGCATACACCGGAGGCTTGGTGATATCAATGTCTTGCAGGCATTGGCTATCTTGCTCCAAGTACTGCGCCACCGAGAGATTGTCCAGCGTCTGCCAGGGAAGTTGGAAGCTCTTATGGACCGCCTGCAGCAGGGTTGTGCCGTTCTCGATGAAGGCAGTACGGTACATAGGGTTTGCATCGATGACGGACTGAAAGGCGTTTTGCAACTGTTGCTTGTCGACATCATCAATGCGGTAAACCCTGTGGTAGACATATCCGCCAGCAGTACGATGGGCAGAGATGATTCCTTCCTGCAGGGGAGTGATAGGATAAAGATCCTCATACGTCTCCTGATCGACAATTGTTCCGGCAGGCACAAGGCTATATGGCGCGGGCGGCTGAAAATTTTCGCCGTCTTGCACCTTCAACAGTGATGCGGCAGTAACCAGGGAGTCAGATCGCAGTAAATCGCCCAGTTCGGCCACGAAGTTCTGCGAGAGCAACTCCGAGATGACCTGGAGGGCCTTGAGGGAGTCGCCCCCGAGCGAAAGGAAGGACCGACTTGGCGTCACAACCTCGATGGGCAGCTGGAGAACACTGGCCCACACAGATTGCAGCACCGCCTCCTGGTATGACAGCGCACGACCAGTGTCCTCTTCAGCGATGGAACTGGCAGCAATAAGCTCAGACCGAGTCATGGACTCGATGTGTCGGCGGAGACTCAGGATATCTGCCTTGCCATTCTGGTTCAGCGGCAAAGCATCGTGAGAGAGCCAGTACGCCGGGGTCATGTATGCTGGAAGATTATCCTGGGTCACCTTGCGGAGATGCTTGACGCGCTGCGGCCAAGAAACCTCGTCATCGTGTCTGTGAACAATGCAGGCGACAAGGGCCTTGTCGCCTTCCACAGTGGCAGCAACAACGGCAGCAGCGACCACATCATTATCCTTCTGCAGGAGCGCTGAGATCTCTGCCGGCTCGACGCGCTGGCCGTTGATCTTTGTCTGAAAGTCGAGACGACCAATGATCTCGATGCTGCCGTCTTCGAGACGGACAGCCATGTCACCGGTGCGGTAGAGCTTCTGGCCCGGCGCGAAGGGACTGTCAATGAATGCCTTGGCTGTGAGCTCTGGCTGGTTGAGGTATCCACTTGCCAGCTGTGGGCCTTGTAGACACAGTTCACCCGGGATGAGAAATGGGGTCAGCTGGTGGGAATCTGCATCGAGAACAAAGGCAGAAGTGGTGTCGGCTGGGAACCCAACATTTCTAGCAGAGAGCTCAGAGGAGGTCGAAAGCGCACGACCCCAGTTCAGCTGAGTGCATTCGCTCAAACCGTAGTTGTTTCTCAGCTCGACATTGGCCGTCCAGCGGGCAACAATCGAAGGATCAGGTGCTTCACCTGTGAGGGTGATTCGCTGCAGGGTCGGGGTATTGTCCGGGTCCAGAAGAGCAATGGTTGACGAGGTGATACCCAAGGTGTTGACCTGCATGTCTTTAACCAGGGACGAGAGGGACAGCTGGAGCTTGGAGCGACTTGCAAGGCAGAGACAGCCGCCCTTGGACAGTGTTGAGAGAATCGTTCTCTGCGCGGCAGAGAAGACAGGATTGTAAAAAAGCAGGTTCCGGTAGTTGGGAATGGTTGGGGCACAGAGGATACCAGTCGATGCAGCACGATGGCTCAGAACCACTCCCTTGGGATTGCCGGTAGACCCAGAAGTATAGATTATATACGCCGGACTCTCCGTGTCCAAAGCAAGGTTCAGATCGGCTTCGCCATCCTTGCCTAAAGGACTCTGTGCCAAATCCTCAATCAAGAGAGCCTTGGTACCGGGGATCACCTCCACGCCGTCGTTAGCGGTGATATAGAACGGGGCGTTGGTGTCGTGGAGAATATATTCCTTGCGAGAGGTGGGCTGAGCAGGATCCAGAATCACATAGGCACCGCCTGCCTTGAGGATGGCCAACAGGGCAATGACCATGTTAACTGACACATCCATATGCACGGGAATGAATGCTGACTTCGACGGCATTTGAGCCACAAGTTGGCGAGCAACGCGGTTCGCCGCCCGGTTGAGCTGCGAAAAGCTCAAGCTTTCAGTCATCTCGAATTGCAATGCGGTAGCGGCCCCGTTTTGCAGGGCCTGTTCCTGGATAAGATCGTGAACCAGGCGCGGCGAGATATTGGAGTGTGTGGCGTGGAAGCCGGACAGAGCAGCCGTTTCAGCCTCCGAAACCACGCCGATGCTTTGCAGAGGAGCATATGGGTCTAGAGTGAGTTGCCGCAATGCTTCCCAAAAGTGCTGCAAGAAGATATTGGCCCGAGCAGCAGGAATACTTTGGTCATGTTTCAGTACCAGCAGGCCACTGGCCGCCATGAAGTTAACTTGGATGGCGAAGTTGTTCGAGGGGGAAGCGGCGGGCACGGCAACATCCGATTCCAGGACAGAAAATGCGAACTGGATGGCCTCCTTAGCTTGAATACTATCGGCGATGCCTTGACTACCGATGAATGTGTGTCCAGAGCCCTTTTCTTCCTCGTCTTCCAAGCGGTGCAAGAATTGAAGGACAGGCTCCTTCGCCACGGTCTTGACACGAAGGGGAGCAGTGACTTCCATGGGACCAACGATGTACTCAGTCGAGTCGAGACCAGTATCACGGAGCCTGGTATAGAATGCAACATCATGAGATTCAAGGTGGCGTGAGGTGGTCACAATCCAGGCGGCCATCAACACAGTGTCCATGGATACTTGATAATCCTGAGCAAAGTCCTCGACCTGTCCCAGCAGGCCAACATCTCCAGGTTGCACAGTTTCCACCGGGGAAACTGACGAGGTAGAGAAAATCTTGGCCTGATATCCTTCCAAATAGCTGTTCCAGAAGGCACGGGCATCACTCTGGCGGGAGTCGGTGATAGACTTGGCGTAGCTGCTGAAAGGGACACGAGTAGGGAAGGCATACCCCTGGAAAAACAGCTCGAAGTCATCGCGAATGAGGGTAAGGGATTTGTTATCGATCAAGGCTCGGTGGTAGTGGAGGGTCAGAGAAGGACCGGTCTGACTTCCCTCCTCATAGACGAGATAGGGAACAGTCTTGGTGACCGGCTCCCAGGCTCCAAAGCCCATGGGAAGAATCTGGCGCACCACCCTTTGACGGGGTGAGCCAGCGCCATCATCACTCGCGACAATGACCGTGCGAAGGATTGGGTGGTGAGCGGCAGTGGCTTGCCAAGTCATCCGCAGCCGGTCAATGCTGAAGGCCATTTGATCAGGCACCTCGAAGCTGAAGGACGTCCATGCTGTCTGAGGACCAAGTGAAAGCAGAATCTCCTGTTGGATAGGAGTGAGATCAAACAGCTCACTCTCCCGATCTGGAGTCCTGGAACGGCCAGTGGGACTAGACCGGGAGCTGGTCCGTGACCCGAAAGACCTAACACGTCTCTGAGGCTCGACCAGCTCGGGCTGATGGAGGAAGTTGAAGGATTGCTGAAGCAATGCCATCGGAGATAGTGCAGCCATGGCTCAGAAAGGCAGAGGAAAGAGCTCAAGGTAGAAGAAGGAGGCAGTAAAGGGGAGGAGAAGGAGAAGAGGTCGTCGAAGAGTCAGGAAGAAGAGAGTGAAAAGGACAGTTGCTTTTGTCTATTGAGGGAGTGTCTATGTCTAACTGTATCTCCTGCCTTCTCCTTGCTTCGTCCCCGCTACTCGTCGTGGTTTATATACCTGTTCGTTCAGAAATAATGGCTCATCCCTACAGGCTCCTGTCGCAACCTCGTCGTCCTCGCGAGGCAACGTTCCTTTGCAGCCATGCTCTCTCCACTCCCCTTGCCTCCCTGCTTCATCTCGAGGTTGCATCTTGGTTCGGCATGAGCGAATTCGTCTTGCTAATCGCCTCATTCTCATCACATCCAGACTTGCTGAATCCCATCCGTCGAGGCCAGAGCCCTGATACAGGCCCGTGTATTTTTCAAATCGAGCATCTTGTGGTAGCCGATCCCCTCTCCACTCTTAGTGCCCCGTCTGACATGCATTAGATTTGCGCCAGGATTTAGCGAACCTCCTCTGCCGTTGTGGCTAGCCTTACACGAGGTGTTGTAGGACCATGGAAAGGCAGATTCTTGCTTCGTGTACAGCACACAGTATCTCGCATTCTGGTCGGCCTGAAGTTTTGATTTCTAATGTTCTTCTAATCTGACAAAGGCCAGAAACACTTGGCCAAGCATGGTGCTGTTGTCTGGACTTGTAGAGTCAGGAAGAACTGAAAATCGAAGTATATAAAGAGCTGGTGATCCCGTCCTGACTGTCCTCTCACTATCCAACCAAGCAAGCAAACAAGCAAGCAAGCATCGCAACAGCTCTTCTCCAAAGTTCACCTTTCCACTTTTCAATCTCTTCCCAAAAACAACTTCCAAGTCTACCAGACTCACTACCAAACCGATAAAATGGCCATTGAAGTCGCTGCCTCTGCTCCTGCCGCCGCCCCTGCCGCTCCCAACGGCAAGGCTGTTAACGGCAAAGGCACCACCACCACCGTTCCTACCACTACCTACCCCAACCAGCGCGCGGTCTTCCCCTATGTCGACCCGAAGCGCACCGAGGGCGACCTCGCGGAGGCATTCAAGGTGCTCCCCTTCGAGCGCAACGTGCTGAAGCTGCTCGCGCACGCTGAGGGCTTCTTCCCTCCCCTGTCCAGCCTCCTGGGCACGGTCTTCCGCTCCACTCGCGAGCTGCCCACGCTGGAATGGCAGCTGGTTGTGCTGCGCACCGCCGCTCTCATCGGCGCCCACTACGTCTTCGAGATCAACAGCCCGGTCGCGCTGGTCAACGGCATGCCCAACGCCAAGCGCCTGCTCATCGCTTTCGGGAAGGTCGACGACGAGGAGTTCTTCACTGTGCGCGACCGTCTCCTGCTCCGCTACGTTGAGGAGCTGGTGCGCACCAACACCGTCACCGATTCTCTGCAGGAGGAGCTGCGCGCCCACTTCACCACCCGTGAGATCTTCGAGGTCATTGTGATCGTGGGGCTGTACACCATCTTCGGCCGTGTTGCCAACGTCAGCCGCATCGATGAGGACCCTGAGATCCCGGGTCTGATGGACTCGCTGAACACCTTGACTGGTCAGAAGGACCGTGGCGAGTAAGTGAGGACCTACTGGGAGGGATGACGATGACTTGGTGGTGGAGTAGGAAGAGCAAACAACAGTTGGAGGACCAGATGTTTCCTAGACGCAACTAGCTTAGAATGTGGTTTTCTTGTTTTTATTTCCTTTTTTGATTTCGCAATGATATTTGGTTTTCTACAATCTTTTTTTCCCACTTAAGTATTGTGCCTGTCGTCTGATATCACCGGGTGTCATACTACTGGCGCAACTTGAACCGAGTAAATATGCTGATATGCATGAGACTACTGTAAGCCCCAATCTGATGGCCAGTGATAATGCCCCCCCCCCAAACGCAGGCCCTATGTTAGATCGGATCCACTGAGCGCCATCCAGATTCCAGACTCCAGGCCATCTCTATGTGGATTCTGGAGGTGGATATACCCGAGGAGAGCCCAAGATCTATTCCTCGTCTTATCTTACTTCTTCTTGTTAGCAAGGACTGGGGTAGATGGCGCAGTCTGACTCTCACACAGGGTGCAACAATGCTGCATGCAGCCCTCTTGACCATGTGCTATGACCTCGCTGGCAAATAGGGCTAAATTCTTACACACGACCAATGCCTTAGCAATTAATAACTAATCGATGCTCGTGTATGCCGCGGTGTTGATCCATGGCCGACTGTTGCTGATTTCTGGAAACAGGCCACAGGCGTGGCAGTTGTTGGACATTGCAGCTGAGGCGACTATTCTGGTTCCCTGTTTGTGGATAGTCAGATGTTTACCGATTGAGGCATTCTTTCCCATTTCCTGGAGATTATGCAGGAAATGTATCTACTTGACACTAGTGCTACAACACTTACCGAATCTATGCTGCATACGTTGTATGCCGAGCCCATGTGCTTGATTGACATGGGTATAGAGAACGTGAGCATAGACTGTGCACCGACCAAGCGCCACCAAACACTTGACCAAGATTCAAGACAAGCGAGAAGATCTCTTGACCTCTGACCTCTTCACAGCATCTGCAATTCTGCATCTTTCTTACGCGAGGACCATGCCAAGGGCTTTAGTTCTACGGTTCCGCCCGCTAATCCTTCGGGATTAGGCCCTCATGGTGCAATATTCAATAATACCACAATTTTTCATGTTCTTTTGCATTTTGCAAAAGGGCCGTAGCCAGTCTAGACTCGATAGCAAGTGAATTAAGGCCGCATAGTATTGGTGGAGACGCTGGCCATGTGCTACATACACCTGGCCTGGGCTGCAATGCCAGATCACACACGTTTTTTTTTTCTTTCCCTGGCCCCCTTGCTCAACGGCTGCAGGCAGGGATCGGCCGACAACTTCCTCGTCAGCCATGTGCTATGACCAAGGGTGAGACTGCTGCCGGTTTCTATATGAGGTATTATGTTCTAGACGAGGATATCACATCAGAATGGTGGTATTTCGACATGCTGATTGTTTTGGCTCTGGCTCTGGCAGATTCGACAAAAGACGGTGCTTGGCTTTACGTGAGAGTATCCATTAGTTCGTGAAACGACCCCGTCCGGACGTTTTGTTCTTTTACTTCATAGGGAAGAAAATAATGCATAGATAGAGTTCGATTGACGAGCTGGTTATCTACTGTGTAGACTAGACAGACTACTACCAGTGGGACCTCGTAGCGCCTAGGAATTAGGCCCGTAGCCCGTCGGCCGTCCCTGAGGCACGGACGCTCGAAAAATTCTGCTACATACATCCCTTGCGGAGTGCCAACCCGCCAACTAGTCTAGTCTAGTCCTCGGTTAGAAATGGAGGTCGAGAATGAGAAACCGCCGTCATCCAAAACAGCTTCATTCTTGTTTCTGCTATTGGATGATGGGTGATGGGCATACCACAGTGCAGTGGAGTACTCCGAGGGTCGTCCAACCGGGAATATCACCTCCACATCCAATGGCTTCAAGGTCCTTCCAATCCACGCTGGGGTCGGCGATTTCCTGAGGAGAAATAGGTGAGGGAAGAAGATCGGTTAGGGTAAAGAAAAGCGCCCCGAAGGATTTAAATTGCATTGTCATCCCATCGGACATCCCAGAGGCCCCCTTGGGCTTCCTGGGGATGTCGTGAGATCTGCTGCGTATCCCACGACATCCCAGTGTTTTTTCTGATGTATTGGAAATACATGCAACTTACCAAGATTTGCGGAGTCAAGTATTGTTGGTAATATCGCCATCCCATCGTGTCTGCACGGAATCCTGCTGCAGCCACAGATCGACACAGGATCGTAGTAGAGTGGGAGTGGCTGATATAGTCCTACACCACCCTCCTGCTACGCAACACACTACTAGGCTATTAGTATTCTACAGTAGAAGAGCGCTATTATTTGCTGACCGGAAGCCCATCGCTTTCATCCCATTATGCGCGCTATCCCATGCGACGGTGCATATCCCAGTTATCCCAGTATATCAGTAATCCCAATTCAACATCCCATTATCCCTCATTCCTCACTCCGCTGGCGACATAATCCGCTTTGCTCCTGTACTATGGAATCGGAGTCCTCCCAGACGCAGGCTCTGTTCCATTGCGCCCATCCCGGCTGCCACCGTAGTTACCGGCGCAAGGAGCACCTGAACCGGCATGCTGCCAGCCACCGTCAGGTCGCCCCAGTGGGATGCCCCTATTGCTCCAGTGTTTTTGCTAGAAAGTAAACCCCAATTCCAGTCCTTCCTGCTCCTCCCGTTCTCGTCTATTTGCCCACTTTTCGTGTTCGGTGGTGTTGATTGTCGCCCAGTGATACTCTGCGTCACCACATTCGTCAACGCCACAAAGACAAACATGTCGACCACACGCGCGCCGTGAAGGCGTGCGAGTACTGCCGTGCGCAGCGCTCGCGATGTCGTGGGAGGGAGAAGGCCCCCTGTGAGGCGTGTGTGCAGCGCGGGATATCGTGCTCCTTGGCCGTGGTACTGGTCTCCTCATCAGGGTCAGCGTCAACGTCAGCACCAGCGACACCGCGACACGATGGACAGAGTACACAGCGTGCAGTGCACAACAGCAGTTCGTCAGAGACATCGCCGGGCGACATGCGCTTCAGCCCTAGGTCACTCGAGCGGGGTACAGTCAACGTCAAACCGTTCGTTGAGGCCTTTTTCGAGCGATTCCATCCTAGTTGGCCGTTCCTCCATCGTGCGACGTTCGATCCGGCGCATGAACCACCGTTTCTGCTGCAATCTGTCTTGATGATCGGACTCTGGGTGATGGGGGATCCCAAGAGACAAGAGGCGGCGTGTGCGCTGCACGAAAAGCTATGTTTATCCATCTACCAGCAAAAGGTGATCCCCATTTTACTCGAGACAAGACATCCTCTTTCTAAACTGTCGTACAGGACAAATGGGAGGTTACAGACCTGGACAGCGCAAAGCCAACTCCCTGGCCAATGGCCACCTATCAAGGCATCCTGCTGCATATCATCTTCGCCCTCCTCCGACAGGACCCAACGCATCTGAACATCAGCTTCACCTACACTCTCCCCCGACTCCCCTCGCAGCTGCTCACCACGCTCGTCTACACCTGTCTGCGTCAAAAGATGTTCTTCTACCCCACGATCCTAGGGCAGTTCATCCCGGGGTCCGTCCCGGACTCATTCATCTGGATCGGCATCGAGGAGATCAAGCGGTTCGCGCTGGCGTTGTACAAGGTATGCAGACTCTGCATCGTGCACGACGACACGGGCCACACGACGCAGATGCACGGTCCACCAACCGTAACAGGCCACGCCCGCACCTTGGTCTCGCTGGAGGATCTGCAGTTCGCGCTGCCGGACAGCGATGATCTGTGGCACGCGAGTTCTGATCTGGCGGCGCGGTTGGCCGAGGATGGGTCCATGGCGTATAAGAACAAGAATGCCGAGGCGAATTGGATCTCGCAATCGGTGCGGCTGTTGCGCAAGAATGAGGTCGGGTTTGATTGGATTTGAGCAGCTACTTACGAGTACCTTGGGGATTACGAAATGATGATAGTCGGTATTCGACATATCGCGGCCGTCAGACATCTTTGGAATATTCAGTACGCTTTGGACAAGCATATAAATACAAACTTCCATCTTGAGATCAACAGCGGATGCCATTTGTCCGTCGGTCAAGAGATTTCGCTCATCCCACCTGTCCAAACCTGGTGCTGAACCTGGTGGAACCACTCGATCAGGGAACATCTTTCAACACCCGGCCTCGGATGGTTGAAAAATGCTGTCACTACACAATACACAATACTATAGATAGTCGACATGCATTGGGACGATTGAAAACATTTTCCAAATGCGTTTTGGAGCAAATAGGAGGATTGTAAAGAAACGACGTGTGTGCGAATTCGCATACCAAATAGCCAGTTAAAATCCATCAACCTTGAGCTTTATCCTGGATACATAATCACAATAGTCCAAAATGCTAAGATTATTGCTCAAATAATATGATGAAGTTGTAAAGATGCGAGTAAAGGTTGAGGTTATTCCTCCCTGAGGCTATTGTGTGTTTGTGATAAGTGTCCTAGATGGGAAGATGTGCCACTCGATAATAACTTGCTACAATCATGGATAGTGAAGAAGATGTCCAAATATGATAGAAATGAAGCATCTTTCCCTTGGAATCTTCGGTTGTATTGATCTGGTCTACTTTGACAACTTGAAGATACCCCTATGGTAGATCCGCGGATGTATATATATAGAGAAAGATCAACATTCACCACAATCACAAAATCAACCCACTATACTCTCAGCTAGCAGCATATCCTCAGTCAAGCAGCGTGATTGCTACAATCACATGCCCTTTCGGATATTATCATACTGCGACACCGGATAGTCCAATTCATTCTGACTCTGTTCGAAAGCACCACTGCCTCCGAGTGCATTTACTACCTGTTCGGGAATCAGCATTTGCTTCAAGCCGCCCTCAAGAGACGAGACACTCACCGTGGTAATTAGACTATCACTGCCGGTCTTGTCGCTGCTGCTCTCCCACCACATGCCACCACCGAGTCCCTGGTTCTGGATATACCCGGCCTTCATCTTGGCGACTTCCGCGTTATCGTAGCTGATGAGTAGCTTGCTGGATGGATCGTAGCTGTAACTCGCCATGATATTAGGGAGAACATGTTCGGTCGCCCCGGCCTGCGGGAGGACCTTGTAATCCCAGACTCCGTCTTCCCAACTCCCCTTGCCCACGCCGTTGTATGGCTTGCCCAGTCCGTCGGTGTTGGCGAAGGAGCGACCGTAGAGGGGCATGCCGAGGACGATCTTGCTGGCGGGGACGCCGCCCTTGTAGTACAAATCCAGTGCGGTCTGGGTGTTGAAGGGCGTGGAGAGAGGGTTGGAGGTGTCGTTGTAGACGTTCGATTGATGGGCGGTGCGATCGGAGAAGCTGCCAGCGTAGTCGTAGGCCATCAGATTCCAGAAATCGAGCTGGTTATCCATGTCTTTGAGGTGGAGTTTGTTGATCTTTTCGGGGCCTGAGATTCTTAGTGGTTTAGCCACTATGTAGGAAGAGATGGATACTCACCAGCTGGAGAAGCAACGGTAAGAAGGAATTTCTGTCCGTTGGCGTGGGCAGCGCTGTAGGTGTCCAGGGCCTACAGTTGTTAGTGATAGTCATCCAAGGTCGAAAGAGAGATACATACAGATCGAAGCTCCTTCAACAGCAAGACAAAGTCGCCCGCCTGCTGATCATCCTCGGGGTACTTGAACCTGTCAATATCATCCAATCTTCGGGTGAGGGCAACACACCTCCCAGTCGATATCCAAACCATCAAATCCTATATCCTGGAGCAACTTGACCGAGGTCTGCGCGAACGTCTTGCGTCCAGCATCGGTACTGGCAGGCTTCGCGAAGTTGGGGGAATAAGTCCATCCTCCAATAGACAGCAGGACCTTGAGGTTGCGGTTCCGTTTCTTCAGAAGATACATCTGCTTGATACACCCGTAGGCGTTGTTGCCAGTTTCATCCCAAGAGTCACCGGGATAGTGCTTCTCGAGATCCGCCCAGGAATCCGTGAGGTAGACCTCGCCAGTTTCGGGACGGACATTGGCAAAGGCGTAGAGGACGTGGGTCAGTCTCTCGATAGGCAAATCCTGGGGATTATAGTTGCGGCCGTAGATTGCCTGTGTCTCAGTTAGATTGAGATCCAAAGGAATGCTAAGAGACTAACCCAGTTGACAAAGTATACGACGGATCGATATCCGGCATTTGCGCGCGCCTTGATGTCGGTGCTTGGGGCCTCGCGGTTCCAGATGGCCGCTGCGTTGACACCAATGCTGCCAAACAGGAGGGCCACCTTGACGATGGTGGAAGTCGAGAAGCGCATTGTAAGAGTCGTTCTTGATGGTCGATCGATTGTCGAAGTTGTCGTTGTCGTTGCTGTTGTTCAAAGTCGTTGTAGGATGAGATTTTGGCTCTATTTATGCTCGAGGCATTGCTCCTCAAGCTACTATCCCATCTCGAAGCCCAAAAGAAGTACGACATGTCCTGCGACCGAGTCTCATCGTCACGTAGGATGTAGCAAACGTCCTGCCCAGGGAGCCCGCAACATCGATGGTACTGCATCACAAACGTCAAGTGCTTGAAGAAATGAAGCACTGTTCTCTGGTTCCCCGAGGAGTCAATGTCAGAGATGAAACGCTCAAATCGCGAATCATACATCATAATCTCAGACCGGGTACCTGATTCTCCTGCACGCGCCCTCGGCAGATGCAAGGGAACGGACCCTATCCGTCCAATAAGACCATCTATTGGCGGCTTTGGTGCAGAAAAGCAATGTGATCCCCGCGTGGGATGTTTCCAAGGCGCTTGGAGCCATGAAGAGGTGTCCTTAATTTTGCAGGATGTAACTGTTCTCGGGACCTGCAGGAGGACAAAGATTGTGCACTCGCCATGGTCTCGAGGTCAGAGGATGTGACTCTAATATCACATTACCCCAGGTTGGATCATACCTCGGTCGGTGAAAGGTTGCCTATTTTGGGACTTTTGACAGGGGATGGAGAGATGTAACGCGCATACAACACACTACCTAACTCTCTATGAGGAAGAGATTCGGATATTAGATGGAAGATTCATTTTGGGAGTAATCATCCGATGCCCTGATGTAGCGAGCAGTGTTGTCGGCAACCCACGGACAAACCAACCCAGGCGGACCATTATACAGATTAAGGGCCAGTGACTGGGTTTGAATGCCTCTAAAATACATGAAGCTACTAGTCATAGGCATACAGGGAATAGTGAATAGAAGTCAGAACGCAGTGGAGAAGACAGAATCATATTCACTCTATTCAAGGTTGTATTCACCCCCTATACACAATCACAGAGTGAATGAAAGAAGTGTTCAGGACAATAGGAATAGATCAAAGTAACACTCATATCATCTTCCCATGGTGAATGATACCCAACTACAGGGATTCAAACCATCCTTAATCTGAGAAGAGATTGCACCTCTTTCTCTTCTTCTCTACTCCGCATTCTCCCCCATCTCTCTTCCCCATCCATGGTATCCTGCACTGTCACCTATGCTTCATGTCGAGCAAGTCTGCCAACATTCGAACCAGGCTCGCTAATCCAGATGCCCGGGTGTCAAAGTATCGAGACTGCTGCTTCCTGTTGTCACACAGACCGCGTCTATGGGTATGGTGTTGAATGACCAGAACGAGCTACTACGGTCACAGCTGGAGCAGTCGCAGTCCCAGACAGAGGCATTGTCTATAATCCTTCAAGCTATGGATCGACCGTTGTCTATGACAGCTCCTGCAGCGGCCCCCGGCACGCCGTCCAGTAAGCGTACGTCACCCAGCTATGACAAGGTACAGTACTGCGAAGGCGAGAAGGAAACAACTGGCCCAGGCGTGGTAGCTGTCGTGCTGATACAGATCAACAATATAGTACCTGATCAGCTCATCACTGTGCCATATCCTACAATGACCAATGACAATCCGCTGTCGTTTGAGGAGCTTAGATCTGTGATAAGCGCTGTAGCGGGAGTAGATCCTGCTATAGTACTTCCTAAGCTCTCCAGCAGCGTAACACAGGATGCCCTCAAGTATATGGCAACAGACCCTCTCCTGGTTGAGAGCCAAGTGTCTCTCCACTATCAGTATGAGATGTCCGAGGGCATTGGTCTGCATGAAGCAGAGGCTCGACTTCAAACTCGGAAATCCGAATATCCGCACGATTAATGATGGATGGTTACGGGAGAGAGAAAGCGGCGCTGTTCTTGCCGGGCTCGAGGTGAAGCCTCGTCGTCTCGATATGAATAGAGAACAAATCTTGATGCAGATGGTGCCGAAGATGCTCTCGCACATACGGGATTGCCATGAGAGGGGACAGCCGAGGCGCAGGTGAGTGACCTTTATGAACACTAGTGAATATTACTTGGTGATGACTCCTTTCGCAGGCATTTTATGCCCCAAGTGGGACACAGAACTCAGGCATGATGGCAGTATAAACAATATGGCTGGGGATGATGCCGCAGAGGACTTGACTAACATGTACGCTAATCCATACTACATGATGCGTCTGATCGCAACCGAGTGGTCCATCAGTAACTCGTGATGTGTTGAACAGGTTGCCTAAGATCTGTGACTCATCTATAGTCGCCCAGTTGGATCAACAGACATGGGACGAGTGACGGACGTTTTACAAGTTCCTAAGAGACTGTGGCACGGATCCCCATCTAGCCATCAAGATCCCTGGCCTCCGTTGCAGGCTCATGCCTGCAACGCCCTTGAAATTTACCAGATGTTGACCACTGAGAGAGCCCAAAGTGGAGGATGTTTCACAGATGACATGTCTGTTGCTAAGCATATGCGGAGATTGGGCTCTTCTCGTAGTTCTATGGCCAACTACATATATCATTACCTGCTTGAAAGTGATGCCTGGAGACCTTCTTAGCTGAGGCCAGGTATGCATCATAATGACACCTGTGGATAGTGAGAAGGCGTCAACATTGCCATAGCATGGAGAGCAATACTTGTTACACAGTCTTGTCTGGATACCTTTTCAGGTCCGTGCTTTCTCTTCCCTGACCGAAGTTGACTTGCCAAAAAAAAAATGGAATTCAACACCGAATCCGAAGATAGATAGGAAATATCGTCATGTCCTCGAATACGTTTCGAATTTGGATTATGTTCACACGCTCCGCCATGGAAGCTAAGTGAGGCACCAACACTGGTACCTAGGCGAATGTTTCTTTGAGGGGCAAGCATGAGAGCAGATACAAGATAGAGACAGGCATAAATTCATGCTTATTCCAGAATAATGTACAAAGAAGACGAGAGATGTATCGGTTCTTGTGTTTCCCGTCCGCAATTGCACTGTGCGTGTACTATATTAAGACCTCCATACTCACCTCTCATCATTGCTGCCTGAGGCAAGACATTTTACCGAGGTTGACCCAATTAGGCCTAGTGGATACCCAGATCATGTGATGCTGGTGATGGAAGATGCCCACGTGACTCTGATGGTTCTCTATCTTCTCAACGTGCTGTCATCCACTCCAGTAAATAAAACATCGCGAAAGCTAAATAGTTGAATATGGCGAGCCCAGATGATAACCACGCAATTCACAGGGTAGCTGTGCAGCGAACGCGCCAAGCGTGCGGTCCTTGTCGGTGAGTCCGGCCATTGTGGACGCGAGACCTCCTCAAGTTCATTGCGCAGGCGACAAGACACGATCCCCAGAACTGATCCGCGCTCATACAGGCGGAAGAAAGCACGTTGTCCTGGAGAGAAACCCACATGCTCGCTATGTCGAAGGCTGGGACAGCGCTGCACCTACACTGGACGAGTCACGACAGCTGGTGTGGGTCGATCGAGGATATCCCAGACCCCTGAGCCGCAGCGTGACGTGCCACCGCAATCGGTGCGTAAATGGATTGATCTACGCGGTACATGATAGGTGAATCGCTGCTGAATCTACTGCCTTGCATTCGCCAGGTACCGATATCGCATGCGCACCAATTTCACCGCATCGAAGAGAGACTGGATGAGTTGACGCGCTTGATCCGGTGCGTTTCTCGCTGGCGTCGATGGTTGATTCACGAAGCCTCCTGACATCTACTACGACAGACAGGATCCGCTGAGAAATGCTTTACCCGTCGATTTGTCACCGGAGGAAGATCAACGAACAGATCGAACTCCACAAAATCCAAGTGAAGTTTGCCTGGCAGCTGATCCTCATCAAGCCAACTCTAGGGGAGCCTTGCCATGGTATGGCCTTTATACTAATGCGCAAACGGACTTCTGGACTGACCCCGCCCCAGGGCCTCGTTGCCGTCTGACTTGGTCAAACGTCATGTAGACATTTATTTTCTCCACTTCCACGAGCAGCCCTATTGT
Organism: Aspergillus clavatus NRRL 1; assembly: GCF_000002715.2. Classification (NCBI taxonomy): domain Eukaryota; kingdom Fungi; phylum Ascomycota; class Eurotiomycetes; order Eurotiales; family Aspergillaceae; genus Aspergillus; species Aspergillus clavatus. The sequence continues at coordinate 495,315 of NW_001517107.1, read as the reverse complement.
GTCTTCTCGAAGAAATGGCTCTCAAAAAATGCTGACTCTCCACCCCCTGAGATTGCATTCCCCTTGATTGCACTTACCTCTCGTCTTCTTAGTGAACCATACGCAGACTATGGATCTGAGACAGCAGGAACAAGGGATGCCGCTCTTCAAGCCTGGGATATTTTGTCTAGCCAATATCAGAGTGGCAAGCTTGGACTACCCTTCCTACAAGGCACATTTTTGATGGCCCAGGTGGACTTGGCCGCTGGTCGGTCCGATCGAGCTTGTACAGGCATCGGTCTAGGTCTTCGTATCCTTCAATCAGCAGGCCTGCATAGAAGGGATGCATACACTTCGCTGATGAACAGTGACGAGATCGAAGAGCACAAGCGCATTGCATGGTCTTTCTTTATGCTGGACAGGCACTATAATGCTTCTCGGACCTACTCCCTCGCTCTGGCCGACAAACACTTTACGCTCCCATTCCCATCAAGTATAAGGATAGGGGCGGAGGGCTTCTTAAATATTGGCATATTGCACTACAGGCCAGGAATAGCGGCGAATAGCATTGATCAGGGCATTCTATCTTGCCTCATACGTCTCTCATCCATATGGGGTAAGGCCACTGAGTATATTTTCGAACCTCTCGAGGCGACTGCTCAACCGCCGTGGCAGTCAGGAACCGCGTTGGCGGTTCTAGAGTCCGACTGGTTGCAGTTCCAGACACATTTCGCAGATGCACATCGTTACATGAACGTCGATTTTCGACGGCGTGCTCGAGAAGAACCCTCCTCTCGTGCCTATTTGTCGACCTGGCTTTGCGTCCAATTCCTGTTTCACTCTCTACAAGGCTTTCTACATCATCCTTTTGTCGTTAGCTCGAAATTGCGTGCGGTGGAAGGAAATATACCGTCCACATTTTTGCAGAAGTGCTATGAAAGTTCTCTCATTCACTCTAGATGGATCGCTCGTTTTGTACGGGAAATGACTGAGGTGGACATGCGACTTCAGGATCCCTTCATTGGGTACCTTTGTGCTATTGCTGCTACGATCCAACTCGAGCACACGGTCGGCAACAATCAAAAAGTCTCTCGTTTAGCAAAGAAGGATTATCGCATTCTTGTGGATTATGTGATTGGGATGTCTGCACAGTGGGAGAACATGAGAGTCTTGGTATACAACCTCCCTTGTATGCAGCTTCCGGGGACTAACAGCTGTATTCTAAGCTACTCGACTGAACGAACTATCATTCAGACGCCGAAAATATGGCTCTCTCTATGAGAACCAAGAACAGTTTTCAGGAATTCTCCCACGCATGCCGACCTCGACCGAGTTGCCTCGAATGTCTGCCGAGGACGAAGCTCTCATGTGGGATATACTCGACTTCAATTCTTCCTGTAGCTTTGCGCAAGCTTTCTCTCTCGGAGGCCTTACCTCTCACAATCGCATCGCTGGTTCTCAGGTCTTAGATCAAGGCGAACATGCGCCTCCGACCCAGGACCAGCAAGCAACGTTCGTCCAGCCATTTTCAATCCAGGGCATGTCCTCTCTCTTCGAGACAGCTATGGATCCCAGTCCAGATGCCTTTTTGCCGGATGGTGACGACCCTGGGTTATCGCTGTCTGACACCACAGACTGGCTTCTTTTTCGTGGTTATCTTGGAGAGCAGCTATGATGCATTTGTCTCAAGGAGCAAAACGATCTATTATATGCTCTACCGACGGAGAGATTCGATTTACCGTTGGTTCTTGGACCATACTCTTACACTAGGTATAGCATAGTGTACATCGCTTCGTCGTGCAGTACTAAAGAGCGGGAAGTTGGCTGAGGACACTGTCAAGGAAATACCCATAAATCATCAAAAGTCATTGCGCGCTAAGAATCTCGTACATAAGGTGAAAACCCCTTCGATCTTCAACCACTTCAAATCTTACTCCTCCTTACCCGTTCAGTGGTCATGGCAGCATTATACGCCTGCCGCTCTTCATCTTTCAATTCGCGCCGCTCGGGACCTCCACGACTACCGTCTCCCAAGAAAGCATCATTTTGGAATTTCTCACGAAACTGAGTCGGGAATTTCCACTTCTCAAGTAATTCGTCTGGAAGCTTTCGTTCCAAGCTGCCAACAATGTATTTGCCGAGTACGGGGAGGAATTTGAATGCACTGTAATCGGTCGCATGTGGTTAGCTCTGAAGCGTCTTTGGGCTGGTTTCTTTGATCAACTTACTGCCCGCTGCCACCAGTGGCGATGAACAGATTCTTGTGGTCTGGGTGATAGTCACAGATGAAATCCCCCGCCGGTGTGTCGTTATACCAGCACAGTCCCACTCGCTCGAAGCCTCGAGACGCCAGATGAGGTAGGATGCCCCGCAAACCGGCAGTGAGTCGTTGCATCCCATCGGCAGGAACGAAGTTCGCTCTGCTGGATACCGCAGAATCCGGTGGTGCTGAGACGGCTTTTGGATGTGGAAACGTATATCCGAATCCGTGCACTGCGACTTTCAGATACCCTGTTCCTGGATGTACAGGGAAGCAGAAGAAGCCGGTCGAGAAGTTGAAGTAGATGGGCAAGTCCTTCAACGCGACAATATCCTCCGGGGTCAGTCGAACATATCCAACCACCTGTCCTGCTGCTACCATGGAATTCCAAGACGGGATGAGACTGGCCGTCCAGGCGCCGGTCGCCGCGACGAACTTGTCGCCCTCAATTCGATTGCCATTCTTCGTCTTCACCGCGGTGATCTCGCCGGTTGGAGTATACTCAAAGTCGACAACGTGGCCGCTCGAGCCAGTAATGAAATTCACTCCAGCAGCCACATATCTCCCTGCCAGTCTCTGCACAGCAAGGCCAGCATCCGCCCAGCCAGCGTTAGTGTTGTAGAAACCATCGAACCCTAGTGTCGCCAATCTGCCACTCAGCGCCGGGAACCGCTTCCTTGCCTCCTCGACATTGGGGACCGCGTGCCATTCCTGCCCCATTTCCGTCAGAACCCGTCTTGTCTTACGGCTGTATTCTGCAGCGCGTGATTGAACCGGTTGCTCTGGTGTTCCCTCCTGCGACACCCATAAGCATGGGGTCTGGTGGAACGCCTCCGAGTACTCTGGCGTCTTCCATAGGTCGTAAGCCTCCTTAGCGATGCGTGCATATATCGGATCCCCGTAGTCGAATCGGATAACGCGGGAGATATCATTGCTGCTCCCATCAGGCACAGGGGGCATGCATCGGTCGAGGACCGTCACGGATGTATACCCGTCCTGGGCGAGTTTGAGTGCTGTGGAGAGCCCGAAGACTCCGGCGCCGATGATGATAATTCGCTCGTCCTTTCTCATTGTGATGATTTCCTTTACCTGCTGTAACTCCCAAAGCATAGATCGCGATGCTGAGCCTGCAATTTATATCTGCTCACCCACCAGTATATGCTTCACGGTCCGTCCGCCGGGCCGTATGATATGCATAGCTGCTGTTGTCGCGGCCCGTGTACGGACCGTCCCCATATTATTATAATGCGGACTGTTTCATTTCATATCTGCGCTCAATTTCTCAAAGGCATATTGATCTTTGCTGCATACTCCTTATCTCTGGACGGATAATAGGATTCGAGCTATAACTTGCTACATGGTGTCTGCTGTTTTCTTTTCATCTTGCTTATGGCCAGATCAATACATTTGAACTGTGGTTCTTCATCTATGGATATGCAACTCGTCCATGGTTCAATCATACTGGTCATGCGATGCAATACGAAAGGCGAACTGTGGTCCTTATAGCCATCTAGACGGTTCTCTCGCTGTCAGCTGCTTCCTCGTCCACGGTATTTGGTCACTTAATTTCTGGCGCTCAACCATATTGCGGTTCCGCATCATGATGATACCCAGGATAATCACCGCCTTTATATCTCAAGTTGCACTCATACCATTAGCTGGAGCTGGAATTAAACTACACTCAATCGTGTTGCCGCTCAAATTTCCATTGAATAGATGGAATCCGCGACTAGACTGTGTTCCAGATCCTCTGAGGCCAGGTCTAGCGATCATCGATCTCCTGTCCCTTCTTATATATATCCAGATGAAGATGCAAGGGCCCATTGTGTGTCGCAATATCTATATAGCACACATTCCACATAAAGATTATTTCACTAATCATGCCAACTGGATCTTGTACTTGTCAAGCTATCAAGTATGAATACACAGGCGAGCCTATGAAGAAGGTACGAGACCCTCTGACTCTCCTCTGCTAATCAAATTTACACGCCGCTAGGCAGTGTGCCACTGCCTGACCTGCCGCAAATACAGCAGTGGAAGCACAGTGAACCTTCTCGTCCCCAAAGACCACTTCAGCATCACTTCTGGTACGCCGAAAGAATGGCACATTGTCCACCAGACCGGCATGCACATGACCACTCGCTTCTGTGGTGACTGCGGGTGTCTGCTGTACAAGACCGCAGATCGGGCTGAGTTTCAAGACGGAGTCGTTGTGCTCGCAGGGACACTAGATGATCCCCGGGGACTGGATGCTGCCAAACCCGACGCGGAGTTCTTTATTGGGGATCGGGCTGCCTGGTTGCCGGTGATTGGCGATGCGGAACAGTGCCAGGGATTTGAGTGATCTTGTTCATCTTGAAATGATGACAGAATAGGAGTATCTTGAGTACTATATTGGGTCAGGATCGTCCAGTTGAGAAATGCACAATAGCTTCGTACGCCTTTTCTATTGGTGATGGCATCCAGGTACACTGTAGATTTGATCTTCCGCATCCTGCAAAAACTATCTAACGGTTTCTACCAGTCATTCACTACAATGAACTAAGAGGGGTCTCCATTTTTATCCGTACTCTAAAGGAGATTCTTCATTGCAAACACGCTGCTTTCGTTTGAGGAGTTGGATTTATCGTCAGGCACTCTCCTGCTTGAGTGCCTCTTGACTACGCAGCGCTGTGGCTCTGGCAGTATATTCAGTCTTCCATCTAATACTACAGTGCCATTGATAGCACCTTTGCTAATTCATGTACTCTCGATGCCGAGAGGGGCCGAGGTTAGCGCCTAGGATATAACATTGACCATAACTACCCCCTATCCATCTTGCACTCCTTGCTCAGCCGGCTCATTTCCCTTGGTGGCTGAATTATAGGCAACACGGGCCGGCATCCGGCTAAATCAAGCATTGTCAACTCCATCCTTTAATTTATAAGCTTGCAAGCTGCTCTTTCCCGGAATCCTCATACGAGTCCCCCAGTCTATTCAATCCTAGCGCTGCTACCCCCGCCGTCCAATCCTTCATGATTGCAACACAGTCCTTTAGTCTAATGTATTATAAGGGATATACGGACAAACTCTCCTTTCGGCAGTCATCCTGCAACAAATAGAGTGCTGCATGCATGATCAGATGGCACCGAAAGTCAAGCCACTGCATCGGACATTCTTCCGTGGTCAATCTGTCTATATTTGACATGGCAATCATGGCCCCGGTCCTGATGAGGACAATTGCTCGGTCGTTTGCCGAAATTGACCGTTTGCCGGTGATGGACCGATCACAGGACAGACTCTAGTAGTACTGCAATTTCCAGAGTCGAGGAATCGTCCGATTTAGTGACTCTCTCAGGTCATCCAATTTCCGCAATTGCTCGGATCGCGTGGGTATACTGGGGAACAATAATGCAAGAATCATGCTCGGTAGGTGCATGTGCCTGAACGGGTACGGCATGCGGTTCTTCGACACATATAGGCGCCCAATGACTAGTATTACCGTTGGTAGTGGATTTGCTTAAATGAGTCGATGCCACCGCGACAGTGAGTTGTATTATCGTCAAGTCCTCTCAGCAACAATTGGAGCATCATGCGGACAGCTGAGGCAATTCTGTTGGCCGCTGGCCTTCTGGTCGAGGCGGCCTATGCTGCGGCATCGCAGCAGTACACCTGGAAGAGTGTGATGACAGGAGGTAAGTGTCTCGGACTCCAAGGAGTAGGACGCGGCTAACCTGATTTTGTCAGGTGGTGGTGGCTTCGTCCCTGGCATCGTCTTCAATCCCTCAGAGAAGGGCCTCGCCTACGCCCGCACTGATATTGGCGGCGCATATCGGCTCAATGCAGATGATTCTTGGACTCCTTTGCAGGACTATGCAGCGAATAGTGACTGGTATGCTCCGCGATCTTCAAATGGTACTTCATTTTCTGAGTGGTTAGGCACGACTGGGGTGTCGATGCGCTTGCTACGGATCCCGTAGATCCTGCTCGGGTGTATCTCGCCGTTGGTTTGTATACCAACGAATGGGACCCCGAGAATGGATCCATCCTTCGGTCCAAGGACCGGGGTAATACCTGGGCGGAGGCGAAGCTGCCATTCAAAGTCGGTGGAAACATGCCCGGTCGTGGCCTGGGAGAGGTACTTCTACTTTTGTTTGATACAATGCTGTACTAATGATTGCGCAGCGTCTTGCCATCGATCCCAACGACAATAGCATCCTGTACTTTGGCGCCAGAAGCGGCCACGGTCTCTGGAAGAGTACCGATTATGGCGTGACCTGGTCTAATGTCACCTCTTTCACCTGGACTGGTAGGGATTGAGTATCCAATGCGCTGATCATGGCTAACGAGTCCAGGCACGTATGTTCAGGACCCGACTAGCTCATACACTGCCGACCGTGTTGGAATCGCGTGGATTACCTTTGATTCTACCTCCGGATTGAAAGGCAGTGGAAGCTCGCGCATCTTTGTTGGTATGTGCTCCTGTGTATCAAAGCACGATATCGTCTGACCCTTCTAGGCATTGCCGACACTGGAAAATCTGTCTTTGTTTCGGAGGATGCTGGTGCTACCTGTAAGTCCTTGATTCTTCAATAAGCTTGCATATCTGATATCCTCAGGGTCATGGGTGACTGGTGAGCCCATGTACGGATTTCTCCCCCATAAAGGAGTCCTTTCTCCTGCGGAGAAGACCCTGTATATCTCCTACGCCAATGGAGCCGGTCCATATGATGGAACAAACGGTACCCTTCACAAGTATGACATCGCCAACAAGAAGTGGACGGATATCAGTCCCACACCCGCTGCATCTGTCTCGTACGGCTACGGCGGTCTCGCTGTCGATCTGAAGGTGCCTGGAACCATCATGGTAGCTGCCTTAAACTCCTGGTGGCCGGATGGGATTGTCTGGCGAAGTGTCAACTCCGGTGCTACGTGGTCTGCCATCTGGGACTGGAATGGGTACCCGAACATGAACAAATACTACAGCTACGATATTTCCAATGCGCCCTGGCTTCTGGATGGCTCGACCGGGAAGGAGTTCCCGCAAAAGGTTGGATGGATGATGGAAGCTCTCGTTATTGATCCCTTTGACTCGGATCACTGGTTGTATGGCACGGGCGCTACCATTTATGGTGGGCATGATCTTACCAAGTGGGATACTGTCCACAACGTGACGCTCAAGTCGCTAGCTGTGGGTATCGAGGAGATGGCTATCCTGGGCTTGATTGCTCCTCCTGGAGGACCACAACTGCTTTCTGCCGTGGGCGACGTTGGTGGCTACTACCATTCTGATCTGTCCAAGGCCCCGCAACACTCTTTTCAGACCCCGATGTACAGCACAACCCAGGGGATAGACTATGCGGGTAACAAGCCCTCAAATATCGTCCGATCCGGCTCCAGTGATAATCTGCCTACCGTGGCTCTGTCTTCGGATTTTGGCAAGACTTGGTCCGGAAACTACGCGGCATCATCTAGCACGCCCACTGGACCAGTCGCCTTCTCTGCCGATGCCGACACCATTCTTCTCATGAACTCGAACGGGGCCATGGTGTCTAAGTCTAGCAGCACATTCACTGCAGTCTCCTCGCTACCATCTGGCGCCGCCATTGCGTCCGACAAAGCCAACAATACCGTCTTCTACAGCGGCTCAGCGGGCTCAATCTACGTCTCTGCCAACGGCGCCGCTTCTTTCACCAAGACCGCAACCCTCGGTTCCAGCACATCCGTCAACACTATCCGCGCCCATCCCTCCATTGCGGGCGACGTCTGGGCTACCACCGACAAGGGCCTCTGGCACTCAACCGACTACGGCAAGACCTTCACGCAGATCGGCAGTGGGTGCGCAGCAGGCTGGAGCTTCGGGCTCGGCAAGGGCTCATCGACCGGCTCCTACGCTGTGCTCTACGGCTTCTTCACGGTCGACGGCGTGACCGGCCTCTTCAAAACGGAGGACAAGGGCGCAAACTGGCAGATGATCTCCGACGCGTCACATGGTTTTGGCTCTGCTTCGACCAACGTGGTCAACGCGGATATGTTGAACTACGGGCGCGTGTTTGTCGGTACAAATGGACGGGGGATCTTCTACGGAGAGCCTGGTGGCAGTGTGCCGTCTTCGACAGCGACGGCGACGAGTGCTACACAGACATCTATCAGCACCGCGAGCAGTTCTACGACAGTTAAGACCTCGTCGATCACTGCCTCCACGTCGACAACTATGACAACGACGACAAAGCCTTCAACTACGGGCACAACGACATCGTCGGGACCAAATGGAACTGCCACCAGCTCGCCGTGGGAACAGTGCGGTGGTATCGGGTATACTGGCCCGACGCTCTGTCCTAGCGGATGGAAATGCACCGTGCAGAACGACTATTACTCGCAATGTGAGTTATCTATCATCCTCCAAACCGCGATATTTCTTCGCAGAACAAGAACTGACTGCAATTTAGGCATGCAATAGTCTGGATTCAGGAGAAATATGTCCATAGGCAATAACAGGTCTCTGTACGCTAGTCATAATTCTAACTTGTTCTTTGATATTAACTTTTTGCTTGCAAGCGACACGTACTCTTCACTCTCAGAAGACCTCTCTTTTCCTCAATGTCTATGTAGCTCTCATGGCATGGATGCGCTGGTTCGCGCCATACAGTAACACGTCAATTCGTGATTGGATTTACATTATATCATTCTTTCCTGAAGCGTAGATCCAGTACCTATGTTTGGTCGATTAGCACCACGCACTTATAGACCGGGGGCTACGCAGGCGCTCTGATTGTCGCGAGGCGCTCAGATACCAATTTGAAACCCCTTGTGCGTGAATCATCATTTGGCCCGCATAATGAGCTAGGAGATATCAGGTATATAAAGGTAAGAATATCTAAATATCTGACGAAGGAGTGAGTTAAGGATCTCAGCCGATGACGAAAACGATGGAATATCCTCGTCCCACAAGACGAGATCAGTTCAAGGTTGCAATATTGTGCGCGCTCGCGGTTGAATCGGACGCTGTGGAGGCAATCTTTGACGAGTACTATGACGAAGAGGAAGACGATTTTGGCCAGCATACACGCGATCAAAATACATACCTGAATGGAAGGGTAGGCCAACATTATGTTGTTCTTGTCTACGTGGGTGGAATGGGCAAGGTGAAGGCCATGGCTGCAACCTCAAATCTCAAACTGAGCTACCGCAATATCCAGCTCGCTCTGGTTGTCGGTGTGTGTGGCGGTATCCCGCGCAGCAACGATGGCAAAGAAATATATCTAGGCGATGTGCTTGTGAGCGACCGTCTCGTTCAGTGGGACATTGGTAAGCATCTTCCACACGGGTTCCTTCGCAAGGTAGATCCTGCGTACTCGCAAACGAGGCCGAATCAGGAGACGCAGGCCCTTCTGGACAGGATACGGGATATTGATAAACAGCACCAGCGGAAAGTGGCGCTGGTGCAGCATCTTGCAGCGGTGCAAAAGGTCCTCGGTGACCGGAGTGCGACTTACCCTGGGATAGATCAAGACTGTCTATTTCCCTCAACTCATCTCCATCAACACCGTGGTCTTCGCCCTTGCGGTGTGTGCGTGTCCTGTGGTGATTGCGAAGACGACGGCATATGCAAGAAGGCTTTGAACGCGTCCTGTGACGAGCTGGGGTGCATCGACAAGGCGCCCAGCTGCAGGATCCGGTCAGCATCACCTGATGCAGTATCGAAGGTCCCCTCTCCAGCAGTACATGTTGGTCCCATTGCATCTGGTGATACTGTACTGGTGTCTGGGGAAGACCGGGACAGACTCGTGGCCAGAGAAGGCGTTATCGGTGTCGAGATGGAAGGGATCGGGCTCTGGAAGGAAACGCCTTGCATCGTTATCAAGGCAGTTGCTGATTATGCCGACTGCCACAAGGCCAAAGCGTGGCAGCGATACGCTGCGGGAACAGCCGCTTCGTTCACCAAGCTCTTTCTGCTTGACTATCTCGTCGACACTCCTGACACGCCCGCAGTGCCGCTGACCGGTAAGACTGCCTATTATGCCCATTTGCTCCGACATATTGATTCTGATATTCACCTCAAATAGCGCGTTGCGATTCGAGCCCATCAGCCTTGCCTAACGAGATGGGTCGGTCATCATCTCTCGTCCAGAGCGAAGCGTCTACATGTGGGTATACGCTACCTAAATTACCAGCAAGAATGCTTTGCAACTGGCAGACACGAATCTATGTGAATTTACTGCTCATTGTTTTGGGGTTTATCATTGGATACACGTATGCTTCGTCTGGAAATCGTATAATTAATAATATCCAAGTACCTTCTGGTTAAACATAGGGCATGTACAATGTTTTATTTAGTATATATGCACAATGCGAAGGAATAATGCAAAACTCTGGGATGTGAAAGGACTCTTTTATGCTTTTTGTTGCTTTCACTATACTCGTCATTCATGAATATCATTTGAGAATAAACTTCTCTTCAAAACCCGTACCACTCAAGCACTTCCGTGGCTCAATACAGGGCAGCCTGTAGCGCCTGAAGCCAAAGCAGACGCTTCACCTGTATTTTCCTCGCGCGCAATCTGGCGGAACATCTCCATTGTATCGAACCAGACGTCGATCTTTTCGAGCTGCAGGGCGCTGTTAACCTTGGCAACGATGATACCCTGAATATCGATGAGTCCACCATGGGCCTTGACTGTGACTTTTTCCCCACGGCTTGAGCTCATGTTAGCCTTGTATGTCTTTTTTTCCCAACTAGAGTACTCCTTACTTGTTGTATCCTACGTAATCATTCACCATCTCGCCCCAATGTCTCCACTTGAAGATCACAACTGGCGGCCCGCTGTATACCTCCAGCACCTCCCACGCAAACGTCGGCATCATCCGCTTGAAGGACTTGTGACTGGCCGAGAAATCATTATGTTCGGGGTCGTAGTACGAGCTGGAGGTGAGGAGGGCATTGTAGGTTCCGACTCTCAGCATATGGTCGCCGGTCTGGGGAGGGCCGCCGTTCAACGAGAAGGTATATGTGCTCTGGTCGATGGTGCGCCAGTCCTCGAGCGAGGTCTTGAAACTGGCTTCAATCTCCCAGTTCTTGACGAGATTTGATACGAGGTCGGGGAGACTGCCCGCTTCGTGGGTCATGGTTTTGGCTGGTGGAGGGGAAGTTAGCCGGTGTTTTGCGGGGTAAAGGGATACTTTCAGCGTACTCTTCTCGTAGAACGCTCGTGTCTTCGTGTAATCGGGGGGAGACTTGTATCGCCATTTTGCGTCCTTGTCGTTGAGGACGGCGTTGGGGTTGAGGACGTAGTCGGGGAGGGTGTTGGCGTCGCCCATTGTGATGATGTGATGTTAGTGGTGTGAGTGAGGGAACAATAACAATGACATTGTCAGATAAGGGGAGTATAGAGGGCCCTTTTATAGCGCTTTCCCACTGTTGCCATGCCTTACTCCTGGCCTCCAGAGTTGGCAGACTGGGTGGGACTCGAGATGCATGGTGCAGGGCTCAGTTTGCAACGTGTCGCAGGAGTGTCCCCGCACTGCGACTCTAATTACTCACAATTGAACGGAGGGGTGCTCGATTCCCAGGATATCTTCCGATCGATAGTACCCTTGAAGCGATAACGCACATGTGTCTTCTGGGTTGGCCCTAAAATCTTACCTCCTCGGCCCCGAGAATCATCCTCGATATTCTCCTGGTCATAGTCTAAGAGGTGTCCAAGCATCTATAGTCTTAGATTGTAATCAATCTTACCTTCAATGTCATTGGTTTGATTGCGACTAATCGGTTGGCATCTTAGATCTAGTGGGGGGTTCTATCAAAAAGGAGCACGCTGATTAGTAGTGGGTGGGAGTTGCCCCCAGTATATATCCGTGGCCCCAGTTCATGATCGAGATTGATTTGTTTCAGACTGGTGGGGTTTGGGTGAACTGGAGGGCAGATTGAGTCTGCTTGTCTCATTTATTCCTTAAAAGAGAAATGTTCATGTCCTACGGATGAAACCCAGAGAATTTGCGCCGAAGGGAGTAGGGAATGGAAGGAAATTTACTTTCGACGGGGGACTAATTGAGGCGCAAAGCCAAAAGGCCTGCTCTCACCAATTAATAACTGAACTACCAACTAGCAGGATTCTACGCGATTGCAGAGGGTGAAACATGTCCGCAGCCACAGTTCGTAAAGGCGAATCCTCTTTCTTCTACCAGTGTCAGGAATATCTATCCGCACTCTGACTGTGTCTCCATCATAGTCGGATTCGCCCCAAATCTTGTCCTTGGAAAGTTTCAAGTGGCCATTCCGCCGTCATGACTGCGCAGGAGGTGGACGATATCCTCCCCATGCCTGTTCCTGGCAGCAGCAGCGGCGACATTCTTAGTGAGCTGGACACTATCAGGTACCTTATTTATCAACAGCTGCATCGCGTCCTTGCCACGCTTGTTTCCAGCGGCTGCGATCACCACTTTCTCAGTGATCTCAAGTTCTCCTGGCGTTTTGTCGAAGAGAAGTCGGAGCATCTCCTTCGCATACCAGTGTCCAGCTGCTGCTACCAGCATGCCCTCGGTAACATGGATCCTCTGCTCTCGTTTGTCGAGAAGTAGTTTCAGTTCATCTGCCCCCTGTCTGATCACTGCTATTGCCAGTTCATCACTGATATTGCCCTTGTCTGCTCGATCGAGCAGCAGTCTCAACATTGCAGTCCCGTGCTTATTTCTCGCAGCGGCGATGAGCAGTTGATCGGTGATCTCGATCTTGTCCTGCATTCGATCGAGCAGAAATCTCATCATTTCATGGGTACATGACAGTGCGACCTGCACGACAGCATCCTCTGAAACTCGCACTTTATTTCTTCTGCGATGGAAGAACAGGCGAAGGATTTCCTCCCCACTCGTGTTACCAACAGTAGCAGAGACCATGCCGCCAGTAATTTCAATTCTTCCACCCACGGCATCAAGCACCAGCGACATGATCTCGACATCGAAATGCTTTGTAATCTCAAGCACTATGTGATGAGCAGAGCCAACTTGACTTGCCTTTGCTCGAAGGAGAAGTTTCATCACTTTCTTTCCAGACCATGATTTGGCGGCTGCAACAATGACTGGTTTGGAGAGCTCCACCTCTTGTGCTTTTCGATCCAAGAGCAGCTGTACGACGCTTTCGGCGTGTCTACTACCGATGGCCGCAACAATAACATCTTCGGTGATCTGTATATCGTTGCCTCGGTTATCAAGGAGGACCTTCAATACACTCCTTCCGTAGTGGCTCCCAGCTGCTGCGACGAGTATGTCGGCCGTAGGGCGCAGCCTCTCCCCTTCCCGCTCAAGTAACATCATCATGACCTCATGGTCAAAATGCCTCGCAATCTGGGCGATGGCACCAGTTGTGAACTTGACTCTGGGATATCCCTGACTGAAAAGAAGCGTCAAGAACTCCTCGGCTGCATTCTGCCCAGCTTCGGAGACTACCGCTCCCGTGACGACTATTTCATCTGCTTTCCGGCTAAGAAGAAGCCTGATGATTTCACAGCCGCTGATGCTATTCGCAGCAGCAGCAATAAGAACGTTTTCAGAACCGCGGACTTCATCTTCCCTTTGGTCAAGCAGCAGCTTCATGATTGCTTCCCCACCACTCGAATTCCGCGCTGCTGCAGCGACCACATCGTCTGTGATCTTTATGTCGCTTCCTTGACGGTCGATGACAAGCTGCATTATTTCGACCCCGTTGGGATCCTTAGCTATCAATATGAGCATGTCAGATGTGACTTGGATGTCGTTCCCTGCTAGGTCAAAGACAAGAGTCATGCTTTCCTTGTCAAGTACCTGTGTTGCGTGGACCATAATCTCATCCATGGTTTGCGTGCCATTTCGTATCAGGTTGATGATCTTTTCCATCCACCGCAGCCTCCGCACCTCCCGTCCCCGGCCTTGCATTACATAGAGAACCGCAAGCTCCGAAAGACTGCTGAGTGTTATTTGATCCAGCTCTTGTCTCCGCATTGACAGTGCTATGACTCGCTCGAACAGTGTTTCCACTTTGGCAAGCTCGTCTGCCTTTATGTAAACCACAGCAGCTTTGTGCATACATGTCAATGTGCGAAGATGCGCCTCTCCCAACTCCTTGATGTGGGCCGTGACTGTGCCACTGAGTCGTGTACTCGCCATCCTATGTTCCTGCGCTTCGTCCAATACCAGCGCCATATGCCACAGGCGATCCATCCCCAACGAATAGGTCGTATCCGAAAACGGGATTGATCCCACCAGCCTTTGGTATTCAAAGCCCTCCGTTGACGGTGACGGAAAACCTTCCCAGTCCCAGATCAGCAAGAAGTTATGCAAGGTGGGACTGGCGGCGCTCTGCAACTCGAGAGATATCTGCGCCCGTACGATAGCAAAGTGATCCCTGCACGGTCTGATTATCGTCGGCTTGGATGCACCCGTAAGCAGAGTCACAAAATCTCCTACTCGAATAGGATTTGGCAGTCTCCGGACGGAGAGCTTAATACTACGTGCAGATGGTGTCGTCGAAGCGATCTTTACATTCTGCTCGTCTTCCCCATTATTGCCACTGACTTCGGACACCTTTCCAATGAGAACTCCTTTGCCTTGGATGACTGCCAACTCTCGGTCCGCCCCTGTGTGTACTATAATCTGGTGGCCGAATAAGAAATTCACCAGCCGAGCGAGGGTTTCCTCCCATGGAGCCTTATAATCGGGAAGCAAGCCGGCTGCAATGGGATCGTCGGAGCTCATACCCAACAGCGCAAAGATTTTGTCGTGACGCTCGGTTGCTTCGTGTCCGTGGTACATTTCAACCAGCTCGCCTAGCGGGCGTATATTCAGAGCCACCCTGGACACTCCAGAGCTTTGTACTGTCTTACGTCGGAAAATTGCACCTTTCATCAGGTAGATCACCGGGTCCACCACCCGATGCAGGTGCAGGAGGTGAGCGAATTGCTGGCTTAAGAGGCTCAACCCGTCACAGAAGGTATACCCGTCGAGTTCTGCGAATCCGCAGTGAAGCCGAATCTGCCGAGCTGCGGCCACTTCCTGAAGTACCTGCAAGGCTTTCGGATAAGTATCCTATGATCCATATTCGAAGTGCCGTAGAACGGAGACACGCACCCAGATCCGTCTGAACCACGGCCGCCCCAGCACTTCCTGGATGCCTTCTCCCAAAGGCACGTCGTACTTGGGGACATTCTCCCGGCTGGCAGCCGCACGAATCGCCTCCATCGCCACATCGCTATGCTCCGCCGCCTGGCCCAGCCAAACAACCACGCGGTCCGCCTTGGTGTAAATCCGCGCCATAAGCTGGACCTGGGAACCGCGCTCCTCCAAATCGTCCTGGTTAATGCAGATCGCGTCGATCCACATGACGCGGTCAATTACAGGATCCCGGAGATGCAGCAGCGCGGCGTGCAAATTCGCAGTCACGGCGAGAGACCGACCGTCTATGAAGATAGACTGGGGCTTCGCGGTATCCCCCCATACGTAAGATAATGCTTCGTACAGGTGTGTCCCTCTGCGAGTCTCAGAAAGGGAATAGTTGAACAACTGGCAGTGGATCTGGGCAGTAGAGTCAGGATCTGAGAGGAGACGGAGCATTCGGATGCTGTTGGGCCCTGGGGACAGTGGACGATACTGGTATTTGCCCGGATTAGGCTCCATGTTTGGTGAATCCTGCATGTATTGAATATATCTCCATGCAGGAAGAGCTGCTGGTGGAGTTCAAAATAAAAAGTCTGCTCATTAATATAGCCCACCGGACTACCTTCATCCCGCAGTTTCGATCAGTCTCTTTCCAAGCCCATCAAGATGGGGCATAGATGTCAGATGGAATTTCCACAGCTGTGCCTTCTGGGAAGAGCTAGATTATCCTCTCTATGCGTGTTTGATGTCTAGCAGCCTCCATACCCTGGCGCTTACGGAGACGTGCAAGATGGGGATTGGGCGGCCTGTCAATGGCGGCCAATAGTAGATATACTTTCACTTGAGGCTCGACAGGGGTATACCGCAATCGCAGAAGATCATGATCAGAGGAGAGGCTCGCAAATGTCAGCCGCATAAACATCATCGGTGGAATTGCGCGGCTGTCGTTGACTTGGACATGGGAATATTGCTCCAATTTGGGCAGGGAGTGCAGGATTGAACCCCCAGATTGGTTGGATCAACTAGCACGATGGATTGCAGTCTTCCAGACGCACAGGCTTGTTGTTGCTAGATTTTGACCGTGACCAATGTTTAGAAGAATGTGCCAAAAACAATGCAGAAATGACTACCGAACAAGCCCACGATATGCTGGTGTGAATATAGAACTATCAACACCATGGAATCGCAATGCAGGAGATAGTGAAATCCCCATCATTGGCAGCTCACTCCTCCTCCTTGCTATCACTATCAGCGTCAAAATCAGAGTTTGAATCCGACCATCCCTGATCGCCCAGGAACTCCCACAACTAATGAGGCTCATCGTCTGGATCCTCGACATGTTTCGCGTGAGGGATACACTCGTCAAGACCATGTTTACTCTTCAGCGACGAGGAGCTCGCCTCGAACAGCGACTTGAGAGCATCCAGCTGTTCGTCATGGGTGGCGTTTGTGCCCTTCTCATACCCTCGGATACATAGGTACTCCAGCTTTGGCGGCAAGTAGTTCACCAAAGATACGGTCTGATTCTCCGTATCGGTATTGATTCCCGCCGCAAGGTAGAACAGTAAAATGGCACCGATACTCAATCGCTTTCAGAGACTGTGCCTGATCCCAAAACGACTCTGGCAGTGGCTCTGTCCTGAAGCGTTCCGCATCGGCTCGGCCGCCACGTCTGTGCTCTCCGCCCGTCCGGTAGTACCTAGTGTAGTTAAAGTATGGTTTCGTCATAGCGAGGCGCTCCAGGTCTGGCGATACAGACACAAGCAGCGCAGTGAGTGCTTGTGGGATGGCCGCCGCGCGCACGTTGATGAGTCTACAATGATCAATACAAACAACGACCGAGGGTCTTCGACCCGATGATGGCGGAACCAAAAGACTCGGCGCTTTTATGAGCTCTGGTCTCGGCCCTCTAAGAGTCCAACGTATCTTAGCGTAGGCGATCACGCTGGGTGCCGGGCTTGGTGGGTTTAGCAAGAGTCCTTGAGCCTGGACCCTGGGCCCTGATTCCGCTGGTCTATGCGAGGAGATCAGGAGCATTAAAAGTTATTCCCAAACTTCGAGACTAGTAGTAAAGTGCTAAGCATCTAAAAGCACTAATCGATACGGCGCGCGTACTCTACGAAGTAGAAGGTATTAAGTATGTAGAAACTAGTGAGTTACTAAGTATATATTCTCATAGCCATAAGTTTATAACATCGCGTAGTGAAGATCTCGAAAAACTATATAGTATAATCCTAGAAGTCTCCAACAAGCTCTTCAGAAGGCTCGATTTTTCTGTACCGTGATACAATACTAATCCCCTAGGTCAGTTTCCTATAAGCGAGCCACCCTACTAATTTCCTTATAACTTATAAAAGTCTAAGTAACCGGCAAGTCGACGGCATTTGATGGAGATGTATGCGCGGTTTGCGGGGACTTGTAGGGGGGTTTTGGACGCTGCGAGTGGGGATGATCTTGTCTCTTAGTTGTTGTATTCATGTTGCCGTCTAGAGTGTGGTTACAAATATAATTCAATTGAGATTAAGTATGCTAGGGTAGAGCTAGCACTGAACAGATGTGGCGAGAAGTTGCTACGCACCAGCAGCGGCCACCATCTCCCCAAACCGACTCGAGTGGTGCCCGAATCAGGGTGCGTAAGGCTTGCTGGTGGAGATTGGCGCCGGCTTTCTTCACAGAGACGATGAAGAGCGTTATCCCCTGGAAGAGGAGGGCGATAATGGCGCAGATCTGCAGGAGGGCATAGATCCCCTCATAGTAGGCGTTGGAGTGCGCAAGATGGATGGACTCGGTGGTGTCACTCCAGTATGTGAGCCCTGCATTTATCAAGCTAATTAATGAAATTGATTGAAGATAAAGGCACCGGAGACGCACAGATGGTTGGGTAATTGGTGAACAGACCCCAGAGGGCCGCAAAGAACAGAATCCAAGCCACCACAAACCATCCCATGCTTTTGATATACAGCTTATCGACGGTGGGTCAGAGCATACTGTTTTGATGAATTGCAAGACGGGCGCATTCACCACACCGGGCTTGCGTATCCGTGCCAGAGTTCGCCATAGCGATGATGGAATTAACAAGACGAAGGGAAGAATCGAGAAAAAGAGACTCTCAAATTGAAGGTTGAAGTCAAATTTTTCTTAGTTGAGATGGAGCATGTTGCCCTCCCCATCATCCGAGTCTCTACTCTCTGGGGCAAAAAGAGGGAAGGAAAAGTTTCAGATCAGGGGGAAAAGCAAGAAATGACAGTGAAGTTGCGTGATAAGTGCAGTTATTAGCACACACGCTATTATGGGCTACAAGCTTACAAGCCCCAATCACCAGTTGGAGTAGGAATTTGCTTTATCTGGCACCTACTATAAAAGGGCGGAACAAGGCGCTTGTACCTTGTCAGGCACTTGATTAAGATATCCATGTCTAGTCAAGCATTTAGTCTGACTCTAAACCCTCTAGGCACATATCAGGGAATTCACCCTTCAGCAGCTATTTCGGCTGTCAGCCACCGGGTGTCAGCCGTGAAACTGGCACCTAAACTCAGCCAAGACGGATATGTCCAGATACACAAGACGATCTATAAAGGCAATGGAGCTATTTGGTCCATCGCTGAAGGATCCTACATGGATGCTCCAGTTGTCTGGACGACTTTGTCCAAGGGTGCCACGCTGGTGATAGCCTCCCCATCACACTTCCTGGAGGTGCCTTTTGGCGAGCTTATCCCCGGGGTGAAGGTTGTCTTGGTCGATGAGGAGAATGAAGGAGTCCAACTATGGCGAGGTCCTGATCTCAGGACCTGGTTTGGCTGCTGGACGTCTCAACAATCCTACACTAACAGCGAAAAAGTTCATCGAATGGAACTGCGAGCGCTTTTACAGGACAGGGGATTTCGCACGCAAAACCGAAGACGGACAGCTGATATGGGCAGGTCGTGCGGATTAGCTCGTCAAAAATCGCGGCTTCTTGATCAAGCTGGAGACTGAAGTTGAACCGGCGATGCAGGCGTATCCTCAGGTCAACTTAGCCGTGGGTTTCCAGCGGCGTGATAGGCTTGTGGATTGTGTGCAGCCGTCCACAGGTTGATGTTGAAGAACTACGCAAATTTATGCAGAGTCGTGCAGATCCGTTTGTCATGCCTGATATGATCTTCGCCATGGACAGTTTCCCTCTCAATGTCAATAGTAAGACAGATCGCTTAGCGCTCCAGGCCCAATTGGACGGGAAGCTGGCCCAAGATGATGATCCCCACGAAGGCGCTTCTCTTCTCGAGACAAATAGTCTCACGGCTTATGACGCGTTACGTTTGGCCTTTCCCCGGTGTCTGCAGAACCGATTCAGGAATATGGACCGGAGCTCGTCTTTCACGCGACTGGGAGGAAACTCGTGGGCGGCCATTCAAGTTTCAAACTTTCTAGAGCAGCCAGGGTACTCGATTCCAGCCGCGCAAGTCCTCAAACTAGACACGATCGAACGGCTGGAAGATCGCCTGAGAAGCCAGTCTAACGTCGAAGTTGCGGAAGAAGGGGGCAGGAGCTTGCAGGCTACAGCGACACCTGTGCAGAGGCTCTTCCACACCCGGTCTTTATGGAAAAGCAACAAGGACCGCCAGAAGCATTATTATACGCTATCGTGGTACATCACCCAGCGGGGTGAGCATGTGGCGACGGACTTTGAGGTTCAATTGGAGAAGGTTTATCTCTACCGCTTTACACCACTACAAAATACGGCTAATATCAGCATAGAGTTAGTCCACTGTGACAAGTGTAGATAGGGTAAAGTACTGTACAGTGTGCTGGAAATATATACAGAAAAGAATTGATGTTGACGGAAGTCTAGGTTATCAGACCTCTTGCCAAGAGCCTAAGCCATCTGGCCAATGTATGGAATCCGAAACAAGACCTTCTTGGCATCGCTACCGTTGGCCTGGTTTCGATCCGACTGGGGTGCAACCGTGCAATTCACACCGGAATCTGACCGAAGACCCTGGCGGCGAATTCTAACCGATGGTATACGATCTCTGATCCACTCGCTGCACGCTTGAAGCCTTGCAGAACTATCTCAGCCACAATGTACGAAAGTCGGGCCTTCGTCGGGGAATTTGTACCCAGTATCAGTACGACTGACATGCTTGGTGACGAGGACATATCAGCGGACCAGAGCGGACTATACCGATGTCGACGCTGAAGTGGTCTCGTGATTAGAGCTGATGTAGTCTTCAGTCGCAATTCCAACTACGGCTTCGGTTGAAGAGGACGAGCTTTCTACTTTGTGGAACCTAGACTCTAGTAGATATATCAGGGGTATTTTGCAGTCGTGTAAGGCAGAATGAGAGTGAATACTATCCATGGCCCCTAGATAGTAAGGCCTAGCACGCTGGCGACAAATCTACTAATCTATTCAGCCTCAGTAGTAAAATCAATTCAGATATCTGATTTTATTACAAAGATAGGGAATGAGCTTGTCCCCTTTTCAAGGACCTTGCAAAGTTGGTAACGCGGTGATATGACTGCTTTGGGAATAGGTGCAACTAAATGGGCCGATGCTATAGTGAAAGCTGGGTATGTGTTCTGCTTTACACGACTGCAGAATATTTAATACGCCTGATATCTGGAAACCAAGGAAGATTCTCAAAGGCCGCCAAGAGGCAGAACGAAAGGGTCCCCTCTGATTGGTTCGGGTATTTCTCTTTGGAGATAAGTATCCAATCAGCTCTTTGGTACGTTGGCGGGCACTAGGCTAAAAGCATTCTAGCCTCATTATATGCACTAACCTGATTGGTGGAAAATGGTTTCATAAGACGATTTTGTCAATTAGAATAGAAACCACGTGCTTCAGCAGCAATTGACATGCCCGTGGTAGTATAGAGTAATGATGCTGTGATAGACTGGTAGCATGGTAGTATGGTAGTATGGTACAGGTGGATCGGAACTGCCTCCTCCATGAGGCTGTCCATATGCAATTCATCGCTTCGATTTGCCTCGAGTCCTCGACCCAGCCGACAGTTAGGAACCAGGGTTGGCTTCATCGTAAATTTTCCAGTCCCAGCCTCGGCTGTTAGGCCCAATTACTAGCTGAGCTTCATCGACTGGGAACCATCAATCCTTGTTCGTCAAAGTCCTTGGCTCTTTGCTTTATATGCGAGTTGCTCCCTTTCATTTCACCTGCTGCAGAGGAAGGTGTCAAGAGTCAGGGCTGGTGGTTCTCTCGTCAGCCATCATGCGATTCTGGTACTACTGGAGCGTAGCGGGCCTAGCCAGCCTCGCTATCGCTCAGTGTGACACCATAGACCCCTCGAGAACAGCTCCTGGGTGTCGCAACACGCTCTCTGTTGCTGTAGCCTCACCTTCTGCCACCGACTGCTCGTCAACAAGCTCATCCTCCACCGTCTCAACCACCACTACCTCTGCACGTGAGTCAATAGAAACCATGATCAAGAAGGATAGATGCTAACCTATCGATCGTTACAGCGACATCTACTACAGCGGTAGTGGTTGCCACGGATAGTACCGGCCACTTCACCGCTATCGGCGACGCTATTTCCTATGCTCAGAGCAAGGGGATTTCCACAGTCACTGTGAAAGCAGGAACCTATACACAAGCTGTGACGGTGTCTGCCACTCCTTCGGTGATTGTAATCGGCGAAACAAACAAGGAAGATGACTACGCGCAGAATCAGGTGGTCATCTCCACTGCAAGCCCTCTCACCATCTCGGTTAATGTCATTGGTATTACGTTCAAGAACATCAACTTTGTCAACACTGCCACAGGGGGAGCTGCAGCGACTATTCGTGGCTCGCAGAATGCTTTCTATGAATGCCAGCTCATCTCTGCCGGCAGTGTAGGTATCGATGCCAGTCTCGGCCTCGGCATCATTGCGAACAGTTACATTGAAGCCGTGGATAAGCTGATCTACGGCTACCCGAGTCTGTATATTTTCAATACCAAGATTGTGCCGACTGGCTCCAGCGCTCTGCTCGTTTACAACAAGGGATACACCTCCGGATCCACGCTGTACAACTCAACTGTCGTCTTCGATTCCTGCTCTGTGCTGCAGAAACAAGGAGCGAGCAACAAGAATGTCTACCTTGCCGCGGCAAACAATGGCCCTGGTTCTATTGCTGTCTACCGCAACAGCCGTCTTGATGGGCTGATCGCTGGTACCGGCGCCCACGTCGACTCCGCAACTCAAGGTACCCTCAACTTCTACGGTGAATATGGAACTACAGGAACTGGATCCTACGGTAGCAACCAGGCGTCTCGGTCACAGTATGTCTCCCTCATGAGTCAGTCAGACTTGGATCGGTTCTCCGTTGCCCGGGTCTTCGCCGGAGTCTATCCGCAATTTGCCTCTTCGACAACTAGCTGGGTGGATGCAGATGTGCTGGCTGAGATCGTAAAAGCCGCTCAGGTCCAGACGTCCTCGACGGCTGTCATTCACAGCTCGACTCCTACAGCCTCCACGGTTACTTCCTCGACAGTTCCCACAGCCACGCCGACATCAACCCTGGTCGTCTCACAGGACCCAAGTCCTGGACAGTATGCGAATGTGAGCCAAGCCATCGCAGCTTTGCCCAAAGACGGAAAGCCATACACCATCTACATCAAGGCAGGAACCTACATAGAGCAGCTTTCCATCACCCGTGCGGGCAAAGTTACCCTGCGCGGCGAAACCTCCTTTGAGAATGACTACACGCAGAACCGTGTGACCATCCAGTTCTCATTTGGTGTCCTAACGTCCGAGGGCCGCAACGAGGAGACTCCGGTGATCTATGCGAAGAAGAACGATGGGTCTGGCCTGGCGCTGTACAATATCAATTTCGTCAACACCTATCCCCAGACAAGGAATACTGCTGCTCTAGCTGCCGACTTTTACGGCTCAAACTTGGCGGCCTACGGTTGCTCGTTCATTGGCTATCAGGACACACTGCTCGCGAACAAAGGAACCCAAGTCTTCTCCAACTGCTACATCGAGGGATCCGTCGACTACATCTGGGGTTTCTCCACCGCCTATTTCCATCAATGCTACCTTGCCACCAACACTCCTGGCACGTCTATTGCAGCTCAGAGTCGGTCCTCGTCTACCGCCGCTGGAGGTTACGTATTCGACTCCTGCTACCTTACGTACACCAACAGCTATGGAACGACGTTCGGTCGTACGTACCTAGGCCGACCATACTCCGAATTCAGTATCGCCGTCTACCTGAACTCCTACCTGGACAAGCACATTAACGCTGCTGGGTGGGATATTTGGTCGACCAGCTCGCCGAACACGGGCCATGTCACCTTCGGTGAATATGGCAACTCGGGCCCTGGAGCCTGGTCGTCCGGACGTGCGACCTTTGCTACCAGCCTGACGGCGGAGCAAGCGGCTCAGTATTCGCTATCGTCGTGGATTGGGGACACTTCTTGGCTGGATATGGAGGCGTACAACTCCGTGCCCTCCTATCCTCTCACTGGGCCTTCAGCGACCAACTCGACAAGCCCTGCTACGTCCACTCCTACCGCCACAGCCACGGCTACATGGGGACACCCGACAAGTGGAACCACTCCTCCAGTTGGTGCGCTCCTAGTTTCGCAGGATGAGTCCATCACTGGGTCTTACCGGAACTTGACCGCGGCCTTGGCCGCTCTTCCGAATGATGCCTCCACCCAGATCATCTTCATGTACCCCGGCTCGTACAATGAGCAAGTTCCATCGGTCAACCGGCAGGGACCTGTGCAAATTATCGGGTACCAGCCCGGCAACCCTGGCCAAACGTACCAGACAAACCAAGTCACCCTGACTTTTGCACGAGGGCTGTCCGTATCTCCTCTGCCAAGCGGTCATTCGAACTCGGAGACCGCAACGCTCGCAACCACCAGCAACAAGATCGCCCTGTACAACATCAACATGGTCAACACCGAAAACTTGGATGGATCGCAGCCGTCGTACGTGACGCTTGCCGCATCGATCTACGGGTCCCAGATTGGCTTCTACGGCTGCAGCTTCGTCGGCTGGCAGGATACCCTGCTGACCGGCAGCACGGCCGGCTACCAGTACTACGAGTCATGCTACATTGAAGGCGCGATTGACTTCATCTGGGGCTACTCCAAAGCCTACTTCAAGGGTTGCACCCTCGGGGCGAAGAAAGCTAAATCCGCCATCGTCGCACAGAGCCGGGCTTCATCCGCGGCCATCGGAGGCTACATCTTCGACCAGTGTCTCTTTGACGCCGCGCCCAGCGCCACGGTCGATCTCACCAAGAGCGTGTACATCGGCCGTCCGTACTCCGCGTACTCCCTCGTCGTCGTCAAGAACTCGTACCTGTCGAACGTGATCCAGCCCGCGGGATGGAAGGTGTGGAGCACCACCGACCCGCGCACAGATTACATTACCTTCGCGGAGTACCAGAATTCCGGCCCGGGCAACTGGGAGAACAATGTGGCTGCTCGCCAGTCTTTCGGGAAGGCCACCCTGCTGGAGTCGGATACGTACACACTCGACGCGGTGATGGGGTCAACGGACTGGATTGACCTGACTCACTGGGACTCGATCACCGTCCCAGCAGGCACACCATCCACCACACCGACGACGACTCCCGGTGCTACCCCGACTCCAACCCCCACGGCATACGACGGGACAACCCCTCCAGCCGGTGCATACATCGTGTCCAAGACCCCGATCGACAACCTAACCACGTACGAGACCATCCAGAGCGCACTGAATGCCCTCCCCGCCTCCAGCAAAGTGACACCGACTGTATTCATCTACCCCGGCGTGTACCACGAGCAGCTGGTGCTCAACCGGTCCGGCACAACCGTGTTCCTGGGCTACTCGACATCCCCCTTCGACTACGCCAGCAACACCGTCACGATCCAGTACAACGCAGGCGTGGACACGCAGGCAGACCAGTCCAACACGGACAGCGCGACAGTCTACGCGACGGGCAACGGCTTTCAGGCCCGCAACATCAACTTCGTCAACGACTTTGGCGGGAAGAAGAACTACGCGTCGCTCGGGTTCGCCGTGCGATCGAGCAAGTACGCCGCGCTGTACGGGTGCCAGGTCAAGGGCAACCAGGACGCACTGCTGATCAACGGGTACTTCTTCGCGAGCAACAGCTACATCGAGGGGAACATCGATATGATCTGGGGCGCCGGGGCGGGGTATTTCCTCAAGTCGACGATCGCGTCGAATCGCGACGGGATCAGTCTCACGGCTCATAAGCGCGCGAGCAATACGACGGCCGCTGGGTTCGTCTTTGACCAGTGTACCGTTGTTCCGGCAATGGGCGCAGGTAGCATGTCCTCGCTCTCGCTGGGGCGGCCGTGGAACGCGCTTGCCCGGGTGGCCTTTGTGGGCTCGTACCTGGACTCGTCGATTACGGCGGCTGGATGGGATACGTGGTTGTCGAGCAGTCCGAACACGGATGGCGTGGTCTTCGGGGAGTATCAGAACTCCGGGCCCGGGGCGTGGAACGCGAACCGGGCGTCCTTTGCAACGCAGCTGGATGACGCTGCTGTTGCGCAGTTCCAGCTGGCGAGCTTCTTTGGCAGTACGTCGTGGATTGATATGACGCGCGTCAGTGGTACTCCGTTTGTGCCGGGGGGTGTGGTTGTTTCCAGCACTGCTGTTCCGTTGACGACGCCGGCGCCGAGTACGAGCGCTGTCTCTGCGAT
Source organism: Aspergillus clavatus NRRL 1 (assembly GCF_000002715.2). Classification (NCBI taxonomy): domain Eukaryota; kingdom Fungi; phylum Ascomycota; class Eurotiomycetes; order Eurotiales; family Aspergillaceae; genus Aspergillus; species Aspergillus clavatus. The sequence goes on along the minus strand of NW_001517107.1, from coordinate 469,321 downwards.
GGTGACCACGTTGGTGACCGTCACGGACAAGGAGACGGCGTACACGACGGTCACGTCTGCGGATAAGACGACTACAGCCGTGTTCACCGTCACCGAGGACGTTGGTTCTACGATTACTGCCGCCCAGTCGACCAAGACAACCACACAGAAGACCACTATCACCACCACAGTGGTCATCACAGAGCCTACCGTGACCAGCACGAGGAAGGTCGTTGTGACCAGCGATGTGGGGCGGACCATCACTCCAGCTCCAAGCACGGAGACCACGACGGTCAAAGAGACGAGCACAGTCATGGCAACAATCACCGAAGCACCCGCCACGGTCACGGTCAAGAGCACGACGACCTCTTCAGCCATCACAACTGTGACACCGAAGGCATTGACAACCACGTCGACGGCCGTCAGCACGACCACCAGCGTCAAGACCTCGACTCCGCGTACGGTCAAAACAACTTCCAGCGTGACGATCACCAAGGGGACCGCAGGAACGGCGACCACCACGGCGAAAGCCACTACCACCACCCAGACGGTCACTTCGACAGTCTCGACCACAAAGTCCGTCACAACAACCCTCAGGTGCATTCCAACTGAGGCCAAGCGGGCCGTCTTCCGGCGCGCCAACACCGCGACCGTCACCGAATACACGACCTTCACGACCTTCGTCAAGACGTCTACCGTCAAGCTGCCCGCATCCACCGCCATCATCAGCGCGACCACGACCAAGACCACCGGCAAGACCACGACTCTCAGAGCGCCGACAACTACGCTCACCGTCGTCTCGACTGCCATCAAGGCCTCGACGAGCACCATCCCCGCTATCACCAGCTTCGTCACGGAAACGAGCACCTCCACCGTTGGAAAGACAACCACCCTCAAAGCCTCCACGACCACAGTCACCGCGACGTCGCTGGCCACCAGGACGTCTACCGCCACCGTGCATGGCGCAACCCAGACCATCACCAGCATCAAGACTACGACGGTGGGATCGACCGTCTCCCTGCCGCGCAGCACGCTTACCGTGATCAAGTCAGATGTCCTGACAGTCAAGTCCACGGTAACCCTGGCGACACCGACCACGACGGTGGTGAAGACGACCACGGAAACTCTCAAGCCCTCCGTGACGGTGACGTCGCGCGCGACGAGCACAAAGACGAGGACAGTTAAGACGACGGTTACGGAGACGCATACTGTGACGAAGACGTTGAAGGGGGCGGTGGCTTGTCCGACGGACTAGTCTAGGCATCTCACTCTCTTAATTCTCTTTTTTTTTTTTCTCTTTTATTCTACTATTCGCCCTTAGATTCTCTTTGTCCAGATAGATATTACTCATCAGACCATTTAATTTTCTTGATTATCATTCATTGCATACACATTTGCGACGCTCCCAGACTATAGTACTTATCTCATGATATGATACCGACTTGTTGACTCCTCAGGAACCTCCCTGAACAGATCCATGAGATGATCAATCGGTCATGGTGGCGAACATAGCGATAGAATTCTTTTTAGGGGAAGATTTCATGGATAGTAGTACTGGAGTTGTGAGGGCGGTTTATATACTCCGTAGTTGCCAGAGTATACGAGTAAGTGTATATTGTTATATTGTTAGGTGCAGGTCATGGACTTCCTATATTTGCTCCAGATACCAAGATCAGATTGAGCACCAACCAGAGCTAGACCGACTGTGATTACTCTCGAGTGTTACAACGCGACTAGAATCAAGATCCTTTCACTAATACAAGAGCAGCGAAATCTACCAAGCCTAGCCTTATGTCTGGAGCATCCATGGCACTCACCTGAGGCAGCTTGCTGCTCGTTCCATTTGCTGAAGGAAGCTTTTATGGTGAAAAGATGAGTTCATCTCTTTCCTATGTTATGGCTTGGAACTCTATCACAACTTCCCTCATATTAGGTCACCAGCACCAGGCTTATGGATGATCAGATCAATGTCAACCACCGCAAGTGCCATGAGCAAGGACATTCCGAAATGCTAAGTTAACACGTCTGGTGTGTGATATTCTGAATGGCTTCCCTTCGACAGTCGCTCCCTTCAGAGCATATACTACATCGTAGTCTCTTTTACTCTCGCCATGACTATCTCCCCATAGCTTCCTCCTTGTCACAAACTCAGAGTTAGGAGTTATCAGTCCATAGGCCCTAAGATGCTCCCCTTCCAGTCATATCTGATGCGGACAAGTAGACAAGCTGCCACTGATTCATCCACCATGGCGGGTGATGTGGTTATGTCAACTCCCATCAAATCATAGAGAAGGTCGTCTGACCAGTAGGAGTTGGGCCTGCAAATCGTCGGATCATGACGAGTCAATCCTCATTAAACATGCCAGAGTATGCTGCAGAGCCCCATTGTAAGCACTAGGCGGTGTTCGTCCGGAGATAAGCATAGTCCTTGGGATGGGGATGCAGAGATGTCAGCAATCTACAGGGATCGTGCCCGTCAATCTGTGTGAATTGTTCGATGAGACATGCAGAGCCGTCGCGTCAATGATGCAATGGAAAACCCACGGGTATTTGATACAGTATATCAGTGGCTGTCTGCGCCTTTGATGGCAGTTTCCAGCATCTTCGAACACCAAATCAGTCATTCCCTTGCTTGAAGTAAACCATCCTCAATCAAACAGCCGTCATCATGGTCAAGACACTGCCCTTCGCTGACATCCAAGTGCCCATCCCCGGCTTTGGCGCCATGGGATTAAGCCATGGCCTCGGCAGCAACCTCACACTCGAACAAGCCGAACCCGTTCTCTTGAAGGCCATCGAGTTGGGCTGTACGTTCTGGGATACTGCCGTGAGTCCGTATCTCTCCTGGCAACAATGTCGCTTCTAATATCGAATGGACAGGTCGTCTACCAAGCCGGTGTGAACGAGAAACTCCTCGGAGACTTTATCCGAAAGCACAATGTCCGCGACAAGGTCTTCGGTATGACTATTTCCATCCGTGCAATCAAACTTCCAACTGACAAGTCCCTGGCAGTCGCCTCAGAATGTGGCTTGAATGCGTTTGGCGACGGCTCCGTGACCAACTCTGCAGAGCACATCAAGACATATATTGAGGGAACTATCGAGCGCCTCGGTTTCACTCCGGATCTTTACTATCTCCACCGCATTGAAACTAGTATGTCATGCTCTTTTTATACTCCATGAGGGCCATACTGATGACACAAGAAACACCCCTCGAAGAATCCATCCCCACACTCGACGAGATCCGCCGCGCCGGAAAGACAAAGTACATCGGTGTATCCGAGTGTTCTGCGGCGACTCTCCGTAAAGCCAACTCCAGTCAGTCCCTGCAATATCGTCCGTCCACCCCGGCATCACTGACAGATCCACAGTCGCCAAGATCGACGCCGTGCAGGCCGAATACTCAGCCTTCGAGACGCTCCACGAAACAGATGGCCTGATCGACACCTGCAGGGAGCTAGGCATCGCTTACGTTGCCTACAGTCCACTAGGACATGGTTGGCTGGTCGATGATTTTGCCTACAAGACTCCCGAGGACTTTGCCCCGGACGATTTCCACCGCAAGAGTAAGTCGAAATCACTCGTCCAGAACCCATCCGGTATTGGCCTGTTCCGCGCCAGGCCCGAAATTCCAAGGGGAGAACTTCTTCAAGAACCGCGCCATCGTGCAAGGGATCAAGAAACTGGCGACGAAGAAGGGCTGCACGATCAGTCAGATTGCGCTTGCGTGGGTCGCTGCACAGGGCTTCATTGCCATCCCCGGTACGACGAAGAAGCACCGGTTGGAGGAGAATTTGGCGTCACGGGAGAACGAGTTAACAGAGGAGGAAAAGCGCGAGATGCGCCGGATTATCGATGCAGCTAAGCCGGTTGGGAACAGATATGGGGCTGCGCATGAAGCGTTGGTGGGACATTGGAGTACGGGACCTGGCCTCAGATGGAGCCATAGCATTGATATTGATATGGCACAGCACTAGAACCCTCATCCAGTGCAGGGCCATGTTCTCCATGCACTTTATTGCAAGATAACTGATCTCCCAACGCTAAACCTGCATACTCTGCTAACTCCTCGTTGGAGGTAAGTTATTTCGTTGTAGAACGTAAGGCGCATCCGCTTGAGTGTCGGTATGTCAACATCTACATATATCACTACCAGCAAGGACTATCCTTACTGAATTTATATATCCCTACGAAGCAAGTCTGTGGGTCATTAAGGAGGCCCCAAAAATTTGTTAATCTGTTCTAGAGAGCAAGTCAGAAAGTACGATAAGCAAGTTGTCGCATACTCATCGCTCAGCTAAAAGGGTGTCCATACATCATTTCCTAGCTTGTAGCGATATATATAGTTGTTAAGACAACCCCCTACAATAGGGTTAAGCTACAGCAAATGGAACCTCAGCAACCTATTCAGTGTCAACCAAGGAACACGGTTAAAACCCCCCTCTTCCTGCCTCGACTCATGCGCGACCTGGTCTCTGACTCTCCTGGTTGCTATCACTGGGCTGCAGCACCACTGGGACGGTGGCGCTGCTACTTGCTTGAGGAATATTCTGCACCGGCCGTTCAGCAAGTGCCAATCCGCTGCCCACGCTGGGCAATAGTGCTGCCGGCTCATCAACCTTAGACTCTGCCTTTTTCTTATTTTCTTCCTCAAGTTTTCGTTGGGTCTCCCAGGGATAAGAGTCTTCAACTTCAGTCAACTGAAAAGGCCTCCAAAGGCCAAAGGACAGCACCCAGGCGCTGTCGGCGGTAATGGGCAGGCTATCTGGGACGTCCGGGTCTGTGAAGCTTATGTATGCAAAGTCGATGAGGTACCTTGCGAGTGTGTTAGCCTCAATGTTAAGAATCCTTCGGAGTAAAGGACTTACAACTTCTCGTTGGCTCTGTCGTATCGCAAAAAGTCCGGGTTCGGCTGAAATAGGAGGAAGCCGCATTGTCTCATCCGTCTGTCGATAGGAAACACACGTTAGTCCCTCGCTATAGTGAAATAAAAGCAATAGAAGAAGCAACGACGGAGTGCCTCGGGAGAGGACGACGCACTCAAGGATGAATGTCAGTTGCTTTCGGACATCCTCCAGCTGACCATCCGTGAGGTCGTTGAGGATGGGAAGGATCTTCTCCCCAGGTACCCGCGTCATAACAAAGAAGTATACAGTTCCCTCCGGGTAGGGGAACGGTGAGCCTGCTTTCTGCACGCAGTGGTCGAGGTAGCTTGCCCCGTGGCCAATATCCCCCACTTCCTCCGTGGCACGAATTTCCTCGATGAATTGGAATCTCGCTCGCTCTCGCACTTGTCTGATCTCATCGGGATCCGTGTACCCAAACGGCGCGGGATTCAAGCTATGTCGCGTAAGATGAGATCTCTTGCTTCCAGGGACAGTAAGTGGAGGACTCACTCGTAGCGTATCCTCAATGTCACCGGCTCGTTTGTATCTACGTACGTTGCCAAAGCCAAAACAGATCTCTGCGCAAATCGGGGATCGAGTTCCTCGGTGAGCTGTTTATCGATTCCAACTGGTCTCCCATTGATGTACCGGCCTCGGCCAGACAAGTCGAAGGCGTGAATAGGCATTTCCTCGCTTGAAGAATGGGATAGAAGGCGGACTGGGGGTATCATGTCGGCGAGATGTCGAGGCGTGTGGAATGACTGGCGGTTGCCTAGGTAGACTTGACCAGTAACCATGGACTGGTCATGGTGAATTCACTCTTTCGTTCTCGGAAAGCTCCGGTCTCCGAATTCATCTAAAATATGAATTCAAATGATACCTAGTCTTCAGTGAGATTGGGAATTGTTACATGTTGCATACTCACCACTAAGCTCAACAGGTGTCCAGCTATCACTTCCTAACTGGTAGCGGTACTCTTTTTCTGATGGATTTGCTTCTGCTCCCTTCCGTCCTTGTGCAATGGCCTGGGACGTATACCCTATGATTCCCACTTAGTTCTCCTCAGGAGCCCCAACAATAGAATTTGTTTCAGGGACATTCCATACCTCGGGAATCTATCAGACAAAGTGACAGGCGAAGCCCATCAGCTCAACGCCACATCGCCAAATAAGCGCCAGGTCCAGTTGAGCTGCGTAATAAATAGTCAGTGTTGCTATGATTCGCTAGTTGGATTCCTCCCCTCTTAAGGGACTGATCCTACAGGCTACCAAGACCTTTCACCTGCTTCCATTCCTCTCAACTGATCTTGCGCGGTCAAGGTACCCTTCGAGAAGAACAAGCTATTCTTGCCTTTGCAATGGACAAACAAATAACCAAATCGCAGGACAGTTGTTTGGCCTATCTTGATGAACAAATCTCTTCGGCTGATGAAAATACACTCAATCTTAAGCTGGCGGTCCTGCTCAGGTCATTCCTGACCACAGAAGATGGCAAAATCACCGAGGAGATAGCCTGTCAAATCGACGCCTACGAGGTTGATACCAAGACCTCCTCAGATCCTCTTGCGCAATACGACGTGCGAACAGAACTAGGGGAATACATATCTATCCTATATCAACTGATTTTCACCGTGGCGCAACTAATCCCCTACAACGACACACGACAGGACAGGATTGTTCAGTTACTGGTGAGTGCCATAGCTACTCCGCGATCCACCATTGCCGAGCAGGACTAGCGTATTCAAGAATCATAACAGGACTAACCACGGTATAGAAAGATTCCAAAGCCTCTGAAAACGAGTCCGATTTCGCAGAATTGATGGCCGAGACTTGGAATGAATGTTATCGTACGTCTACTCACTGTTTTCTAATGAACGATCGTTGACAGGTCCTTCCCATAGCCTCCCCAGGTGACGAGCACGAACTCGGTGTCGACTCCCCAGAGCTCCAGGAACGATGCGAAGTCTGGGTGAACTTCTCGGCATTCCTCTCGCGCTGTGTCAAGGCCGGATTGAATGAGTATCCAGGTGGATTTAAATACCCAGGTCTCGGCATCCATGACGCCCTCGACAGCCATGGCCCGTCCACGATCGTTTGGGACAGCCGTGTGATAGTCGCTGCCCAATACCTTGTTATGAATGGGTCTCGTATTCGTGAAGAGCTGTTCAAAGAAAACGAAAAAAAGGGTAATTGCAAGCTGATTGGAGAGGAGTTGTGGCATAGGTGGACGAAAAGGTTTATGGAGATTTCCGATCAAGCCCAGCATACTCCGGAGATCAGCTCTGCGGTCAACGAGGCGTATAATATCATGAAGGGCCTTGACACTCTGGTAAGTGACGCCGTGGAAGAGGAAAAGGTAGATCTGTCTACGGACGACCGGGCCCAGCTGGATGAAGAAGAACGAGTAAAGGAGGTAAACAACGAAGTGCATTAAGTGCTGAAGTGCCCATGGATAGGGTGACCAGGCCAGTTATGCACTTTTGCTAGCTTTTTAAGCATGTATTGTCGGAACAAGCAAATGGATGAGGCGGAGCCAAGGCTTCCATGGCTTTACTATAAGGATCCTTAATCTATAAGAGTTGGTGAACTAGTATGAAAGGAGAATACTTATAAATAGAGATAAGATAGATATTCTTATTTAAAGAGATTATTACTAAATTCCTAAGTTTAGTAGTTATAGATAGTAGTTATAATCTTTAAGTATTATATAACTACGTATATACCCTCTTATAAGGGAGCCTCCTCTTAGGTAGGCTTCTGTATGAAGGTAACTCTGCTATATACATAAAGGACCCTTTGTGATCCTTACATTTACCTAGTGAGATAGTTGAAACATGGCGGGCGCGTAAGCTAAAACCTCACCTGTCCCTTCGATTATCCGGCGGCACCGGCAGTTACTATCTAGTGCTCAGCTATTAGCCCTCTGGACAGGCCAGACGCCCACAGATACAATCCGGGGGAAAGGCCGATGGGAGGAGCCTTGCTATAGGTAGATAGTGGGAAATGATCATAAACATCGAATTATACTATCATCCTGATATCAACTTGAAATACATTACAGACGGGGATAAATAAACTGCTTCCCCTGCAGATCGAACCGATCCAGATTCATCACCTTATTCCACGCGGCCACAAAGTCATTCACGAACTTCCTCTGGCCATCCGCACTAGCATACACCTCAGCCACGGCGCGTAGCTCGGCATGCGATCCGAAGACCAGATCCGCGCGCGTAGCAGTCCACTTCTTAGCCCCGGACTTGCGGTCCGCGCCCTCGAAGATCTCACCGTTGTGCCCGGCCTGCCAGGCGGTGTTCATGTCGAGGAGGTTGACGAAGAAGTCGTTGGAGAGGACACCGGGGCGGGACGTGAAGACGCCGTGGGCGGAGCCGTCGTAGTTGGTGTTGAGGACGCGGAGGCCGCCGACGAGGACGGTCATTTCAGGGGCGGAGAGGTTGAGCAGCTGGGCCTTGTCGACGAGGTAGTGCTCGGCGCGGCCGTGGACGTAGGGCTTGGCGTAGTTGCGGAAGCCGTCGGCGATGGGCTCCATGTGGGAGAAGGACTCGACGTCGGTCTCGTCCTGGGAGGCGTCCATGCGGCCCGGGGTGAAGGGGACACGGACGGGGAAGCCGGCGTCGTGGGCGGCCTGCTCGACGGCGGCGCAGCCGGCGAGGACGATCAGGTCGGCGAGGGAGACCTGCTTGCGGTCGGGGCGGGAGGCGTTGAAACGGGACTGCACGCCCTCGAGGGCGGACAGGGACTCCTGCAGCCAGGGCTGGTTGTTGACTTCCCAGCTGCGCTGCGGGGCGAAGCGGATGCGGGCGCCATTGGCACCGCCGCGCTTGTCGCTGCCGCGGAAGGTTGAAGCGGCGGCCCAGGCGGTGGAGATGAACTTGGAAGGGTTGACGCCGGTGGCGAGGACGTCGCGCTTGAGCGCGGCGGTGTCGACGGTGTCGATCAGGGCGTGGTTGACGGCGGGGATGGGGTCCTGCCAGAGGAGGACTTCGCCGGGGACTTCGGGGCCGAGGTAGCGGGCGCGCGGGCCCATGTCACGGTGGGTGAGCTTGAACCAGGCGCGGGCGAAGGCGTCGGCGAACTGGTCCGGGTTCTCGAGGAAGCGACGCGAGATTTTCTCGTAAGCCGGGTCGAAGCGCAGCGACAGATCGGTGGTCAGCATCGTGGGCTTGTGCTTCTTGAAGGCGTCGTATGCGTCGGGAATGATGTCGTCGGCGTTCTTGGCCACCCACTGGTGCGCGCCGGCGGGACTCTTGGTCAGCTCCCAGTCGAACTTGAAGAGATACTCGAGGAACTGGTTGCTCCACTTGGTCGGGGTCTTGGTCCAGGTGACTTCCAGACCGCTGGTGATGGTGTCGGGGCCCTTGCCGGATCCGTGGCTGTTCTGCCAGCCCAGGCCCTGAGCCTCTAAACCAGCAGCCTCGGGCTCCTTGCCCACGTTGTCTGCAGGGGCGGCGCCGTGTGTCTTGCCAAAGGTGTGTCCACCGGCAATCAACGCGACGGTCTCCTCGTCGTTCATGGCCATGCGGCCGAAGGTGACGCGGATATCGTGGGCAGCCGCCACGGGATCGGGGTTGCCATCGGGGCCTTCCGGGTTGACGTAGATGAGACCCATGTGGGCGGCGGCGAGCGGGTTCTCCAGCTCGCGGGAGTGGGTAGTCTTGTGCGAGGCCTCGTCGGCAATGACGGTGCCCTGCTTGTCGGAGCCCGAGAAGCCCTTCTCATAACGAGCGTCGTTGCCCAGCCAGGTGGTCTCGCGGCCCCAGTAGGCCGACTCGTCCGCCTCCCAGGTATCCGCACGACCACCGGCAAAGCCAAAGGTCTTGAAGCCCATGGACTCGAGGGCGACGTTACCGGTGAGGATCATCAGATCCGCCCAGGAGATCTTGTCGCCGTACTTCTGCTTGATGGGCCACAGCAGGCGCCGGGCCTTGTCCAGACTGACGTTATCGGGCCAGCTGTTCAGGGGCGCGAACCGCTGCTGTCCCTGACCGGCGCCGCCCCGGCCGTCGAACACCCGGTAGGTACCGGCGCTGTGCCAGGCCATGCGGATGAAAAGACCGCCGTAGTGGCCGAAATCTGCGGGCCACCACTCCTGCGAGTCGGTCATCAGCGCCGTGAGGTCTTTCTTGAGGGCATCGTAGTCGAGGGTGTTGAAGGCGGCGGCATAGTCGAAGTCGGCGCCCAGCGGGTTGGTGACAGTGGTGTGCTGGCGCAGGATGTTGAGTTTGAGCTGCTCAGGCCACCAGTCGGTGTTCCGAGTGCCACCGCCGGCGACGTTGGACCGTGAGCCCTGGCTCTTGAAGGGGCATTTGCTCTCAGCCATGGTGGGTTTGTAGCCAGTTTGATATTTCAGTCAAGAAAAGATCACGACGGGAAGAGGGGACGGGTCGAGAGAGAACTTTATAATCAGCAGAGACCGCGGCCAGCCTGTTCTTCTTAGTAACAGAAGTCTACTGTCCGCTAGACCATAGCTACGTAGCTTTTGTCGAGCTCTTTCTACTCTTTTCTTGCAGCAAAATCCGCCACTGGCCTGTTTCCCCGCATTTCTCAGCATCGGGGCCAGACCAGCGCGGATGATTCAGCACTGTTAAGCCTACCAGAGTTAAGTATTGGATCATGTATTCTAACTGGACCAATCACAGCCGGCCTTTGCCAATATCTTTTTCTGACGGGATTGAGTCGGCAAACCCCGCAGTGTCTTTGCCGAAATGGACCTCGCTTGCCGCCGCTCTCCGACTTAGGGGTGGTATTCTAAATGTCAAACTGACCAAAATGACGTGTCATTTTGACTTTTTTAGTAACTACCATATCCTAGTAGACAACTATCTAAATAATAATATATGTTTTCATAAGGTGTGGTCTCATCTCCTAGTTAGTTCTAGTTGGCTACTGAAATCACGTGATATACATCTAGATATCTGATTAGTTAGATTTTGAGATACTACTCTCCTATTGGTTACAGAGTATTTCTATCACGTGACATTTGTCATTTTACCCAGATTTTTGACATACACCACCCCTCCTCCGACTGTTTTCTACTCAATAAGAGATAGAATGGGGATTTAGGAGAGTAAGAATATATGGTATCTGCAATTAGATAGAGTGATTATTAGTATGAGTATTATGATGATTATCCTCCTCTGTACTATCCTATTCTATAGAAGATCCGAGGAATCCGAGCAAAGCTCTGCCACCTCACCGCTGCATGTCCAGGCGTCCTCCCCCTGGTCCTATCAGGAAAGTCCATCCTGGTGTCAATGAGGGGCGGGCTATCATGGATCTTCGCAAATGGTTTCCTATTCAGGTGGGAAACTTCCACGGCATCTCGGATAATAATATGCAAAGAATGGGATGTCACTGGCTGTATGTCTATGGCCTGGGTATATATTATCTGCACCTACAGCTTGCAGGGAGGAATGCAACATCTGTGGACATCAGCCCATCGTGACATACTCTAGCACAATGCATAGTATCTACCTAGAAGCAATATCAAACCAACGAGGGACCGTCCATTACTGACGATGCATCTTGACTAGTGTGTCAATGTAACTGATGACTGACTACTAATCAAGACACCCCTCACGGTTCCAACCCCCCCGGCCCCAGTTGTGCTCTAGAGTCCCCTCTCGGGTAAAGCCTCGCGCAACGAGGCGTAGCCGATTTCGAACATGGTTGCGTCGATGCCGATGGCTTGCTCCGTTGGGCTGACTAGGGAGGGACCAGATCTCATCTTGGTATTGCTTGAGGAGCTATTGGTTCTCCGCTTCCTGGGCGTGGCAGTCGCCGCCTTCCAGTGCGGTTCGCAGCTTCAAGCCAGACAGCTTGTCCAGCGTGGTTCTGTGCAGATGCGACGCATCCAGCGGGAGGACGCACGGACGAGAGCCAGAGAACAGCAGCACCGTGCGCGTGATCGTGGCTTGAACCTGGTACCACATCCGGACATCATCCGCAGATCTGCTCGGTCTCAGCGCCCGATGACCGCGTAGCAAAGCAGACCACTAAGCCCGGCGCGACATCCTCCATCCTATCCTGTTCAATCGCCGCCTTGAGATCCTTAGTCCGGCCGGACAGCCTGAGATTGCCTGCTCCATCGATCCTCGCCGTACCTCCCGTCCTCAACCATCAACCCACAATGAACACCTCAGCAATAGCGATCTCATTGTTGTAATCCCGCGCAAACACAATCGGCCCACTGACCTCCCGAGTGCTCGTGGCGCCGACAACTCTCATGTGGATGCCGCAGCACTGCGCCAGGTCATAGCCCAGGCAGGACGGATTGTAGATCGCTCCGGCGCAGGTCTCCGTCATCCCAAAGCCAGGGGCGATCACGTTGTCTGGTGCTCCGTGCCCGTAGAGCAGCAGCGAGATGGCCACACATGTGCTGACGGGGTTTGCTTCTTCGCCCGAGACGATGTAAATCAGAGAGGTGAGGTCAAGGTGATGATCGGCCGGGCCGGATTCGAGAGTGCGTGCCAGCGCCACGAGGAACAAACTCGGAGCAAAGGTCCGCACGACGCGATGGTCGTGGATCTGTTGGAGGAAAACGAGGGGATTTGCGATGACGTCATCCGGGTGCGGATTTCATTGGAGGTGATTTCCTTTGGTATGGTGAGGTCGTTACGATTGTAGATGGTGCTATGGTTGTTTCTATGCTGTGTAGCTGCTTGGTCCACCAGGGCACAGAGATGGTCGATTTCCCCAGACATGGTGACTGGAGAGGAAGAGCTAGTAGACAGTTTATGAGATTGTTGGTCTGTCCCATCAGAAGTTTGAATGGCTTACCGCAATATGCAGGTCCTCATGAAGTAGACTCATTGATGCTAGGAACAATGTATATGCACCCCAGGGAAACTTATACCCATCTCTCTATTCAGAATAGTCTGGTATCCACTGACTGTGCAGTGCAGGGGCCTTAGCTGTCGATCTCCAGAACTGGATAGTATGATCAGCATGATGAATGAAGTTGTGGAGAAGGCGATCTGAGACAGATGCTTCCGCTATCATATAAAAACTAGGCTACCCTATGACTGACCTTGTTGAGTATCTATAAAAGCCATTGATCCTCTGAGAACGTATCGAGAAATATCTTGCAACTTTCCGCCTCCATGATTATCATGAAGTTAACGAAAAGGGGTTTCTATTACTTTAATCCTCCATACATAGGCATCAAATGATGACCAGATATGACAGGCAGTGCCCATGCGGCTCAAAGGATGTGCGGCGGGTCTTGATATCGGATGCGCTAAAGTCTTCATTAGTACTCTGTAATATGCTTAATATGCCAATTAATCATCTGGAAATGACAGCCGAGATTCTCAGATCTATCATCCTACAGGGTAGCCGTCTGTTTATCACTCGTGTATGAGAGGTTATCTGGCCAACCAGAGTGCTCCATGCATTAGTGACTAAATATACCCTGTGAACAAGAGGCTCACAGGACATCCAGAGCACTTGGAGTGAGGAGACTGCATGAGTGATCGGAGATATCCGACATTTGTGCCTGAACCACAGGGGATCATCTGCATATGCTACACGACCTTGTTCAGGCGATTGAGAGGATGGATGTTCCGGATGTCCAGTTGCTGACCGGCGATAAAAAGCCTTCTCTTGGGCCGTAGAGTCGCACCACAGTTCCTGGTGGTAGTAGCCTTGCTACTTCTTGTAAGGATCACGAATAGTTTCCTCTACAAAGGAGCCGTATATCATATGACATACAACGATTACAACCTTTGCCTGCGAACACTGAATTCCGGAGGTGAGTGACAGTGTCTGTGAATAAGGACATCTACCTTGAAAACTCTTCGCAAGCAGTACTCCTTTGACACTAGTTTACCAAACCTTATTGATCAAGGATTTATAATTGAAACCTGTCTCCACTCACCACTCACCCAGCGCCAGGTTTCGGGCTGGACCTAGATAGACCTTATTGTTGTTTGTTGGGACTTGGGGGTTCCTCACGAACCTTAAAGAATATTATTGCCTGAATCCTGTGCGGCTGACACGAGAGGTTAGCCTCAAGGCTGAAGCATTATGCGGACGTCAGACCCATTTTTAACTATATATATATCCGTCCTCCTATCACGACTGCTGTCTTGGCGACTAACCCCGGGTGAGATAAGCTTGATGTTTAATCCTGGTGCTATTGAGAGCAGTGAGGCCCCTACCAATAGGAACTTAGGCTGGTGAATTCCATACGCCCTTGTCTAATTCAAGCTTGCCATTGTCCGTTGATTTGACACGAACAGTAAGCACTAAGTACTAGATAGCCACGTCGGGGAGAATGGTGGTGGCTGCGCTTGATAGTTGACATCCGTCGGCCATACAGATCGAGGGATCTAATCCACCATTTCCCCAGGCAGAGAGGTTGGACTTTGGAGGCTGTGGGAAGCCACCCCTGATCGGTTTTGCCGGTGCTGTATGTGGAGTCTTGTATCGTATTTTGATGCTGCCTGCCAGCATGGCTGTCGTATAAATCAGCGTTGGTCTCAGGCGCTGCGAATAACTGTTACGACTCTGTCAACTCTACCGGTTTGACCAACAAGTTACCAGTGGAAGACGTCTACCTTGAATTCCAGCTCCGATCTAGTATCATGGACCCCGCCTGGCAAGAAGTCCTCAACAGCACGTGCCATCCTTTGATCGATGGCCTGGAAACATCATACGGCTACAAGCCGTCTCTCGCCGCGGGCATAGTGTTCTGCGTGTTGTTCGGGTTGTCGATGGCCGTCCATACTTTCCAATTTGCCTGGTCTCGACAATGGTGGTGCTGCGTCTTCGCAATCGGCTGTCTGAGTATGTCTCCTCCCCACCAAATTCCCGCGGCAATGCAGCAATGCTGACCGATATAGCGGAGGTACTGGGCTGGGCAGCACGAACCTGGTCGGCGGTATGTCCCTACCAGCCTGACGCATTCCTCATGCAGATCTCGACCCTGATCATCGGTACGTTCTTCTCGTCACCTGCGATGACCCCAACTCGAGGCCTGTTGACTAACAAACCCCAGCCCCGACCTTCTTCACGGCCGGCGTCTACATCCTCCTCGGCCGGATGATTCAGATCCTCGGCCCGGAGAGCTCATTCCTGCGCCCCAAATCCTACCTCTGGATCTTCTGCACCTGCGACATCATCTCGCTCGTGGTGCAAGCCGCCGGCGGCGGGCTCGCATCCTCCGAATCCGGCCGAGCCGGCGGCAACACCGAGCCCGGCACAAACACCATGGTCGCGGGTATCATCTTCCAGATGGTGGCCATCACAGCGTTTGTGGTGTGTGGCGCGGACTTCCTGCGGCGGTCGCGCCGGCCGCATCTGCGCGCGCGGTTCACGCGCGGCATGACCTACCTGCTCGCGGCGACGGTATTCTCGGTGGTGTGTATCTACGTGCGGAGTATCTACCGAACGATCGAGCTGCTGGAGGGGTGGCGCGGGTATCTGATCACGCATGAGTGGTTTTTCATCGGGCTGGATGGCATCACCATGGTGCTGGCGGTTGCGGTATATAATCTGGTGCATCCGGCGTGGTTCATGCCTCCTGTCGAGGGGGCAAAGCTGGCTTCGGTCGCTGGGGATGATGACGATATAATGTTGCAGGACGTTGAAGGTCGGGGGAGTCGATGAGCCAGCGGCACTTTTGGGTTGGGAGTTTTTTTTTTTTTTTTTTTTTTTCTTTTCTTTTTTTGGTTGTACATAAATTTTTTATTCTTTTTCTGCCGTTCAAACGTTGTTCGAGCTACATCTAATAGATCGATCATTCGAGATGTTTCTCGTGTGCCAACTGGATTTGTTCCATGGCGTTTTTTCCTTTCATCCGGACAATCCCGAGGCATCAGTGGATCCGACCATCTGTATGCGAGACGAAGCTGGGTATACTCCGTAGATATCGGTTTTGACGAGCAAAGTTCTTAAGTTCTTGAGTTCTTCTTGAGTGATCTATGTCCCTGTCGATATAACATATAACATCCCTGGTGAATAGTAACACGCCGAGCCGGCTAGTTCGGATTCCTAAAGGTCTTTCTTGGGCGTTCTACCACACCTCAGCAGAGATAGTGCATTCCGAGTTGCTTTCTGCGAATTCTTCATTCATGCAGAGATCAGCAGGTCTTTCTTTCGATCGCTAAAGATTGTTGGCGCAGAACTTTTGGCTTCACTTGTGGTTGGTGTGTATGGTCGGATGACGATGCCGTGGTTGACAGGCATCCCGGTCGAAAATTGTCATAGATAGTTAGTTAGCTAGCTGTAGGAGCCAAGAAATAGCTCTCCCTCTCGGAACCGCCTGGACTCGCCAAATTGCCCAGTCGGGCATAGTTGAAGCTAAAGAGACGAATCGTTCTGGTCTGGTGATCGTCGGGAATATCTTCAGACCCACCAATTAAGGATGCGTCGGGATGCGGCCAGCCCACATTGGCGTACAATCTTTGGATCTTGATATAGGGCTGAACAAGGTTGTCGTCCACCCTGACAACGTGATCGCCAGTGGGTTGGAGTATAGTAAATCGGGAACTCGGCATGCGGAACCCACGGGAGTGAGTCAAACTTAGCACTCTAAGTGACCGAGATGAGCTAAATGTTATGGTGTCGAGCGCGATGATGGCGTCAGATCCCCCACCCCTGGTCTTCTGCATGCTTTCATTCGACGATACGGCAGCTGCCAGAAACATGAGGATACTTATCGCGGGCGGTTTGCTGCATCGTGAATCATCCTGGGCTGATGGCATGATGCGCTGGCGAAGATTCTCGTCGAAAAGCTTCACGGCTGATGCGGATATGACATAATGCTGAATGCCCTTCTTCTTGCCTCAGGGATGGCGATGGAAACAGACATATATTAAGAGCTTCAGATCATGCTCCGCAGAATTCAATTCAGACAATCAGATCACATCAAGCAGGTCAACTCATATCGCCCAAAGCTCAGTCCTCAGCCACCTTTCTATAGCACTCAGATTTGATATCACTTAATCCGCCATCATGTTGTCAACAACAGCTACTCGCCCGGTTGCGCTCTTCCTGCGCTTTATGCAGTGGTCCAGCGCGGTCATTGTCATGGGTATCACCTCCTACTTCATCCACAAGTGGCCCAAGGGACAACATACCATCTACTGGGAAGTCATCGTACGTGATCCTCCATTCCCTTTCTTCTGATCTTGAGTCTCGCTAACGGGTCCAGTCCACCCTGTCGGTTGCCTTCTTCCTCCCCGCGTTCGCGTCCCCGTTTCTGCCCCATAAGCTGAGCCGATTCGTCCTGCCGATCGATATCATCTTCTCGTACCTGTACGTAACCCCTCCTCCTACGTCTGTGTATCCTCATACTCATTCGTCCATTCCTCCAGCTGGTTGACGGCCTTTATCTTCGCCGCGCAAGACTACAACTGGCACAACTGCGCCTTCAACGCTCCCCCCGGTGCCAGCTGCTCTCTCAAGAAGGCCAACGAAGCGTTCATCTTCCTGACCTTGTGAGCCCCCCTGCTCCAATCGTTTTTGGATCATACTAAGACTAGGATAGTATCTTCACCCTCCTCGCCATCCATTTCGAGGTTCTCAACCTCTGGGCCCAGCGCCGCGAGACGACCCCTTACGATGACAAGCACGACAGCCCCCGCGCTCCCCTGGATGCTCCTGCCGCTGCATAAACACTTCGCCTTCGAAGACACTCAGTCTTTGAAGACACTCTTGATAGAACTCACCTATCTGGATTCCGGTCATTTCGAATGACCTGACTTTGAATTGCACGATAACGACTACGCAGCGACATGCGACTTTTTGATTCTTGGATGACGAGGACGCTACAGTGATTGATTTCCTTTCGGATAGCGACATATTCATGGTCGCCTAATAATTAATATACGACTCGGTTATGCTCTTTATGTGAGATGTGTGATGTGATGTTTATTGTATACGTTCGTTTGGATCTATGTTATGTGGTATATATTTAGCGAGTCAAGATAGTAATGAGATTGGTTACATATATTTCGTCCATTATTCTAATATATGAGCAAGTTGACTGGAGTACACAATGATCAATGGCTAGGAAAGCTAGGAACACATGCAATAGCCATCAATGAATCCGACCTGATACTGTAGATTGTGGGTGTATGGGGTGTATAGAATAATTGAAGTGGTAGCTCCCATAGCATCATCGTGAGATTTGCCTGTACTTTTGAGAGACTGTTGACCACTTCTGACATAACCATGATTCTATCTTGACATTATGATCGTATTATTATCTCGGCCTTTTTGCATCCATTCGGATATAGTAGTCTAGACATGAAATAGTAGCCCGAGGCGATTCTTGGAGACCCATTCCGGGCGATGATGTCACCGCCCAATCATCCTTCATCTGTTGCTTCTTCTTCTCCCTCCACCATTCTCTCTCTCTCTCTCTCTCTTCTTAGTATTTACTCTTCACTGCACTGCAACACCAGATAGGCAGTCTCAGTCATTCTACAACCTCATCAGAATGGCGTCGCTATACCGCCAGATCAAAGGCTCGGTCAAGGCTGTCATAGCCTTGACGATCATGGGCTCCGGCTACCTGAGCTCCGTGCTCCTGTCCTCCACGATAATTCGCGCGCTCCTGGCCTACGCGCTGCTTCTACCGTATCTCTTAAAACTTGCCTACAAGACCCTCCCGACGATATTGTGGAACGCACCGAAGCTGGTCACCCCTAACACACTGGTCCGAGACACCGAACAATACAGGAAGCGGGCCGACGCAGTCGCCCAAGCCCAGCTGGAAGGAAAACACCGATTCGCCAGAGACGAAGTGCTCCGGACCGAGCGAAACGGCAAAGGATGGATGGCGAATATGCCCTGGCAAGACCACACGGGGGAGTTCACCGTCTGCGGGGCCACGGTGCGGTACGTCCATCTCAAGCCGAGCTATCGCAGTGTTGCCCAGGACGTCAAGACGACGCATCGGCCGATCGTGTTCCTGCATGGGAATCCGAGCTGGAGCTTTATGTGGCGGGATGTGAGTACACTCGGTCCTTATGGTGGGATGGTGCTAATGGTTGTTTGTGTCTAGGTATTCCCTGCGTTGCTGGAGCGCGGCCATGAAGTATACGCGGTGGACTGGCTGGGACATGGTCGCAGTGACAAGATCTTGCGTCCGGAGGCGATCACCATTGAACTGCACACGCGTACTCTGATGCAGTTTTTCGAACACACGGGCGTTGAGGATGCGACCCTTGTCGCGCATGATTGGGGAGGGTGAGTCTACTGCTGTCCGATCTTTGTATGACGCGACCACTGACATGATCGTTCAGTTGCGTCGCCGCGTGCACGATGCCTCTGCTACCCAAGTCTCGCTGTACCAGCCTCCTTCTGCTCGATTCTTTCCTCCCCCCCCGTCCGAGCGAAACGAGCCTACATAACAGCCTCCCCTACGCCATCTGGGCCATGACCACCGAGATTCTGGGCGGATGCACCCCGGAGTCTGCCGTCATGCGCTTCCTGTCGCCTAACATCTCGCAGAAAGATCTTGAAGGCTACACCGCACCCTACCAACAACTCCCCGGAAGCGCCAAGTCCAGCATCTATCGCTTCTCGCACATGGCGCCAGTCGTCCCCCGCATCATCCTCAACTGCATGCGACAGACCTGGCTCTGGAAACTGGCCGAGGGGCTTGCTGGTCCCTCGCACTTCGACAACCTGAACGCGCAGGCGCGCCTGGCTGTCCGCGACGGCGAGATCCGCAGCTTCTGGAAATCCAGCGCCAAGGCGCAGCAGCTGGATCTGGCCGTGGTGTTCGGCGACATGGATCCGTTCTTGAAAGATAGTAAGGATGTTCTGGTGCGATCCGTTAACCCGCGCCTGATGGCCAACTGGGCCCCGTACGGAGTCTGGCTCGACGGGGCAGGGCACTATCCCACCGAGGAGAAGCCGGCAGTGGTTGGAGATCTGGTTGCCAGACTGGCACGGCAGCGCCACACCCCGGCTGGAGGGTGAGGGGATTTCCGATGATCTTTGTACGCAGGTGAGAGCGGGGTGCTTTCTTTGTATTTTCCATCCGGCGGCGTGGTGTGCTTGACCCTGGATGCATCTCATGTTGAGAGCGTTTGAAATGAGATACGTACTTTTGGTTCTCACCCTAGGTCTAGTGTTAACTCCTCCCGTGTAGGGCATACAGGCTTCAAGCCACTTAATTTCTTTATCCTGGCTCTTCGATAGAGTTTGCTTGGGGTGAATCCACCCCCTCTACTCTAGACTGAGCCAGGCCGGGCCAGAAGCGGCGTCAGCAGCGAGCACAAAAGGGCAAAATCTTCCATATTATCATCATTATTAATAATACTCCGCGGACTCGTCCAGTTGTCCCTGCCAGGCTCTATCCAGCACAGCACATCCCCCCAACACCTTGTCCTCTTGGCTAGTAAACCCTTGAATGTTTTCGAAAATTTTCCGGAAGAGACGGCAGACATCCTGGACGCATCCTGGTTGCACTGGCTCACCAATGAGATGGCGGACGGGCCTTGAAGCGAGTTCAAAGGAGCTAAGCGGCATCCCGACCCAGATCCAGACACTTGAGAGTTGAGGATATTGCCACGCTGCCGTGACTTGTGAGTGTAGAGCGGACAATGGCCATTGGTTCAATTGTACAGTGTCATCCACGGGCCGAGTAGAAAATTCTGCTGGATTGTTTTGTGTTGGAGAGTTTGGCTAGCCGAATCCAGTAGGGCTTTTTGGTACATCCAGCCAATCATACTATATCCGGTGGTGTGTCAACCATGGGAAACGCACTGTTATTGACTTGTGTCTTTGTCCCTAAGCCTTTCTTTATAGAGACTTGTAGAACTAGAGCGTCTACAATGTCACCAGTCCCATGGGACAGACAGGGACAGACAGGAAGAACTACCACTATTACTTACTGCTCACCGGAGTGATTCAGAGTGATTCAGGCACCAGTGAAGGGTTTCCTCCCCTCATATGCATGCTGATTCGCCCAACTAGCCCAGGTACCACTGCCATGTGTCTTCGTCCATTGGGTCCTGGGGCGATTGTGGCCAATCTGCTCCGACTACTGTGCTGGGAAGGGAATCCTCTGCTCAGGTACCATCTCGGCTAAGGCTTCACGGCGTTTTGGATCTCTCTAATGAGGCGCTTCTGCAATCCTTCGTATGGCCCACAGATGATTAGGCCATCTGCGAGAAGATAAATAAGGCCGTGATGCCCCCTCCCTCTCTCCAGATTTCCTTCTTCAAACTAAGTCCTTCTTTTATTCTATTCTATTCTATTCCGAATAGTTTCATCCTGTGACTCGAGGTTGATCCTCCACTGTCTTTTACTCTTTATTTCCAACACAAGTCTCTCCTTTCTACTCTTCTACATTCACTACGAATCTCGACGATTCCTCTCTTTCTACTCAACCAAAATGTCTTTCTCTAAGATCTTCACTCTCGCCGCTGCGACCTTCGCGCTGACGGCCTCGGCCCTCCCCGTCGCTCCTCGCGCGTCCAGCGGCGCCGTTGAGATCAAGAACAACCTGGCCGAGCCAGTTTACCTGTGGTCTGTCTCCGACACGGCCAACGCGATGCAGACGCTCGCCCCAGGCGCCTCCTACACCGAGGCGTGGCGCATCAACCCCAACGGCGGCGGCGTCTCCATCAAGCTGTCCGCCGTGTCCGACACCGCGTCCGTGCTGCAGTTCGAGTACACCAAGTCCGAGTCCGACAACGTCCTCTACTGGGACCTGTCGTCCATCGACCTGCACGCCCAGTCGTCGCTCATCAACGCCGGCTTCGGCGTCACCATCGACGACGCCAGCTGCCCCATCGCCACCTGTGCGCCGGGCGATGCCAACTGCGCCGAGTCGTACCAGTTCCCGGATGACCACAACACCCGTGCCTGTGGCGCGAACGCTGCCTTTACCCTGAACCTGGGCTAAGCGGCAGACCTGTTGTTGGGAAGTGCTTCTTTTCTTATACATCCATACCTACCCTGGGGGATATGGGCTGGAGGAACGCAATAAGGCGGGCCTTGTTCTTTCGTTTACGAGTCACACGAGTCCATGGGCGCACGATTATGCCTGACCGGATTTCACGCCACATAGATAGATTTATATGGTCGATACCGTCTTTTTGAATAGATTTTTTGGATTTACGTTCCCTTCGTTGGCTTCGTCGTGTAGACTGGTTGTATTCTAGTATGTTGAACCCGTTTGACTTTGGTCGACCAGGGCAGTCGTCACTACAAAGAAAGAAACGCAAAACAAAATTGCATTATCATACCCTCATTCTATTCGTAATTCCGTCTCGTCGTATCCGCATACTCTATCTCCACTTTCCTTGACTGTACAGTCTGTAATGATCCAAGACCGCCCCATTCTACGGACAATATTCAACATCCCCCACCCCCCCCTTCCACTCATAGTGCACCACATCCACAATGCGTCTCAACTGGGCCGGCTGCAGCAACGCGCGCGTCACATCCGCCAACCAACCGACATGCGAATCCGCCGACATCCGCGCCAGGCCATACATCTGGTCGAGCATGGCTCTCCTGCGGCGCAGATCGGGCTTCCACTCGCCCAGGGTCCCGAACGGCTCCAGCAGCGCCAGCAAGCGCGCATACAGCGCCCCGTCCTCCACCGACTTGTAGCGACAGGCCGGCGAGCCACGCACCGGCACCACGCCGCCCACCAGCTCAAACAGCTTATGATGCGACGCCATGACGGCCCAGTTGCAGAACGCCATGACGACCAGCGCGCCCAGCTTGCCCTCGGCCATCACCCCGCAGACGGCGGTGAGGAGGCGGGTCAGCAGGCCGTCGAGGTAGGCGCAGGCGCTGGTGGTGGCGGGAAAGCCGCGGAGGACGACGTTCTCGCGCTGGCGGCGCATGGCGTCGCTGCGGAGGTCGACGAGGTCGTTGATGAGCGTGCAGGCCTCGGAGAGCCGCATGTAGGCTGGTTCGGAGAGCTGGGCGCCCGTGACCAGCGATGCGGGGAGCACGCCGTGGAAGATGGCGATGTCGACGTGGCGGTGGACGGTGACGCCGGTCATGCGGCTGCCGTGGATGGCGGGGGGCAGGCGGTTGCGGGCGTGGTCGCGGTGGTAGCCGAGGACGCGGAATTGAATGATTGCCGCGGCGAGCGTGTTGAACTGCCAGTCCGTGAGGGTGCCGGCGAGGTGGCACATTTTGAGGAAGGCCGTGGCTGCGGCGCCGGTGCGCTGGAGTCGGGCGAGCGTGGTTGGGGACGCGGCGTCGGCGTAGTCGCCGATGAGGATGTCGTTGCCGGAGTCGGCGATGGCGGCAAGCAGGCCGCGGTCGAGCGCGGACGCGCCGCAGGCCATGGCGAAGAGGTGCTTGGCGTCGGCGCAGAGCTTGATGCCCTCGAAGGTCGGGAAGAGGGTGTTGTGGAGGCGCGGGTCCGAGTCGGTTTCCTTGCTGGGACGGCGGTCTGGCGCGGTGATCGCGGGGATGGGCTGGTTGGTGCAGCTGCGCGGAGCGGGCTGGGCGTCTGCGTTGGCGAGGACGAGCTCGTTGACTGCCGCGGCGAGCTTGGGTGCAGTGAAGATCGCGCCGTTGCGGCTGGACCATTCGGTCTGTCTGGTAGCGACGTCGTGCTGCGCGGAGAGCATGGCGGCGATGGCGCTGCAGGATGTCTGCTTGAGCACGGCGTCGACAGTCATGCCATCCGGGACGGGGTAGAGGCCGTTGCAGGAGCATTCGGTTTGCGGGTTGTATGCCTGCGAGAGGATGTTGGTTTCTGCACAGGAGGGCGGCACATCGCCGCCGAGGGTGATGTTTCCGCTGGCGACGTGGCTCTGGAACGACTGCACGATGGACTTGAGCAGCTCAATGTCAAGCAGATTGTGGAGCTTCCAGTCGTGGAAGAACTGGCCCAGCTCCTCGACTGTCCATTTGGGAGGGGGCAGAGCCGTTTCGTTCTTGCTCGAGAGCCAGATGCCCACCCACGCGTGGTAGATATGGAGTCTGAGATCCGAGAGGGGGGAGATCCTGTACTTCAGCATGATCTCGTCGTCTTTACCGACCTCTGGCTTGCTGAGGAGAGGAGCCATGTTGCAGTGGCTGTCTTGAGTTCTTGTTTTGAGTTCTTGTCTTGCACTGTTGAGGTCGTTGGTATGAGAACGATGCAGAGGAGATGGAATGAGGAGAATGGAAAAGGAGACAACATCTACAGAAATTTAACGGATAGAAGAGATGACACGTACTGATGGACTACTCAGACCGCAATTGAGCACCCTCATGCTACCAGTGAATGCATTGTCAATACTCACCTTTGATCGTCCGGATTATTCCTTTGTCGACTCTGCACCAACTCACCCTGTAGCCAACCAGATGACATATACTGTGACTATACTGACCCGTATCCTTCCGCCATTCACTCAGGTAGACCCTCCAGACCAAAGTGTCTCATACTACACCTGCACAGTGTCTGCACGAGCCAGGCAAACTGAGGTATTTAATCTCTTCAGGGCTTGAGTCTGGGGGCCTGGGCACGAACCATTCACCCAAGTGCCAGCAAGATTTCCGGCATGACCCACAATTCTGGAAACTCCCGTGTTGCTTTATCCATTCTAACCTGTCTCATTGGTCGCAAAAGAACTGTGCAAGGTTGATCGACACGATGGCGTGGCTCCCATATGGTCTTCCCCGATGCCGAACTGGTGATTGACCAAGTTTTAGGTCAGGGCGGAGCTAAGAATGCGGTTTGTCTTTTTTGTCGCCAATAGGGAGGGGAACACGGTGTCTTCAGCCTGCTCTGAGACCGTGGATTGAGATTGGATTTATTGATCAATTGAAAGACCGGGTAATGCCGAGGACTGACCGACAATAGAGAGATGATATCAGGTTGTATGGGAGCCATGGGTTCAGCACTCTGGTGATTCTGAAGCTATCCAGGATTATTATGATCGTGAGAAGAGTCTGTAGAGTATGTCTGAATCATCGGTAGCTTCTTAGTCTTAGAGGATAACCGTAAATGCATATGAAAGAAGAGGGGTGTGGGTATGGAAGGAGGACAGAGGTCAATGGATGGCCTCACTTCTCACAGCTTCCCTACCCAACACTTCCAGGAATATGTCTGTTTCCACAACACCACTCTCAACAGTCCACTCTGCTCAGTCTCTTCCTGCTCTTCCATCTCTGCTAGTATTCAACATCACGACAATTCTCTCACAGCCAAGTTGTGTCAGAAGTCATATGCCCAGCTAGAGTTCTTTTCCTGACCTCTTTTACTCCTGAGCGGCACATCATCTCGCAAGTCATAATGGAGGCAACCTACATACTGGACCCGCGGGGAGACGTGATGTTCCTGTTTCCCAAGCCAGGCTCCAGTGTGTCTCTTTCTGATACAGAACTTTACTTCAACTGCTAACCACCTGTGTCTTCCAGAGAAAGGTACTCCGAGAAAGAGTGCAGCAAGCACTGCTGGCGGATCCGACGCGATGGCCATCGACACAGACGAGAGTAATGTCCCCGCGACTTTGAATACTCCTGATTCTGATTCCCACGAACAAGCGCGCTCTGCCTCTGCGGTTGCCGCCGTCAAAGTCGAGGAAAGCCGGACAAGAGTGCATTCGCATGCGCGTCTTCTCGAAACATCTCGCCCTTAGCTCTCCCGTTTTCAAAACCATGTTCAACGATGGTTGGAATGAGTCAGAGACTGTCTATACGAAAGGCTTTGCGGAGATCCCAATGGACTTGTGGGATTTGGACGCAATGTTAATCCTGATGAATATCGTCCACGGCTGTGCGCTAGAGGTTCCCCGAAAAGTCGAGCTCAGCACTCTGACCCATATCGCCGAGATCGCCAATTTCTATTCCTGCCAGAGGCCAGTGCATGTCATGATGAATAATTGGATTGACTGTCTGTCGCCCCGGGAAGAAATTCCCGTCGGAGACGCTGTAAATTGGATATTTATTGCAAGGGTCTTCCGGGAGCCAGATCTCTTCTATGCTGCTACGAAGGTCGCTCTCACGGAGAGCCAGGGCAGAATCTACTCTAGCTTGCCCATGCCTTCTATAATCATCAGCACGTACTATCTTTCTTTCTACAGCCTGGAATCTCAAATAACTCGGAGTGCAGATCAACTCAACATCCGCTGTGAAAAAAAATTGAGACAATTGATATCCGAAATCAAGGACTTGTATGATACACTGACTGCTGAAGAGAATAATTGCTGCTCTGAATGCATCTCGCTGCAACTCGGTGCACTGATCAAGGGCTTGAAGATCGCCGGTCTCGAGTTTCCTTTCCCTGATGAGCCATATGAAGGGTTCAGTCTTGAATTCGTGGACGGTCTTCTACGGAGATCGAAAGCACACAGGGAAATGGCACCATCTGGGATCGTAGCAGAAAACGTAAAATACGGCATGACTGTGATCTGTTGAGTGTTTTGGAACCGATTTTGCGGACCTTCGAAGGAGACATGGGGGGTCTTGACTTGTGGGACTTTGATATTTTCTTCGTGGAGACTTGAAGGGGAAGGCTTAATTAATGTGGACCAACTCTGGTGCATTGTTTATGCAGTACTTTGTACTTTCCCATGCCATGAATAGGTCTCTGCCATGGGGTTTCTTCTTCAATGTCAAATCTGCAGTGCAGACAACAAGCTTTCTAACCATCTGTAAACTCCTGTACATGAGACGGTCAACTCGATGGATGGCAGTTTGAGACTTGCGACAGGCACTTTATGATAAAAGTTTGCTAAATAGTAAAACAAAGACCCTGTCTCTTGAGTCTTTATGTAACATTGTTTTTCCAACCCTCTGATTGTACTGTCTTAAGATGACTGGTAGAGCTATACCTATAATGCCATACCAGTGTGCGCTCTGGACTTCTGGCTAATCTCTCACATCTCCATGGTTTCTAGGCTCATTAGATTCAGTTCTTCGCAAGTTGCCGCTGTCTGTGAAATGGGACCACAGAAACAGAATCAACATACTCATATAGCTTTGTATATCACGAGCTCGATCCTGATGGCAACGTCATTCTCGTCTTTACAATCGCAGAACGCGCCCCCGATGCTGAACATGAACACACAAAGACTGGAGCCTCGACATCACCAAGTGGAGACAGTAGTACACCAAGAAATACTTATGAGTCGCCAGCCCCCGGTTCAGCGAATGAGCCACAAGACACGGAGTCCAAGAATGAACCAAGAAGAGTCCGGCTCTCCTCAAAGCATCGTACTCTGGTATCTCCTGTTTTCCGAAGAATGTTCAACGGTCCCTGGAAGGAGGCCCAGAATCTCGCGGCTGGAGGCTGTGCTCAAGTGCAAATGTATTGCTGGGATGCCGTGGCTATCCTGATCCTGATGAATATCATCCACAGCCGCAGTCGACAAGTGCCCCGATAAGTCTCCTTTCGAATATTAGTGGAAATGGCAGTTCTAGATCAAATGCCACGAGGTTGTAGATTGGTTGTCCAGCCTTCGGACTAAGAAGTTGCGTGGGAAACTGTGTGGTCCATTTGACGGCCAGATTGTCTCTTGGATCTTCATTTCTTGGGTATTCTGTCAGTCTGATTCTTTCAAGAAGGCCACAAATACTGCTACAATGGGAAGTAAAGAGAGAATTCAAGCTGCAGGTTTACCAATTCCGCGACGGATACTTGGTACGTACTCACTAAACTCGCGGATATAACTTGTTGCGCTGACGTGTGCACAGAGGAAATTGAGCAACGGCGCCAACGCGGTATAACTACTACGTTGGACTCTGTCGACAAGGTTATGTGCGAACTTCGAGATGGAGAGCAGAGATGCTCCGCCTGGGTCAGCTGGTGAAACAATTCTACGCCGGCGGGCAGCTGCCACCTCTTCCTGCTGCATCAGTTCCTGATATTAGCCTCATCGCACTACAACATATCCTCAGTAAGACAGAAGACCTCTTGCGGCCTACCGTACAAGGGGTGGGCTCGCCCTGTCATAGCAATCGCCACAGAACCTTGCATAGTTGCAGTGTAAGTCCTCTGCTTAATGGAAAGTGCAAAAGATTTGAGTGCATTTGATAGAGGACTGGAGCTGAAGGACTTTGAGGAGTAGCAATAATTATCTATTTGACAAGAAATACACATATGAAGATGTAGGCAGTTGTAAAGATCTACTGCACATTAACCCAGCATGTGTTTGATGGCTATTCCATGGAAAAGCCTCTCCTTACTATTACTCTGTTTGAAACGCATGTTTCGCCTTATTCGAGGACGTGAGAATATTCTATCCAAAGGGGCCTATACATCTCAACAGCTGATGCATCCGTCAGATCTCCTTCTGCTCGCGCCTTGCTCTCGTTTTCCAGTTCATCCTTACTTGGACCTCAAACCTAACACACTTTACAGTAACTCAGCACCCAAGTTCTCTTTTGCCCCTACGGTCCACCCTCTGTACGTATCTAGGGGAGTCTGAAAAGAATTCTTATAGTGAGAAATCTTCTCCACCTGGATTCAATACTAATATCAAAGCATAACATAGACTACTACGCGTATCCATCTCACCAAGCCAATACTCTCCCAAAGCACAAGCTCCTCACAACACGTCATCCCCTCCATTGATACGATCATCGATTCTCCAAATGAAACCAACCTAACACAAATTCGATCCTGACGGGGACGCTATCCTCCTCTTTACGGCACCAGAACAAAACTCGAGCGTTCCAAAGACAGACGCCGAGGCTAAACCAGCAATTGAGCTGCCATTCAATGACGGAAACACATACACCGAACACAGGGAGATCCACGACAAAAGTTAGAGCGCGGTCATAAAAAACCCAGCGTCTTCTAAGAACGAGGTGGCTCGCATGAGGGTTTCTTCCAGGATCATATTGAGGGATGCTCCTATCGAAGAAGCTTGACCATTGTAATAAGATAGACCGCGTGTCCCAGAAGTCGATACTCCTTGATGTAGTATGTTGAGAGGGAACAGAATTCCAGTGATGGATACCTGCTACTACGCTACAGTCTACCCAGGAGCACTTCATCTAGCAGAGTAGCATTCATCTCGTAGACCTCCGGCCGGATACATATCCTCATAATAAACGTGAATACCTGCCCGACGTCTCCCCATCCCGCGTCTCCCCCCAAGAACCAACGTCATCAATCTCTCGCACTGCGCGCCAAATCCATTCCGATCTTGCCTAACAAGATCTCGTACCCGACTCTGACTTGAAAATGAGCTTCAAGTCTCCCCAGATTGCCTAGTGAATCGCGTACCTGTAAATCCAGGGCTCTACGCCGCAAGATCACAAGGCAAGGCACCACAGCAGTATCCATGATGAGCATCAAGCGCGCCCTCGAAGTCGATGTTATGGCAGCCATTGCTAGTTCTCCAAAGCTGAGCATTGAAGGTGTAGGTGCCCTTGCTTGTCTCCGTGAACCTGTACGAAGTGAAGATAAGATCAGGTACTGATTGTCCTGGCGCAAAGACACTGTGGGACGGGCACTCACTGGACCGTGCAGTGGTTAGAGGCACAAGCGTCCCATCCGCCGTGGACGTAGGCGCGATACGTGGAGCCGGTGTTGTAGTCCTTCAGGTAGACGTATTTGTACGAACCGCCTTCGTTTCCAAGCCAGTCAGAGGTGTCCATCTGGCCCCAGAAAGCAGCGGCTTGGCCAACAAAGGCGGCGGCAGTGAGGAGAACGGGGAACTTCATTTTGCTTCGGGGGTGGATGGTCTGGTGGATGTGGGTTGAAAGATGTGGATGACTGGGTATGCGAAACTGCGGAGGGCAGGCCGTATTTATATCCTTGTTCCTGGCTTAAGTCCGGGGCGAGTGAGGCTATCTTCGAGATACGTCACTTGCACATGCGCCTCCCATCTTTGCAAAGGATGAATGCTACCATCCGGATAATCTGACAGCCTAGACGCTCAGCCGCGAAGACCTAACCCGTATGATGTCCGGAGTGTTTCTTCAGCTGAAGCCGTTTGATGTGCTGGGTTTCGCTTAGCTTGCGGTAAGGTGACTTCGCTTCGAGATCGGGCTGTTCTTCACAGCATTAGTGCTCCTGGAGGCTCGAATGTGCTCAAAACATGGCCAATCTGTGCAGTGTCCATGGATTAGAGCATCGAGAGCTAAGGCTTAGCGTCGGGAGAGCATGGTACCGAATGATATGGGATGGGCTGTCAACAGCTAATTTCTGACAGGCTTCGTTAAAAAACCTAAAAGAGTAGCATCCTTGACTCAAGACAGGATACTGGTCACACCCACAGGATCGAAGCACGGAGACTGGGGCAAGAATTGCCCACTGGGCTCAAGCAATGACTTAGCCGAGTTCCCCTGCATGCATAAGCCTCTTCTAGTGGAGCGACCAGTGGGCAAAAAAAGGTACGATTTGAGATACGATACGGCCAATAGAGACAGACCGGTGTTTGCATAAAAAGTGCAGGCCAGTCAATCGTGAGCGATGTCATCCTTTCTCGTAGGGCTGAAGATGTGAAGATTGTCGTCGCCAGAGTCAAGTCTCAGCCCTCCATGTGCTATGATGACAGCCTACATCATGTCATACACCGTGTCTCTGCTGATCCAGGACCAAAGGATGACTCTGTATCTTTGTAAGCATCCAGCTCAAATCGGGCATTTGCAAGCTCGCCAGCAGCATCACCTGAATCCGTGGTTGACTCCGGAACTCGTCCGCAAAGATCCCATAACGATCCATCTGATAAAGCAAAATCCATCCACGATCTGATAGACTTGTGATGGGGGATTTCGTATCTCCGTGCTCCAATAGCCCCATTAGCCTGTCACCCCGTCAGCAAAGCGGACTTTAACTGGACCAACCCAATAATTCCACCGCAGCGGTGGAGCCTTTCATATATGCACAAGCGGACAAGCGTGCGGACTTCTTCTACACTAAATCCAGCCACAATGGAAAGTACCAACAAGGTCTCCAAATCCCGATCTAAGGAGCAACGCCAGCGGCGCATTCTGGCCTTTCTAGAATCTTATCAGACTACTACTTCATTAGGCAATAGCCTTCATATGAGGTCGTCCCGAGTCAAGGGATTCATTCCCACTAGACTCGCCCATTGAAACCGGGGACCATCTGCGGAGCTCACGGC
This sequence comes from Aspergillus clavatus NRRL 1, assembly GCF_000002715.2. Classification (NCBI taxonomy): domain Eukaryota; kingdom Fungi; phylum Ascomycota; class Eurotiomycetes; order Eurotiales; family Aspergillaceae; genus Aspergillus; species Aspergillus clavatus. The sequence goes on along the minus strand of NW_001517107.1, from coordinate 438,439 downwards.
CACGCCTCTGATGCCATTGTATACAAAGATTAACGCAAATAAGCGAGGAGCTTAGACCGGTATTGGTCCCAATGGGCCGTGACTGTCATACAATCCCCTTCCCCCTCCCCATGCCTCTCCCCCTTCCCATTGATCTCCTCGGAAATGCAGGGCGTAGACCGGCTGAAAGTCCGTCACTAAGATGACCCACGGGTTTCACCGCACGACGGGACTATGGGCATTCTTCACTGACTACCCTGCACATCGGCTGGGTGGGGGGACCTTTTACCTAATCGAGCTTAGCAACCCTGTTTCTATTTTCCCTCCCTAGGGACGGGATGGGGTGGAGTGAGGTATATCCTAAAGAGCCATGATTGCACATTGAGTATTTGGAAGAATGATGCACTGGCGCGCATGCCGATGAAGGGGACCTCGTCGGGGTTCATGATGTCGTCCAGATTGTAGGCTGCTGAATACTTTCATCTGCAGAGCGGTGCCCGACAGATGGATCCAAATTCAGCCACGTGCCTGTGACAGGAATAGCATCATATTTCCCCCAGGGGCTATAAATGGGACAGGCGTCCGCACATACCTCCGCCATAATATACATATTCGCGACGTGGGACGGTATGGCGGAGACACTCGCAGTACGCCAACAGGCACTAACCGCCTGTTTCTCGTGTCGGACGAAGAAGCGGAAATGTGATCGAAGGATGCCAGCTTGCTCGAGATGCGTGCGGTGAGTCGAGGTTCCCCGGTGTCGGTCATGGTTGGCTAAAGGGTTGTAGAGGCCAGCAGCACTGCCAATATGATTTCCCGGTTTACCGTATGGAGCATGGATTGTCGGAGTCGGATGAGGGCGGGTATGTCCGTCGATGTTCTCCTTTTTCTTCATGCACTGATGGGGGGTCTGCATAGTGACAGCCAGCATCGTCCTGGGTACCCATATCAATCCACTAACTCCCGGAAATCCTGCAAGAGATGCAGGGCTGGGAAGCGATTCTGCAGTCGGGAGTACCCGAGCTGCGCACGATGTACACGGTAGGGAGACATTGCAGCCTGCACCAGCAGTCCCTTGAATCCACCCAACTAAGCCAAGTAGGATAGGTGTATCGTGCTTCTATACCTTGCCGACCTCGCTATACTGGCCACAGACCCTGACATCATCCGTATCGACTCCTGCGACTCCAACACACCACGACCTAAACGACAGCGACTATTCGCAACTGTCTCCGTCCAGCGTGGTGGACCTCGACCCCTCAACACACTGTCGTGATAGTCTGTTTCCGCCACACCTTCAGAGAGAAACACCGAAGCCCCCAGCGCCTGCCGATAGATTACCCCCCACATCCTTCCAAGAAACTCACATGAACACCTCGTTAGTCGAAAACTGGATTCACTCCGCGCATATCTCCCCTCCTTCATTCCCCACCAGCCTCACCTCAGACCAAGAACATCCGCAACCCGCCAACGAACCCACCCACCCCCCTTCAACAACAGAAGACTACGAGACCCTCCTGATCGAACGAAACGCCATCCTCTCGCTGAAAGAGTTCCTCCATACATGCCGCCCAGAGGACGCTACAGACCAGATCATCCTCGACGCCTTTGTGCTGGCATGGCCCCCGGATACAAGTTCAGGTACCCCCTTACCCACGTCGCACCTACAATGGCCGATGCCACTACAGCGCGTTGAAGTGATGGAGGCACACATCCACGGACTAAGATACCTAGTCGAGGCACGAGGAGGACTGGATAAGCTGGAGATGCTCGGGCTGGCGGAGGGGTTATCAACGTATGCCACTTCCCAGGGGAACCTTTCCGCAACGGCTACTAACAGCGGCGCTAGGTTCGATCTGGTGACTGCGAGCAGGAATCTCGCGAAGCCGCACTGGCCAGTCAAGACCTCGTTGGACCCGAACGAAATCACGCGCTTCCTGGACCGCTTCTCCCCTGTGCTAGACACAGGGAGTGATCATCTCTTCGCGGCAGTGCAGGCTTCATTCAACCCCGCTGCTGCGTTGGTTTTCGATACATTGCGCCGATACATTGTTCTGCTGCAAGAGTATGCGCAGGGCCACCTCAAAGGGTTAGATATGGCGTATCTCCTCGGCTCGCGGAACATCATCCACCACCGCGCTCTGTCGCTTCCTGCAACCCACGACCCGCCCCGCCGACGGGTCAACGAGCCGTTCAGACTAGCAGTGACAGCATTCAGTCTGCTCGTTGTGTTCCCTACGCCGTTGATGGCGCGGCCCTATCCCCGATTAGCGGAGTCACTACGGGGCGAGCTGGGTTCGGTCGAAGAGTGCTATCAAGACTGGATTGGCATGCCGGAGGTGCTGGTTTGGGTCCTGGTGTTGGGCGGTATGGCCGCCACGGGCACGCCGCAGCGGGCGTGGTATGCGGGCAAGCTGCGTTGGCTGGTCGCCATGCTCGGCATTGTGTCGTGGGAACAAATGAGACGAATTCTAAAGTCGGTGGTGTGGATGGAGAATCTGTGCGTCGACGAAGGGGTGGCCTTGTGGCAGGAAATCCAGGCGTGTTAGATGGGTATGCCAAGGGGCCAAGAAGTACGGCGCATAGCACACCACTCAAGTCTATGCTATATATCTATGTAATGAAATTCTCAAGTCTTATTGAGTCCGAAAGAAATGGGGTATCTCGGGTATTCAAAATTGATCAGCCAGGCCGCGCTCGTTCTCATTCGCCAGCCTCTCCTCCGTGAACCGCCACCACCACTCGTGCATGGGGTCCAGGCTGGCTTTCCGCGGCTTGGTCATTCCTTGCCCCTCGGCCGCCTTATCGATTTCGTCCCACGGCTTCGGACTCAGGATGTAGTGGACATTCTTGACCTTCTCGTCTCGCCAGATTGCATCGTGGACGCCCTTTCGCCGCAGTGTTTTGAGCGCGTTGTATACGTACGGGATGGCGAGCCAGCGGCCACGGAAGATATCGGAGAGAAGGTCCTGGTCGGGGAAGGTGTAGCTCAGCGTGGCGGGGGTATTCAGCTGGTCGATGATTTTGTCGTAGACGCCGCTAGACGGGTTGATGACGAGGATACCCGAGTTGCAGAGGCCGAGCCCGGTATCCGAGGGTGCGCCCGATGTTTGCGCCGCGTCCGGGGTGGAATGCTGCGTTGTGAATGCGCAGTTCGCTGGGATCCTGCGGTCCAGCTCGGTCAGCATGCGGTGGACTCCCTTGACGCGGGGTCCCAAATGCTATACCAGTCCTTGGGATAGTGTGGTTTCTTGAGCGGGTTGCACACGCAGGCGTGGCTGGCGGCAAACACTCTGTTCCCCGTCCCTCCCAGCTCTGGCGCATCCAGTTCAACATCCATCAACTCGTCCATATTCTGCAATACCAGCATATCTCCATCGAGCAGCACCACACGCTCATACTCGACCAGCGAGAAGGCAGCGAGTTTCGTCCACGTATCGTAGAAGCGGGGGTCATTGGTATACTCTTTCGGTAACGACGGGAGCAAATGCGGAACGCGCTGCTTCAGCAGCCCCCGGGCCTCGAGAGCAGCATGGCCCTCGTCCGGAAAAGAGTCAGTGTACAAAACGATGAGCGGGTATCTCGACCCCGTCTTGCGAAGCGAGTACTCAAGCGTGAAGAGACCAGGAAGATAATTCGTATTTGTGATCAGAGTAGCCCACACTACCTGGGAATTAGCAGCGTGCCAATGCGCCCATCCAGCATTCCGGCTCATGAATCATGGAGACAGCGGGGTACCTTTTGTGGCGTCAGTCGCACGGGTGGTGCTGTGCTTGCTGTGCATGATCACAGAGTGACCGTAGAGGTGAGAGACAGAATTTCAGGGCGACTCTCGCGAGAACTGGGGAATGTACCACTACCTTTGCTTACACCGAGCACTGGGGGGGGGGGGGGTTCAATAAATTGGGCCAGGGATCGGAGCGGAAAAACCTGGAGATAAGGGGGCTACTGCGATCCGATCGTCATCGCCGATTGATTGACCAGTCAGATTGCAGAGAGATAACGCCATATCAGATGAGAAGATCATCGATCAGGGGAATCGCAGCCTGTTTGCACTCTTTGTGCTGTTTGCATTACCAACAATCTGCACTGTCTTGGCCTCAGGCCTCAGGCATGCATTTCTAGCTCTTTCTACTCCCATCCGCTGCCTCAGGCAATACTATATACGTGACGAGTGACTCTGCAGCCCTTCACGGTTCTCTGGATGATCAAGATATATACGCTCCCTCTATTCAAAAGATCCAACATGACAGCCTGGAACCTCAGCCCTGATAAGTACAGGTGCTAGATGCTGAAGTGCAAGTCACAAGAAATAATTACAACCAATCAGATAATAAAACCAGACCTGAAACCATAAACTCCAATCTGTTCCACTGGGGAGATATAGAAAAGGAAGATCACTGAAATGTTAAGGAGCAACAATATTTCAAAGAACAAAGAATGAATGACTGACTCCTTGTTACACAAGGGCTGAGTTCATCAAATCTGGCAACTTCCCTTCCCTATATTTGGGTGTCTCTGGTGGCAACTCATCAATTTGCATACAAGCAGCTCCAGAAGGATGTAGGTAGATCTCCCTGATCAAACTTACTTTACATTTCCAACTATATACCAACACATTACCGATCTAACTTTGGTCCATCTCATGGAGTACAAAATTCATTAAAGAGACATTCCAACAGTGGACGAACGAGGAGGAGACCCTGCCTTATTGGGAGAACTACCGAGCGTTGTAAGTCCACGATCGTCAGCCTGTCCTGCATAACTTACCCCGTTGAAGTCTGACGCGATGCGCGGCACAGCGGTTGGTAGAATAGTCTGGTCCAGCGCGATTACTACATTGTTCAGTCGCGCGCTCGAAGATCAGGTTTAGTGAACGTACGCAACAGGGCCAGTAGCATTGCTGCGAATGCGACGGATAACTTCTTGCCTGTCAGCAGATGGATTTCGTCCACGCTCGATGTTATCGCGATCGGTGCACCGTTTGCGCTTTCGAGCTCAGAGTGTTGGGGACTTAGCATCGTGGGCCATCGTGGCTTACGGGTAGGCGTGCTCGCGGGAGATGAACGTGGATAAGACCAAAGCGCGAAAGGTGTCGAGTTTCGAGGAAAGAGAAGTGTCAACACAACATGATAGATAGGAATGCGATGAAGCACCAACGGGCTTATGAAACCCACATTGCGGAGCACATCTAAGTGGACGCCGGCTGAGGGGTCAAAGCCAACAAAGAAGCGGGCCGTGCTGGGAGGCTGCGAGGCTGGGCATTGCAGTGAGCGTTATCAACGAGGCAGTGCGCAAGGTGGCAGAGGGGCGAGTTCCTCCATTTGTGCCCGTAAGACAGTGACTGAACCCGCATCAGGTACGGCTTCAAGAAGGCTTATAGGGCTCTCGACGTTCACGCGTCTCGTCGATTCCAAGGATGACGCCAACTTGCTTTCTGCAATCCAGACCTGCTGTGGCGGAACGACTTCCAACACATCGCTTCAGTCAGAGCATCTTCAAGGAATCGTTTCAAGCGGTGCACAAGTCCGTATCTTAGTTTAGGCACTCTGGCCCGCGTCTGACCATGCGCAGCTCATGACAGGGGGGACACCGAGACAGCAAGCCAACGCCTAGGAGTACTCCTATACGGGAGTATCTATAGTAGAAATTATAGCTTTTAGAAATCTAAAAGCTTTATAAATTATAACAACAGAGGAACAAACTTCAGGAAGTACTTATACAAGTACTAGTTAGGATAGTTAGCTCTTACTACCTATAAAGAAAACTAGTATGATAGTATCTAGATCTAGCTCTCATTGAGTTAAACTTAGAGTAGTATTTAACCTCTAATCATATAACTTACTATATACTATACTATTATTATAAGCTATGAGCCTGGGAGTCTTCTATAGAAGCTGATCTAGGATTCTAGGTAGAACCGTAGAGTTAATAGGTGATAGGAAATAGATATAATTTTTATATAGGTGAGTAGCCCTAGATCCTATCTATCTAGTGATATATATTATATCCATATCTATTCAAATAGGGAGGATTAGAAGGGTGATGGTAAGAGATAGATATCTCCCAATTCCCAGCGCATATTCCGTTCTATAGGCAGTCAAGGGCTCAAAGCGTAGATAGACTTCAACCACACCAATCTACTTCTAGTGCTATGGGCCACAAATACGAGGTTTAGACCAGCCTGACTCAGTCGCGGGAAGATTTCCAGTCGTTTATCCAATGGCCTGTCTGCCACCAAGTTATCCAAGAGATTAGACTCGCTTTAGCCTGGCTGGCACCCGCAAATACGACGTCCCACCTCCCTTCCACAAGCAGTATCCAGGGTCCCGGCTATATAAACAACCACTCTACTCGGTCCCAATGTTCCAACAAATGCAAATCCAAAAACATTATGGCGCGAATTTCTTTCCTCGCCCTGGCTTCGGTCATCATCCTAAACACCTCAGCGACCAGTCTCGAGCGCGATACCCTCAAACCCTTCCTGACCGCCCGCTTCTCACCTTCAGGCAACGAGTCAGTCTCACAAGCATTCGAGAATGATCTGGTCCCACGATACCTGAGCTGCACAGGAGGCGCTCATCTTTGTCGTGCCGGCCAATGCTGCCTGTACTCTTGCTGCTCGGATGGAAGCTGCTGTGGCGCCGGGGAGCTGTGTTATAACGATAAGAAGCCGTCAAAGGGACCAACGTATTGCTGCGCAATGTACACCGAGAAGCAATGTGACACGGGGTGTGTGCCTATGCAGTCGGAATGCTGTGGTAATGGATACTATGTATGTTTGCCGAGGACTGGGCCGATGTTCAAAATCTAATGATCGCAGTGCGAGTATGGTTACAAGTGTACTCAAGGCGGTTGTGTAAGTAGCTCCAATAGGTGAGAAGGTCGGGAGGTTTATTGACGATTTCAGTGCCGATGGGGCCGGACGTGTCGTGGAGGCTACGGTGGCACGGACAGCGACGACGACGATGATGATCATGAGACCACGACGGAGCGTACGACAAGGACATATTCACCTGAGACCGAATCAGGCTCCTCATCGACATCCACATCGACATCCACATCTAGAGAATCTTACACTATCACAGAGACGAAGAGCGGCAGACGCTCGACATCGACAGATTCCAGTGAGATCACTACCTCCTCGTCATCTTCCAGCGATGCATCAGAATCAACGTCATCATCCAGGACAACATCGACGACAAGATTTACTGGTGTTGCGACTGCTCTTGCAGCGCCAAATCCTCATAGCCAAGCAGGAGACTCCGCCGCGAGCTCCCATTCAACCAGTCTGAACACCAGATTTATAGTAATACTGGCCGGAATATTGGGTTACTTGAGACTATAGCCTTTGGGTTCATCCCAAATTACAGGCGTCCTGTGATGAGGAACGTGATTGAATCGCGTTTGGTAGCATTTCTCCTTCTTCAGCAGTGCATCGACCCTACAGCAGCGCAGATCACGACTGGAAAAAAAAAAAAAAAAAAAGCAAAGCTGGGGATCTCCGGTGATATTGAGTTGATCGCCGCCAAATTTGCCTCAATCTGAGGCCAATAAAGGCCAATAAAGGATGCGCCCCTTACATTTGCAATTACCGAATGCCAAATATCGTGGACTATTGACTCTCGACTCTGGAATATAAATATGTCCCCGGTTCAGGGCTTCGGCAAGCATCAGATTCGCATATCAGAACAATATCCTGAGCAGTCAATCTTCCAGTAAGAGCCTTCTTCTCAAGAACCAAGATCTTTATCTAACTGTATAGACACCATGCAATTCAGCTATATCCTCTCGCTTCTTGGCCTCACAGCCGTGGCCTTGGCCCAATGTAAGCCAATTCTCTGGGTATTCCGCTTTTATTGGTTGCCATACTCATACTACAATAGATGACGCCCCCTGCGGAAGCGCAAAGACATGCCAGGCCAACTGCCCAAACAAAGACTTCATCCCCATAATCGACCAGTGCGAACTGGTGAACGGACAGCCAGACTGCTATGTGAACTTCTACTGTGCTTAAATACCCAAGATCAATCAACCAAGATGTGGAGATTGTGCTGCCAATAACCCAATCCAAATCACCAAATGCGAATGGGAGAGACTACCTAGCGATTGCGCAATCGGCCAAGAAGGGACCAACCCCACTTATACTGCATGTTTATTATTGCTTGTAGTCTCCAGCTTGAGTCCATATTCATGTTTTCATCAACTTCAACCCTCCATATTTCACTGGAAATATTAAAAATCAAACCATGACGTACCCCTTTGACTCCGTGCTGGTCACCCCAGCCCAGCTCCACGCCGCCGTAACAAACCCACCACCCCGGCGCATCATCCCCGTCGCCGCCGGACGACTCGCAGCCCATGCGCAATCCTACCAAACCCACCACATCCCAGGCTCCGTGTCCGTCCCCTTCTATTCTCAATTCCTATCACATAACTAACAACCACCCCCAACAGCTTCTTCGACATGGACCTCATCCGCGACACCACCTCGCCATACCCACAAATGCTCCCCAGCGCCGCCGACTTCGCATCGCACATCCGCGCCCTGGGCATCCAGAAAGACGACATCCTCGTCCTCTACGACGCCGTTGACGTCGGCATCTACAGCTCGCCGCGCGCCGCGTGGATGTTCCGCGTCTTCGGGCACGAGCGCGTGCACGTGCTCAACAATTTCCGCGTCTATGTCACGCAGGGCTTCCCCGTTGCAACGGGGGAGTTCCCGCCCCCTTCCCAGCGCCAACCCCCGCCTTCACCGCCAGAGGACGAGTATGCCGATGCCGCCTCGGGGCTGGAGAAGGGGAGCGTGATTTTGTTCGAGGAGCTGCGGGATGTGGTTCTGCGGGGGGGCCGCGAGTACCAGATCATCGACGTGCGGATCCGCGGGCGGTTTTCGGGCGCGCAGCCGGAGATATACCCCGAGTTGAGCTCGGGGCATATGCCCGGGGCGATCAATGTGCCGCTGGCGGCGATGCTGGATGGGGAGTCGAGTGAGTTTTTGCCGCGGGAGCGGCTGCGCGAGGTGTTTGAAGGGGCGGGCGTGGATGGGACGAGGCCGATGGTGCTGACGTGTAACTCTGGGGTGACGGCTACGGCGCTGGACTTGGCGCTGGGGGAGCTGGGGTATAAGAACCATCGGCGGATATATGATGGGAGCTGGATGGAGTGGGCGAGGCGGGTGGATGGTCCGGGGTTGATTGTGAAAGATGTTTGAATTGGTTTATAAGAGATAGATACCATATAGAGGATGATAGATTTATTCAATGTTTTGCATCCACCCGCGGAGCAGCGCGGCCACTTTGTCGCTGTTCTGCTCGAGGAAGACCATATGCCCGTTTCCGTGGATCCCTACCTCTCCCAGCTGGAGATGGTCTACCTGGACCCCAGCCTGCCGCAGGAACCACACAGTGCACCAATCATAAGCCACATGATACGACGCCTCCGTGGTGACCATCAACGTCGGTATGCGAGCCAGGTTGGCCAGCTGCCGCGGCGGGGGGTCATCAGCCTGGAGAACACATTCAGCGACCGCGCTCGAGTTCGATGGAATCGTCTGTTTCGCGAAATCGACAGCCGGATCAGCCACAGTCGGGGCGTAGGCGATGGGGGTATCCGTCAGGCCATAGCGACGCGCAAGCCCATTTCCAAATAGCGCATCGTTGAATGGTGGACCAGTGGGCTCGATGGAAACCATGGCATGTACAAGATCCGGTCTTGCATCTGCAATACCCCACGCCATCAGTCCGCCCTGCGAGTGCGCCAGAATCACGACCGGCCTGCCAATGACGTCCAGCAACGCAGCACCTGCTAGCTGCATCGTCCGCTGCTGCGTCTCGCCATCCGCGAGGGACGGGACAGTCGACGCGTAATATGCATCGAAGACCTGATCGCCCATGACGCCTTCCCCTGGCCACTGGGTGTGTTTTCCGGCCTGCGGCCACAGGTTGTATCGTTCCGGCGCAGTGAAGTAGCGTTGCAGATGCTCGGTGCTGTATTTTGTCAGGTTCCCAGTGCCGGGAAGCCAGGGGCTGCGGCCGCGGAAAGTCAGGTCGAGGAGATAGCATTCGTAGCCGTGGGAGAGGAAGTAGGACGCCCATCCTTCTCCGCCATCGGGTTTGTTGAGCCAGTTCTGCGCGTGTTAGTAGCGAAGTGTGTGTCGGGTAGGGCCACATACTGTTGCCGTTTGGTCTGCGCCGTGGATTAATACGATGGGATGTGGTTTGGTAGGGCCGTTGACTGGAGTCAGTCGCTCGACGTACATTTGGCCGGTGAGAATGTGCTCTCCATCGCTGTTAAGGGTGTACTGTCCCCCGACATAGAGGTAGGATCTGCGATGGGGGGTTCCGAATGCCGCTGAAAGAAACGAAATTACTATCAATAGAGCGTGTATGGGTGCCATGTTAATGGAATGATTTATCTGCTCAACGGGAACGAGGAAGGGTGAAGTCTGAATATGCCTCTCCCACCTGCAGAAAGATAGGCATTATTGCTGCAGCAACAGCAGGGGATCGACATGTCATATCATATATACCAGCTGCATCTATAGGCACAGTTGGTCCGCCAACATATAGTCTACTCGGTAATGCTCAATCCTGATTGCCATACCTTGCTAAACTCTCTTCATACTCCTTCAGCATCTTCTCAGCATTGAGAATTGACTCCTCGTAGCGGTCGATTTCCTTCTCCGCCAACTTTTGTGCCTGTACAGCCTCGTCTGGCAGTCGACCAGCCCAATCCTTCGGAAGCCAGATCCTCCTGTATGGTCGCAACTACCTCTTTAAAGACGTTGATGCTAGTCACTGTCTCCCTTCTCCCGAGCGAGGCTATCCCTGTAGCCGACGTGAAGGTCTTTCCCGGACACAGTCGTTCTGCATCAACCTTAGTAGCCTCATACGCCTGCTGATAGATGGCAGCTTTTCTCTTTGCATGCTTCAGGTCAACCTGGAAGCTTTTCGCTCGGTCGGGATCCGAATTGGTCGACTCTTCTGCCCATCTTTGGTTATTCTCCACGCTCTCCTGTTTCCGCTTAGATTCGTGCCGTAGCATCTCCATTTCCCAGAGAGGAAGATCCCGAGTCTTCTGGCACACGCTTCCAGGACACAATCTGTCCGCAGCTTCCTGTGCTTTGAGCCGTTCCCGCACGTTCTTCGCTTCGGTCTTTTCCTCGATCCACAGCTTGAACTGGACCGCCCATTTCTCGTCTTAGGACTTGGCCATCTCCAGTTCTGCTTGCAACCGAGCCACTCGGTCATTGCCATACTGCTGCCAGCTGGTGTAGATTTGGAGCAGGAGGTCGGCGACCTCGTGGAGACGCGCTTTTTGCTCTGCTGGGATTGTTTGATTTTTTTCATTTTTCGTTTACTTCAGCGTTCTTGCATGCAGATGGTTGGATGTCTTCGTGTTTATATCATTATACATAGTATGTATCGCTGTCCGCCAGGGACCAAATCCTAGGCATCAGGGCCTACGATCCGCTGCTGCCTCGTCGTTCACGAATCAGCGGTTCCTGACTCAGTGGGATTCAGCTACCCGAATGTCTCAATGGTTAATTAATTCTCAGGAACTGTCAAATGTCGTACCTGTATTCAAATAGACACTGTGTGATGGCAACTGCTTCAGATATATATACTCGAAGGGAGCTCTGAGAAACTACATATCCCCGTTCTCTTTATCAGCCATCCTATTCATCATCCTTCGATCTCTCAAAACCACTGTGGCGATGCAACCAGGCTAAATGGAGTGCGTCAATGCTTATCCCAGCTAGGCATTAATCTCACCTCCACCCTTTATATCTAACAAACCAGCCGTCTGAATCAGAGTTCCAACGTCAACTACAAATTACAACCACAAAGTCTAACCGATGGGCGGCTCAAGAGGAAAATCTCACGGATGCGGGACCTGCCGGGCCCGAAAGATCGCGGTAAGTTCAACGCGAGGATGGCGATGGAATACTCATAGTATCGTAGTGCGGACGCGAAAGACCAAGCTGCACACAGTGCATCAAGGCTCGCCGATTCTGCACCGGCTACCACCGCGAGGTGGGCTTTATCCTGGTTCAACCAGGCACAAAGGCATCTCGCAGAGACGCGAATGTCCACGCGACTCCCGAGACAGGGCCGAGTTTCGACATTATCCGGAGTAGCCATATGCGCCAGTCATTTCTGGAGCAGTTTGTCGGTCGCTGTCTTCCACATCCTCATCTCATCAACGCGCCGAAAAAACCCTGGCTGCTTCTCCTGCCGAACCTGCCCATGAGGACGAAGGCGCTGGAGTTTTCAGCCCTGGCCCTTTCCTGTGCGGGCTTGGGCCGGAAAGCCAAGGACCAATCTCTGCTCCACCAGAGTTTGAGGTCATACACAAGGGGGCTCCGCGAGCTCCAAGCAGCGCTATGGGATCAGAGGCTGATGCACGATGATGAAACGCTGGCGGCGTGTCTGGTTCTGAGTCTGTATGAGGTCATAGAGTGTCCGGATAGGGGATGCGCGGCGTATATCAGCCATTGCAAGGGATTCGTCTCCTTGATCAAGGCCCGGGGGATGGATGCGCATACGGCTGGGATCGGTCATGAATTGTTTCTGGGAGTGAGATTTCCGGGGGTATGCGATTTTTACTGCCGGCTACTATGAGGATTTTTCGCTGACATTCCTAGATCCTCGACGCTCTTGGTCATCGCGTGCCGAACTATCTATGCGACCGCGCGTGGTGCTTGAATCCATGGTCAACAAGATCGAAGAAAAGCGTGGATCGTATCGCGGACTGTCTTGCTGGGGTCCCGTTCATTCTCCAACGGCTTGATCGCCTAGATTCTCTAGATCAGATGGAGAACGTCGCTATGACCCGCCAACTGATCGAGGAGGCCTACGCAATTGATCGAGCCCTACAAGACGTCTACAGCAACTTCCAGCTTGAAGTACCGGGTCTTTCCTACTGGCCAGTGCTCTCTCAAAGTTTTACCGGCAATGAGACGAATGGGGCGGTGTTTCCGGTTGTCTACCACTTCCCTAATCTGAAGACTGCCTCTTTCTTGATGCTATACTGGGCCTCCAGAGCGCTGCTGTGGTCTTGCATCAGCAACTTGAACGACATCATCCGAAAGCAGACGACACAATTCACGATCGATGCAGATCAGCTGTCCCTGGATGGCCACAAGACTTATACAACCATGGCGCGGAATGTCTGCCAGTCGTTGGAGTACTGCCTGCAGGAAGAATTGTCACTCCTCGGAATGTTCGTAGCCTCTACCCCCATTGCCATTGTCACACGGGCGGTCCAGAATCGCACTGAAGAGCGGGACGCAATCTGGTTGATCTATATACAGGAGAAGATGCGTCAGGGACTGCAATTATGGCAATATATTTGATTGTCCAAATATGCGTCATCGATACGGTGATTGGGAATCCGGGAGAGCATCTGCACAGCCTCCCCCCCTAATCCCCTTGAGGCGCAGTCGGCATGAACCCGAGAGCAGAGGCAGAACGCTGGTCCCGTTGGTGGTGTTTCGGAATGGGAAAGAAGCCTTGACTGCCTTAAGCTCCCTGAGGCACCAAGCGACCCGCCGCACTAGTCCGTTCTGGGTCAAAACCTGCGAGGTCACGTGGCTTAAACGAGCGCTGGCTATGAAGATACCAGTCGATTGGACAAACACATGCTGTGGGCATTTATGAGATGCTCAGCCCGTCTGAGGCTGGAGATTAGTCGACCTACAATCTGGGATATAAAGGTGGGATTGCCTCCTTCGTCAAATGTTGTGTATCATCAGGCACTTTTCCCACGATCCCCAACCGCCTCGCTTGTTTACTACACTATCCAAGATGCTTACAGATCACTCCAAAGTAGCCATCGCGCAAATTGTCTTTTATATACCGGCAATCGCACTCGCTGCTATACTACTGTTTTACCGTCATGGGCGTCCTCGCATGCCATGGATCATTCTCCAAGTATTCTGCCTGAGTATGTACTCACCCCCCCCCCCCTCGGGTCCTCGCCATTCACACCGTCTAACACGTACCACTAGTTCGGGTCACCTGTGACATCGTTGTCATTCTCTATGAGAACAGCCCTCAGAGCGTCGGCTTATACATCGCCGCGGTTATCCTTCTCAATGCCGGCCTGCTCCCCTTGATCGCCGCCACCATCGGCCTCCTACGGATAATGTACGTCAATGCATCAAACACAACCTTCCCTCTCCTCTAACATGCCCAGAATCCACAATGATCTCGAACACAAAACCGCAATGAAGTATCCAATGATGATCTCCCGCATCCTCTTCATCGCTGGAATCGCCCTCATTGTCGCCGGCAGTAGCGTGGGGGGGAACTACGAGGACGCAACCGCAGTGCGCACCGGCCACACGCTTACCGAGGTCGGGTACATCATCGTCGCAGTCTTCCTGTCCACATTGCTCGTGTTCCAGGGATATTTCTGGAAACGGCATGCGAGCCTATCTCGTCCTAGTGTGACGGTGCGACACCCCCTCATCCACCCTTTGCAATCCATCAGACTAACCTCGCGAACAGGTGTTGAAGGGAATGGCTGTCGCGGTCCCGTTTCTCGTCGTTCGCATCGCGTGGCTGTTTTTGTCGATTTACCACCCGGATGATGATCGCTGGGATAACCTGAACGGACCGATTGGGCCGTTCGTAGTCATGACGGCGCTTATGGAGTATATCGTCGTATGCATCTATATCGGGACTGGGTTTATGATTCCCGCCACGAGGGGGTTGCAGCTTCAAAAAGGCAGAGGGGCGAGGGTTGGGAGCTTGGAACCTGCTCTGTCTCGAGAGGAGGAGGTTTAGAGGCGAGCCGCGCGTTGGAGCTGTGTATTCTTCATTTATATCGAGTGACTTCGATCCCTGCTTGCGTTTAGAAGAGCATGTACAAAAGCAAGAGGACCAGCCATATAGAGATGTCTAATCTACCACCGAAAACTCCCCAAACCCAGCATCTACACCATCCCGCGATTCCAACTCCTCGTGCGGTCGCGGCGGATCCGCGTATCCTCCCGCTCCGCAAGCATGAGATGCTCCGCCGGCAACAGAATCGCCTTATCAATCGCCACGGGCAACCCGCGGTGCCGACCACGCAGCATCACCGCACACAGCACCAGCTTGCTCAGCGTATGCCAGCCACCCGAGAAACTATACGTCTCATCCGGCAGGCCGGTGCTCAGACCCACGGTGCCGTAGGCACTCACGGTCTCGAAGATGATGTTGAACGCGGAGTACGTGACCGGATGGCGGGTGAAGTTGCCCGCCTCGACGATGCAGATGACGATGACGGCGAGGGCGATCCACCAGAGATCGTAGGCGAGCTGGGCGCGCAGCTGCTGCTGGACGAAGTACAAGCGGCGCGAGGGCGATTTCTTGGGGATGGAGCTGGGGGCGCGGGGGCGGGTGCGGGAGGCGGGTGGGGAGCGGGATGCGCGCTGCGAGCGCGCGGAGTCGTCGGCGTAGATGCCTAGGCTGCGTTCCTCGTAGACGTTGGAGTTGCGCATGGTGATGACCACGGGGTAGACGGAGATGTACATCATGACGAGGTAGATGAGTTGCATGCCGAGCTGGAGGGTGGAGATGTTGGCGATGAAGAAGCCGCTGTTGCGGACGCAGAGGGCTTGGAAGAGACCGTCGAGGACGCGGGGGCCGAGGGGGATCGAGGTGACGGCCGGGTTATCGATCTGCCTTGGTTTTTCAGTATGACCTGGGACGTTGCATGAAGCGGGATATGGCTTACGTTGAGGATTTCAAAGGCGGCCCAGTCGATCCCGTTGAGCACAATCACTAAGCAAAGCAGCCACCAGGTATGCTGCGCAGGGAAGAGGTTGGTGTAGCACCGACGCGGGTACTTGAGTACGAACCGGAGGGTTGCACGCATTTCTCTGAAATACTTGTGCTTTGGTAGGAGATGCTTCATCCCGTACAGGATACAGCGCAGGAAGATCGGGTAGCTGGAGCTATCATGAGAGGAGGGACTGCAGATCCAAGGAAGGACTGACTATACCAGGTATTACCCGCGAGAATCAGCAGCCCCATCGTGATGAGCATGAATATCGACGAGCGAAACGGCACCTGTCTACCGCATCAGAAATACCATACTCCGTTTGGTGGCTTCAGCGCACCATATTCGCGTCTACCAGACTCATCCCCGAGTTGTTAAAGGCAGATATGCCAAAGAAGAAGCCAGCCCACCTGGGGAAGAGTCAGTAATCCAGATCTCACGGGAAAACACCAGTTATCGTATCCTCTGTTGGAAGTTGAGCGAGCTACCATGGATTCATGCCATTTCTCTCCGTCACTCCCGCCTTGTTACGGGCCACATATGCAGCAACTGCTAGACCTCCTATGACCTGCCACAAAACAAAGTAAAGTGGTACAATGACCGTCAACAAGCAAACAGCTCGGTACTCAATACCCCCGAGTCTGTCGCGCTCCTCATCAGTCAGCTCAGGGGCCGTAGCATTGCGTCCGAAATGACGGAGGAACGACAAATGTCCATGTTCTGGGCACATATGGGGATCTGGATGTCGGCAGTGGCGTATATTTTCTTTGGATAACCGTCTACCAGCCGGTATAATTCGAGAATAAGCACTCGACGGACGCCCGTGCGGCCTAACGTCGGCAGCGAAATTAACATGGTTTCCATCATCACTATTCATAGTATGAAGAAACGAGGGGCGCCTATCGCCCGTGGATGCCCGGTTCAATAAGGAAAAGTGCTCTTTTGCATCATAGCTAGCCAGATGCCGCGGCGTGGATTCCAGAACAGACGCTACAGTTTCATCACCCACGCCGCTGTCATGCCGTCCTGTCGGTCGACGATCGAGGGTTCCAGTTGCCCGCAACCCATCGCCTTTTTCTGATTCCTGGGCCACATTAGTTGAGGAGGAGCCCAGCTGCCCCAGCGATCGCGTCAGGGACCGATTGAGTCCAGCGCGCAAAGAGCCAGACGTCTTCCATCGCCGCAGGCGCTGTTCACGAATGATATCGCCAAAACGTCTTTCAAAGGCGCGGCGCCGAGTCAGAAGAACGGCGATTGACACCCATATCTACAGGATTCTCAACTAAGCGGGCTGGGGCAAGGTATGCACGGCGCAACCTACCGTGGAGCCAAGCATGATCAAGAAGAGAAGCAATAGTTGCTGGAAAAGGTTCAGTGTCGATAAATTGACCGTGTTCAGACCGGTTAGGGTCATGGCGCTAAAGGCGAGAAACAGCGCATCGATGTATCGCAGACTGCCGAGCGGGTGGGAGGAGGCCCAGAGGATGATGGAGCCGATGAAGCATGTTGTTGTGAAGTAGGCGTAGTGGAGGGTCAGGAATCGAACGCGAGGGCGGTGATTTTTGAGGAATTTGTATATTCGATTCATTTGATCTCGATATCATGGTGAATGAACCTCTCCGAACTCTTTACAGGCATCATTACTTGCTTCATCAGGGCTTTTGGGTTGTGACATGAATGGCCACTGCTCATGTGACCTGGAAGTTGTATGTATGATTCATCATTTTGTATCATTCTGAACTGAAGGCATAATTTGTCGGTTCAAGGCAGATTTATACTTTGTCAATCAATCATAAGCATGGGGTCGAAATTAATTGCAAGGAAAGTCGAAGAATATGGATCATCCTACAGCTACATACATACTTCGTTGAGGTTGGTAGATGAAAACATGTACTAGAGAGATAGAGTACAAATGATATTGAGAATAAGTCTTAACTTTTCGAATGGGTATAATACTAAAAATGTCTATAGAGATTCATAAAACATCAAGGATTCTAGCTCAAGCAGCAGGTCTAGAAATGGGGCGCGTTCAACGCCATCAAACACAACAAGCCGGCAATCAATCCAGCAGAGGGCAAAGTCAACACCCATCCACTGAAGATAAAGCCCAGCTGCTTCCAGTTCACAGCGCCCAGATCATAGTTCATGAGAGCCACACCCGTAGCGGCACCAGTCAAGCACTGCGTCGTCGAGACGGGCAATCCCAAGCGGGACGCCAGGAGCACGGTGATCGCCGCTCCAAGCTCCGTGGCAAATCCTCTGGTCGGCGACATCTGGGTGATCTTGTTGCCCAGCGCGCGCACGATGTTGTAGCCGTAGAACCAGAAGCCAAGGCCAAGCAGCAGACCGGCAATGACCAGGAACCAGACAGGGGTGGGGGTCTCGGTGTCGACGACACCGGCGCGGAAGGTCGCGTAGACGGCCGCCCAGGGGCCGACCGCATTAGCCACGTCGTTGGAGCCGTGTGCGATGGACATCATCATGGCCGAGACGACCTGGCAGTAGGTCCAGAGGTGCTCGACGCGGTCATCGTAGCGGCGGGCGCGGGAGTGGATGTCGCGCAGCTCGGCCGAGTCGTGGGTGACCACGTCGCGGGTGACGCCCTGCAGCCAGGCGAATTTGAGATAGCCGTACCATTTGCGGGGGTGGCTCCAGGGGAGGTGCTGGACGGGGTGGAGGAAGCGTTCGTAGGAGCCAAAGAACTTCTCGCGGGGCTTGATCTGCGGGGTGCTTTGTACGGAGACGGCGTTGCGCTCGATGTCAGTAGGGTCGGTGAGGACTTTGGTATCGGTAGGCTGGGTGGGGTTGCTGTTGTCCTTCTCGTCGATCTTGGTGCCGGCGCGGACCTCGCCGAAGGCGTCCTCGTAGTAGCTGATGACGTATTGGTCGCCCTTGCCAGGGAAGTAGAGCGGGCAGTTCTCCTTGAGAAGCCAGGGCCCCAGAGGGAGGTGGTAGAAGCGGACACGGGCATCCTTCATAGCAAGACGGCGGTGGAAGTAAGGAACGAAAAAGACGACGCCGATGAGCAGGCAGCCAAAGAAAACACCCAGGATAATTCCGGTGGCCTTGCCAACACCGAACTCTTCAAGCGAGGGGGCAGTGGGGGCTTCAACGACGATGAAGAGGGCGAGGATGGCACCAGTGGTGGCCAGATAGACGGGGATGAGACGCATAGCCCACTTGAAGGGGTCCTTGCGCTCGAGAACAGTGTATTTCAAGATTCCAAAGATGATGGCAGAGAAACCGGCAGCGATGGCGGGGGCAATTCCCCACGAGGCAGCAATCTGGGAGACACTGCCCTTGGTCCATTCCCAATGGATAGAGGCCTGGGTGGCAAACCCAACACCGACGAGAGCACCGACAATGGTCTGCGTCGTCGACACCGGCCAGCCCATGCCCGTAGCGAACATCAGCCAGGCGGCATTACCCATCTCAGCACATCCCATGGCCAGCATGAGAGGACCAGGCTTATCATCAAAACGGCGGATGTCGATAATACCAGACTTGATAGTGTCGGTGACGCGAGAGCCAAGGGCGACAGCACCAATGAATTCGGTGCAAACGGCCAGGATACCGACCTGCCACATGCTCAGCGTACGAGCCGCAACAGAAGTGGCATATGAGTTGGCGACATCGTTGGCTCCATTGCCAAAAGCGCTGAAGACGAAGGTAATGGAGGTGATGGCGAGGATCCAGTCGTACTTGGCGGTTGCGAGGGGAATCATCTTGATCAGGTTTAGTGATAAACCTAAATGTAGACGAAGGACGGATAGGATGGGGGAGGAATGAAAAAGCTTGAGCTGGATGGCCTGAGAAAGAATCGATAGCAGTGCAGCCGGTGGTGTCCTTTATACTCAAAACCAAGCACAAGGGCAGGCAGCGGTCTGAGGCCATTGCCAAGGGCTCGCCTTTTCGCTCGTATGTTTTCGAATGACTTCAGGGCCCCTCCCGGTTCCCACAGGTAAATCCACGAATGTGAAGCAGAATCCCACCGATATTGGTCCATTCCTCCACTCCCCCCGATTCATGCTCTGTCCCGCGTCGGAGGGCGGACTTGGCGCCAAGTTCCGCCCAGCGCTGGGCGGACCAGATCATGGAGAAGGGTCAACGAATAACAGACCCATCTCGAGCACGTTTCTATTTGTCTGGCTGTCAGAAGAAGCCAAGACTCTGGTTAGAAACTCCCATGCGTTCTCTGGACACTCGACGCTGCCACTCTGGGTATTTCGCCGCGTGACTTGGCTGCTAGTTGCGAGGTCCACCACGGAGAAAATTCCTCAACGCACACTCCATTTGCCTGTAATTCGACTCGTTCACGGCTATGGCTATGTCGGTTTGCCGCCCTTTGCGTGGGGAACTCCATAAGCTGCAGCCGTGGCAGCGCCATCTCGTTTGCAACACGAGAGGGCACGTGGGCTATTGCTCAAACTGGACGGTCGCTGGTCCAAGTCGAGAGCCAGGTTGAGTGCCCTGGGGTTAAGGTGGTAGAATCTATGGAACAGGATATTTCGTTGCACTCGCTACCGACTCGGCCCCCTCTACGGGGGTAATCTGGCATGATGTTCATCACAACACTGCTACGACGAATGAGATATCATACCCATCTGATAGACCGGGCCAAGCGAGAGCTAAGAAAAGCAATGAAAGCTCGTGACTAAGTCTTCACTTTCTACTAGACCTCGCATCATATCTGCGTTTATTTCTGGTCAAATTCAACCCTAATCGGCCAGTTCATTTTGCTAACACGATGTAATTATTAACAAATACAATCAACTCTAAGCCTATACACAACAAGCTCGCCCTATTCTCGCCAGTGCTTGATCAAGCAAGAATTTTGTCCCTGTTCAAGGCCACCCATTCGTGAAATCGCAGTGATGGCTTCCCAGTATATCTTTCAACATTGCCAACAGCCTCTTCATATCCTGGCATTTGGAACAAGTCACTAGCTCCATTCCCCTTGTCCGTCTGATAGTGGCGAGACAAATTCCTCGCCATTGGTTCCGGCATCCCATGGATCGTCATCATGACCTCTATTCCCTCGTCCTCGCTGACCTTGACCACCTTGACCTGCTTCCCAACCCCCTTACCCATAACTTCCACCGCCTCCTTGATTGGCATCTGCTCTGGTCCAGCCAGATGTACGAAGCTCGTACCCGTAGGTAACCCCTTAGCAAGAAACGCTCCGCAAACACTCCCGATATCCTCAGGGGCGATGAAATCAAGCCTGGCCTCGGGGAATGCCGTCTTCGCCTCTCCTTGCACCACCTCGGTCTTCCACCAGAGCGTGTTACTCGAAAAGAATGCCGGTCGCACTGCCACATAGCCTCTCGGCCCGAAGACCTCGTCCAGGTTCACTTCGACGCGCGCATGCGTGTACGCGATGAAGTCGCTGGGCGGAACGTCACGGATATCCACCTGAACGCTCAAACTGCTCAGCAGCACCACGGTCTCGATGCCGGCGGACTTGAGCGCCTCGATGCTCGCACGCATCGAGTCGGGGGAGCCAAAGGAGACGTAGATGAAGGCGTGTTTGGCGCCGGTGCTCGTTACGGCTTCGCGGATTGTGTCTGGTTGAGTAAGGTCGGCGTGGACGCGTTGGTAGTTACCGGACGCCTCGTCTGAGGAGGGAAGGCCCCGAATGGGCTTCTGGGTGTCGCGCATCGCGAGGATGACTCTTGCACCGTGTTTGTGGGCGCTGAGGGCTGTGGCAGCGCCGACACCGCCAGTAGGGCCGAAGACGATTACGGTGGACATTTTGCGGTAGGTGGTTGCGGTGTAGGTTTGTGATTGTAGAGTGGATTTGATGATGGATATTGTGAATGATGGCATGCAATCCAGGGCCTTTTATATGTGTCCTTCTAAGGTTGTCCATCACAGCAACATCCATAATAGAACTGCTCGGTATACTGTCGGCGGTTGGACAATCCGATCGCCGATGGTTGCGATGAATACGATTATACGAGACTCCCGAATGACAAATCGTGTTCCTGTCGAAGAGTCGGACAACGTTATCCGACCACCGACATCCTATCTCCGATATCAATGATGATGGACATAGTCGGTGTGGTTGATCTCCGTCCTGCAAGCTCGTAAAACGCGGCTAGAATCCCATCTCCATCATCGCGATGTCGAGCACCCACTACAGCACTTTCTACCAGTAGAAACAAACCGCACTTCGATATCTCAGGCGTAGACTGCACAAGGGTCATACATCCGCTTGTACCTGTGCGCTATTTTATTCACACTGTCCACTCTGTCCGGAATCGAGGTGCTGTACGGAGTTCCTGCAATCCCCACTTCCCCTTTCCAATGCTCTCTCCTACCACCGGACCAGGAACCCCACGGTCATCGGCCCGATGATTGTGTTTACTAGGATCGCCCAGACCGCCGTGATGAACGCATCCTCGTACGAGGTCTCGTTGTACCCGATCTCGATGATCAGAAGGCCGATCTCACCACGGGCGACCATCGCAGACCCCAAAAGTATCCCCGACAATGCCGTTGTGTGGTGATGAAGCGAGCGCTTTTTCTCATCTGATGTACGGCCACTTTGTCCGCTCTCCGTATCCCTATCAGACATGTCGGATCGCTTCAGAGGCTTTACGAACGACATGTGCTGCCACAGCCACAACCAGATCCCCACGGCAAACTAGTCCACCATCAGCACAATCTACTAACAGATCAATCAAATCATACCTTCACAACTGCCATGAGAAGAGAAAACACCACACCCCTCCAGATCTCCTTCCCTGCCCGCAAGGATACGAACGGGATTGCGAACCCGATACTAGCAAAGAACAACGGTTCCATGAGATACGTCTGCATGTCCAGCAGGTATACATCGGATGGTTCCCGATTGTAGATCTGTCACACGCCTGGGGCCTGTTGGAGACATGATTGTACTTAGAGAAGGCATGCTCGTTAATACCGGCGAAAGACCAGTGCGATACGGTATTTTGTCAAGAGCGGGGTGAGGATTGCCATGGGAAATGAGGCGACGAGCAATCGGTCGACGATCCAGCCGAGATTAACGTAGTGTCCATCAGATAACTTACTGAGGTCGGCGATAATGCTATTGACGATGGCACAGGGGTTAGCCCAGAGAAGTATTTCACAGTGAGGAAAAGGAGTACTTGCCTCAACAGCACAAGATCATTAACGTCGTCAATTACAGCAGCGCTGACAAGAACAGCACGCACGCGTGCTTGAAAGATCTAGGGAGTCTGAAGCAGAGCTTATCACCGCGAAGGTTGTTCCTGGGATGTAGTAGAGGAGAGATGAAGTTGCGGATAACACAGCTCTGATAATGAAGGTTTCCACGGGTCCTGATGCAGTCATAATGAGCATTGCTGGTGTACTGTTTGTGAGTACCTAGATGATTTCTTAGCATCGAGCTCGGCGGAACTCTTGGCGCGTCTCCACCATCACAGTAAAACTAATAAGAGTGAGCAGGCCAGCTTGGATTTCGGTTGAGAGTGTCATGATCTAATTAGCAGTTTTCTGAATAAAAAGAAGGCAGCAGATCCTGACGCCGGTGGTCGAATTCTCGATCTGTTCTTAGCAGTAAATGGCCGGACAGTCCTCCACACTACCCCTCGGCTATAGTCGTGCTGCCATAGATATATATATATCAACGCGAAATACGTCCATGACCTATACTTACAATGACAGTTAGCATTTTGACGCCTAGTTTGGAATGGTAATCCTATTGACTGGCTGCGTCCGGCTTACTAGGGATAGACAGCTACGGAGTATATGGATGGCAATCAGTCCATGCGCGGTCTCACAGTGCACACATGGACTATCTGAAAAAGAAACCAACTCGACAATCCTCAGCAAACTGTCTCACATGAAATCTGGCCCGAGAACAAGGTTTCACTAATCCTGCATTGATTGGTGTGATTGAGAATAGCGCCTGGTTTGGGCATAGAATTGGTCTTGGCTTTCAGGAAGCTACGGAGTATTCACTATCCAGCGCCGCCCATGCTTTGCTTTCCAAAGCACCTTCAATCCTTTTGAATTCCTTCAACTTTCTGATGAGAGACAGCGTTCGGTATTTGATCCTTTTCCCAATCTGAAATCATATCTCTGCCCCTTGATGACCATGCCTGCTCGCTTACATTCTGGTGGTCCACAGAAGCTGGAGTCAGCCGCATCGAGAGGATCGGGCCAATTTCCTCACTCCCGTCCTAGTCAGCCTTGTCCTATCAGCCTCGTTCTTCGTATTGACTGCTCATGCGCCAAGTTGGCTTGCCCACCAATTACTACGGGTCGTGAGGTTGGCAATTTTGGCCCCTGTTTCGCCCATGTTCGAGACAATGTCATCTTCCGTCAATAATATAACTATCCCCCCCCCCTGATCCCTTCGAGATCCACGCGGAGCCTAGAAACGAAAGTCCATTCTTGAGACGACAACTCCCCGCCGGAGCCATCTATGGAACATGATTTTCTCTAGAAAACTGGTCGCATGCGCTGCGCTTGTCGCATACTTCACGCCATCAGCACTCGCCGCACAATGCTACTTCTCGGACGGCAGCAAAGCCGATGGGAGCTTTCTCCCCTGCTTCCCAGACCGCGAGAATAGCCCGTGCTGCGCAAACAATAAACCTTCTACCATGGCCGATGACATCTGTCTATCGAGCGGGCTGTGTCTCGTGCAGATGAAGGGCCTCAGTGGCCTGATTTACCAAAACGCGTGCACAGACAACAACTGGAAGAGCCCGGACTGTCCGTCAATATGTCGTGGAAGTGAGTGATTCCAAACCCGACCCCCTCCCTGCGTGGGAATCTGCGAGTTGATGACGGGTAGTTTCTACATCGGGCGGTATTAGTCTCCTCCCGTGTCCTGCCAAGGGAGTCGATCAGTGGTGCTGCAGCGTCAACGGAACGGACTGCTGCGACCGTGCGAAGACGGTGGATATCGGCACGATTGTCGCGATATCGAGTACCTCATCATCAACGACGACGACACCGTCCGCGTCGGCCACGAAATCCGCCTCAGGGACGGAGACAATGCCCGTGACAGCCACGAGCCTCGCAACCAACTGCGCCGTCGCGCCAGGGACAGCGAGCGACAGCGACAGTGCCAATGCGGCGGTATGTTCCGACCCCAACTCCAAAACCACCGCGATCGGCGCCGGCCTAGGAGCCGGACTGGGTGTGTTGTTAATCGCGGCGCTGTCGGCACTCTGGCTGCAGCGCCGCATGTACGAGAAGAAGCTGCAGCAGCGTCCGGAGAGTCCGACGATTACGTACTCGGGTTCAGGGATTCCGGATCGGTCGAGTCCAGCGCGTTGGGGCATGGCTGAGTTGCCGTCGCAGAATTTGGTGCAGGAGATACAGGGGACGGAGGCAAAGTGATGAGGGTTGCACGAGCGAGTTGATGGAATTGCGCTTAAGCGATCTATTTCTGGGGAACTTGTGTATATACTATTCAAAACGAATCCATTGGACAGTTACTGGACATTTTCTCCCCGAAATGGTTGGGGCTCATCCTCCTTGCTGGTGAGACGTGGCAGGCAAGAGAAGAGATGATGCCTGGACTTTGTCTGCGCAGAAAACCGGCAATTCCAGCTGGGCGTTGGCATTGGATCATTGGGACTAGAGAGGTGACTAGAATCCTCGATGATGGGGCGTATCCACTGTAAACAAAGAGAGAGAGAGAAACAGTCGGTTATCCGGGCCAGTTGCCAGTTGCCAGTTGCCAGTTGCCAGTTGCCAATTGCCAATTGGTAGATGCAGGTGATCACGAAGTTGACACTGAGGAGACTACAGATGGGCAGCTGTGTGATATTCTAATGAACTTTCAGGCATCAAATATGGTATCCGGTATATTCAGTAGAGTTCATGTGTTGGCAATCACAACAGCAACAGATCCTTTGATGCGGTGATCGGCTTCACTGCGTCATCGACGTTTTCTTGGTCAAACCAGGATTGTGGTCAACACCGATGACATCGACCCTACTGCAACAACGTGTATAAATCACGATTCTGGCATCCAAAGCAGTCGCATCCCTACTTCTTCATCTGCTGGTGTCTGAGAGGAAACTTGTGTTCTGGGTTCAAGGGTACCCGACTCGCAATAATTTCACGATGCATCGTCTCTCCGCACTTCTCCTGGCCCTGGGGTCTCTGAGCCTCGCCGACACCACCGCCGATAATTTCAACCCGCTGCACCATCTGGCCGGTATCTCGCCCTATTTCTCACCCAACGACCCTGCTCTGGATGCCTCCCCGCCCCAGGGCTGCAATGTCACACGTGCAGCATACCTCGTCCGTCATGCGGCCATCTACGCCAACGACTTCGACTACGAATCGTACATCGAGCCCTTTGTGGAGAAGCTGCGCAATACGACCCAGGACTGGTCCAAGGCCGGTAGCCTGTCGTTTTTGGGGATGTGGAACGCGCCCATCACCGACGCGCACATCGAGAAGATCACCCGTGTCGGTCTGCAGGAGGCGATGATGCTGGGAATCGATATCCACGACAAGTATCCGGACTTCAAAACCCCGGACCAGATCTGGTCGTCCACCGCGGAGAGAACGGTCAAGACTGCGCAGGAGTTCATCGTCGGTTTCACGGGCGACCAGCCCAAGCAGATCAATCTCACCGAGGTCGGAGAGTACAAGAAGACTGGGGCCGACTCCTTGACGCCCTATAAGAGCTGTCCGGCGTATAGCTCCAGCTATGGCTCCGACCAGTCCAAGGTATGCTCCGTCTCCTTCTCCTCATCGCCTATAGAACTTGAGCTGACCAAAAAAAAAGGAATTCGTCTCGCGCTACACCAAGCCCATCATCGCCCGGCTGCAAGCCCAGGCGCCCTCCTTCAACTTCACCGCCGACGACATCGTCAGCATGTTCGAGCTCTGCGGCTACGAGACCGTCATCCGCGGCTCCTCGCCCTTCTGCTCGCTGGACCTCTTCACCGCCAACGAATGGCTCGCTTTCGAATACGGCAACGACATCATGTACTTCCACAACACCGGCTACGGCCGCGAGCTATCCCCACGCCTCGGTTTCCCTTGGGTCAACGCCACGCAGCAGATCCTCGCCGACGACACCGTTGCGCAGGACCTCTACGTCTCCTTCACGCACCGCGAGCTCCCACCCACCGTGCTGACCGCGCTCGGCCTCTTCAACAACAGCGCCTTCACGGGCGCCTACGACGTCAACGCCACCATGCCCACGGACACAATCAACTACGGGCGCGCGTGGCGCAGCAGCCAGATCCTGCCGTTCCTCACCAACATCGCCATCGAGAAGATGGCGTGCGACAGCCTCGGCTATGACGAGGGGAACTACTACCGCGTGCTGCTGAACGAGGATCCGCAGCCGCTGGTCGGGTGCCGCGACGGGCCGGGCGAGACGTGCTCCGAGCGCGCGTTTGCCGACTTTGTGCGCCAGCGCGGAGCGATGTATGGGGATTTCAGCACGGCGTGCGGGGTGGATTACGAGAACTCGACAGACGTACTCTCGATCTACCAGTCATGACTTCTCAAGTCTCTGAACACCAAGCAGATACAGATACAGATACACAACAGAATAATAGATAATAATCACACCCGCTCCGATCCACGCATCCCGAACCCCCCAATCAATAACTCTATCTACCCAGTGTAGGCCAGCTAATCATCCACACGCTCCAATCCCCTTACACGCCTCATATGGCCTCTCCACCGCATACATATACCTTCCGACATCATCCAGAAACCCCCTCCGGAAGCCCACGCACCGCTTGCTCGTAAACAACACCCCGCGACACGACGTGTCCAGCGCATACCGGAAGAACTGCGCGTTGCCGCGCACGTTGCCCGCGCTTACGATACGCGCCTCCACGCTCATGGCGTAGTGCATGCAGTCGGCGCAGAAGGCGGTGTCGGCGTGTGTGTTGCTGGTGACGTAGATGTAGAGGCCTGGGGGTGGTGTTAGTTGGGTTTGGGGTGGGATTGGGATTCAGAAGGGCATACTGTAGGTTACGATGAGGGTGCAGAGGGCTGCGATGAGGAGGCGTGTTAGGGATGGTTTGGGGAGCATGGTGGTAGACGTACCCCGTAACGGGTTCTGCTGCAGACAGTGTCAAGGACTCAAGAGTAGCAGGTCGGGGAGAAACGTGGCGCTGTGTGGGGGATGTGGCAGGTAGCGCTAGGCTGAGCTGGGACTAGCAGTTGGGATTTATGGGGTGGCTGGATGATAGTATGATATTATCCATACTGTGTATACTGTGCAGTCCTTGTAGAGACTAGATAGAATCTAGGAGTACTATGAATATTACTAGTAGGAGAAGCCTAGTAATAGAGTAGGTAGTCTGCTTTGACTATAGTAGCTTCTAATAGCTAAGTTAAATAGGCATATAGGTTAAAGGTTATTAAAATTATCAAATAATATAGCAGGCTATATCAGTACAGAAGCTCTTGCTACCATAGTAGAAGCCCCCTTCTTCTTCCTACTAAGGCTTTGGCATTGCCTAGAGGGTTTTTGCCTGGGAGAGCTTCATATTCTCTTGAGTCTTGATACAAGCACCGACATCCCTGTGACCTCTGCAGGTCGCGTTTTCAATGGGATTGTTTCTTTCTGGCTCTTCATATATGCAAAGAGGTGGGTAAACGGATATATAAGTTCCCAAAAGACTATTTAAGTAAGCATTGATCAATCTAGGCATCTACGGAGTAAGGATCCGAATAACTTCATACTCCGTGCTCTCAACGTACCGCTTTGCCCTCTTATCTTCCACTACCCGGCTCATAACCCTGAACAGGGACTTCATCCAGAAAGAGTACAGTTAATGACATGGAATGAGTTTCTTGTTATTCAACCAGCATTTAGGTCAGTCGGCAAATGGCAGTCGGTGCTCTATTGGGAATAGCTCGAATTCCGACCCATGGCCCTCTCATATCAAGCATGGTCTTTGGAGTACCCATGTTTCATACTGATAGAATCTTGAACATTGATGGAGCAATCTTGATACATTCGGAAAGCTTAAGTGTACAGACAGCTACAGATTCCAAATTCTGAAGATTGATAACAAGTCCAAGGTAGGCATGAGACGCCAAATTCCTGTCGATATGTCTCCAAATAATGTGCCTTACATTCACAGGTCTTCCGAACCGTGTGGTACTTGGTTGATACGAGAGAATTTCTGTACTTCCTTGGTTATCTCCAGAGGTTTCTCAATGAGATCCCTTCGCAATGTTAATAGAGGGAAGATAATATTTAGAGAGAGAGCTGCGGATTGGTATGCCTGGACACTCTATTGCCCACAACAATAGCTGTCTTTGGCTTATTGTATGACTCAAAATAGCTCAATTATATAGCATCATCCAATGTAAGCCTTGTAACAAACTAGTCAATGAGCTTATTCACTGTGATGGCCCCAAGGGAACTAGTCTTTCTTGAGGGCCCCAATACCACCAGTCCTGTTAAACTCCAGCTGAGCCTCTCATCGCTGGAGAGAAGTGTTTGTCCTGCGCATATCCCCAATAACTGAATAATGTTTTTCTAGACTGTCAAGGCTCGCCCGATACCAGGTAACAATCTGTACCCACGGCGTACACTTCCTCTCGCATTGTTGAAGAACAGAGGGACTTCCATCGTTTCCATCGAAGGACGTGCAACTAAATGTTGCCATTGGTGAGGCCGATCGCCAGAGTTTTGCCGTGTGCTGAAACATCGAAGCAAGATCCCCTGTACGTACTGATATATTGGTGTGATCTACCGAGAGGATCGACTGTGACTGTGCCCCCAGTTCCCATGACCAACTCCCAGTCCCTTATATAGTCAGCAAACCTATAAGTTACCTGCCCACGACACCGGTCGTCATTGAGGCTGTATAGACAATTTCTAGTCGCCAAGTTCAGGTCATCAGATTGTCATCGTGTGATAGTAAAACGAGATAAGCACTTCTTTGGCGGTGATGATCGATGGTGCATATAAATTTGATTCCATTATCGATGAGGAATCAGCCTAATGGCAAGGAGACATTGCTGAGATGCCTACGACCGCGCCTCAATCCAGTCGACAGCCCAATCACATTCTATATTTACGCGCATGGATTAGCTTATATATCGTGAAGGATAGGCTTGCCCTCGTTGGCTGAAATGCACTGCCTAACAGGGATGTTTGTATCAATTTCAGGGGCACTAATGCATCCATGCGAATGGTGATATGTAGCCATGATGTGGAATGATATCAACAAAGTCGGCTCGTTCGATGCACTCTTAACAGGAAGAACTCCTGGCCCCTGGAGGCTTGAGCTCGTAGCAGAGGGACATTGCAAGAGCTTGGCACAATGGCCGGTCTGTCTTGGCTTCGTATTGACGGCCTGCACCCCCAATGACCGGCTTACATTCTCCATTTCTCATACAAGTACGAGGGTTTAATTGCTATGGCCTTGTGAAACAGTGTTCGTCCTCGTTGTGGGGAAATTCTCTCACTTGTCCTCTTCCTCTGGGGTTCTTCATGATCATCATATCAAGTTGCTTGAGGCCCCATGCTCCTATCAAGTCTGCTTAACTATGCCCCGCTGTTAGCTCTCCCAGTCACAGTTGCCGCCAGAAGAGGCGGCGGTGGTGACAGTGAAGACTCAGGCGACAGCTCCAGTGATAGCAGCTCGGGCTCTAGATCCAGTTCCTCATCAGGCGATAGCTGTGGTTCCAAACAATACACCTTATATAAATATGACCTTGTTCCCAGAAACGCCCAAAACTGGACTACAAACGCCGGGGGACAGAAAGGGAGGAACCCGACCACATACGACGGCTCCTATTTCCAGGGCGAAGCCTTCCTAGGCTACACTGCCACCGGCGGATCGAGGTGCCCCAATGCCACCGGCTCCGTTCGTATGTTGGGTTATGCGTGGATTGGGCCGCAGACGCCGTATCCCAAAGGTCCCGAGAACTCTATAATAATCGGGTTCAAGGCGTGGGAAACCGACAAAGCATTGGAGGATATCACTTTCTCCTACGACTATCTCAACGACGGACTATATTGTCCTAGGCCGCCTGGCCTGGTCAAACTCATGACCACCAGGTCGTGGACGGACTGGGATGCTCGCACTTACCGCGCGGGCGATATCGTTCGCATGAACCTCTTCCCCGACCAGACACGCGCGGATGCAGTATCATTCAACGCTAGCACAATTCCCAACCTCAGCCCAGCGCCCGCCTACGATGAGGGTGATATCCTTCTCCCCGCATCATCCTGTAGCTCCGACGAACGTCTGTCGGTAGGGTGGCCGGAGGGGACGAATATCACTGGATCAATCACCAACACGACTCTGAGCTTGACTATCGTGGGTGCGGGAGACACCAACACGGCGTACAAGTATTATGTCGGCAAGGAGGACGATATCCATGTGACATTTAATGTGACGTTCTCGGGGACATTTGACAGGATCAACTCGACCCGGAGCGTGGCGGTTCAACAGGAGTCGCAGCCCATGCTCTTCTGGGTCGATAATAGCAGTGTGATGGTTGGTCCAGGCGAATTTTTGATGAAGCCGATGTGGTTGGCATGGACTGCTTTGTTCTTTTTTCTATAATAATATGAGTCTTTCAATAACCACTGCATGTAATGACATTCCCCTGTTGAACAACCATTATTATTATTGAAAGACATGCTCTCTTATTTCCGCTCCCATGACTAATTCGGCTACTTGCGGCCTTTGCTTATCTCCGGGAAGCTTCTCCATGCCAAGTCCGGAGTTTAGACACCCATTCTTACGAAGTAGAAATAATGAATTCCCCTCAGGCCTCCGCAAGAAGAAAGAAAACACACCACCCAGAGATCTCTTGCAATATTGATCCTGTTAGTCCCGACAGTTTCCACCAAAATGCACTACGCAATGCTCCTCTTCCCCGGCTTCGAAGCCCTCGACGTCTTCGGCCCCCTAGAAGTCCTCAACGTGCTTTCCGAGCGCACCAAGCTCCACCTCTCCCTCCTCTCCACAACCCTGGACCCTGTCTCTACCAAATCCCCTGACCCAGCAGCCCATCGTATCGGGTCCGTCTGCGCACAGGAAGTAGTCCCCACCAACACATTGACAGACATCCTCACCGCCGTCCACGCGGGTCAAACAAGCATCGACGTCCTCCTCGTCCCCGGCGGGGCAGGAACACGGTTCCCCGAGATCATCAACCCCGTGATTGAGTTCGTGCGCGGCATCTCCCCGTCCGTGGCCCATGTGATTTCCATCTGCAACGGGGCGGGTGTGGTAGCGCGGGCCGGGGTGTTGGATGGGAAACGGGCGACGACGAATAAGATGCTGTGGACGAAGACGACTGCGCTGCGGAGCGAGGTGGAGTGGGTGAAGGAGGCGCGCTGGGTGAGGGACGGGGAGGTGTGGACTTCGTCGGGGGTGAGTGCGGGTATTGATGTGGCGTTGGCGTTTGTGAGGGAGGTGTATGGGAGAAATGTGGCGGGGGGGATTGCGAGGGAGATTGAGTATGTTTGGGATGAGGAGGATGATGGGACGAGGGATCTGTTTGCTTCGCACGCTGTGTAGAGAATCTATAGGTTGATATAGAGCGATCTTGATATGAGATATATCGTAGAATTGAAATCTGTGTAATGCCGCTACACTAAAAAGGTATCCGGATTCTAGCTAGTGGGATATACAGTATTTCATCTACGTTGACAGGATATGTTTATTCTACGTATTCGACCCCCATCCCTTAACCCTCGTCTATAGATCTAGGGGCCAAACGTCCATTATTCAAGCCACAGAGCAACTTCTACGACACCTTCGATGACATTCACAACCCGTACGGATAAAAACTCAATACACGATCCAGTGGAGGAATGTCAAAGTGATATCTCCGGTGACTCACAGCGCGGATGCTCCACTATGGGAGCTACTGCATCTTCTCCGGTAGAACTTCCTCGATTGACCAATAATAACGTCCAACTCCACTCTTCAGACAGAGCTAAACATCTTAAGTCCGCTGTTATCCTATTTCCATTGATCTGGGCGCTGCCAAGCATCCTGGGATACTGCTTTTCAGTGATGGCTGAAGAACCCTAACTATGGACATTTGTTATATCCGATTCCTGAGTACCGCACCTGGTCCACCAGATCAAAATATATAGTAATGAGCATGATATAAAGACCACAGGTCCGTCGTAGACAAACATCCAACAACAAAATCAATTCTTTACTTATACAGTAAAAAAAAAATGGAGCATCTCAAACACACATTCGCCCAATGCAGAGCCCACTCTCGGCCAGCGCTGGTCACATATGTGACAGCCGGTTTCCCAACAGCGGAGGAAACACCGGATATCATGCTCGGCTTGGAAGCAGGAGGTGCAGGTAAGTCGTGAACCGGCATACAATCTCATAACAATGCTAACAGTAGTGCATAGATATCATCGAACTCGGTATCCCCTTCACGGACCCCATCTCCGACGGCCGCACGATTCAGAAATCAAATCTCAAGGCCCTCCAGAACGGGGTTACAATCTCCTCCATGTTAGATATGGTGCGGACGGCACGCGGACAGGGGCTGAGAGCGCCCGTCCTCTTCATGGGATACTATAATCCCATCCTGCAGTATGGGGAAGCCAAGCTCCTCGCTGATTGCAAAGAGGCGGGTGTCAACGGATTCATCATCGTCGATCTACCCCCGGAGGAAGCGGTGCGGTTCCGCAACGGGTGTGCGAAGACTGGGTAAGTTTCATTTCAACGAGAGGCTGGACCATCATCTGACCACCAAGGCTTTCGTATGTCCCGTTGATCGCGCCCTCGACGTCTCCGGATCGCATGAAGACTCTCTGCAGCATAGCCGACTCCTTTATCTACCTAGTCTCCCGGATGGGCGTGACGGGCGCCACGGGGACGCTGAATACGGATCTCCCGCAGCTGATCGCGAAGGTGAAGGAACTGTCTGGCAATGTTCCCGTGGCTGTCGGATTCGGGATCAGCACCCGCGAGCACTTTCTGAGCGTCACCTCTATCTCGGACGGAGCGGTTATTGGGAGTCATATCATCGAGATCCTAGCGAATGCGCCCGCAGGACGCGCAGCAAAGGCAGTACAGGAATATTGTGCAGAAATCACGGCCAGGAAATCGATTGAAAACAGTCCTGCTCCTACACCGGCCACACCAGCGCCATCAGCAGCGTCCGCATCACAACCAAAACCAACCCCAACCATATCGCACACCCCAGACCCCACCACCGGCCGCTTCGGCCCCTTCGGCGGCCAATACGTCCCGGAAGCCCTCACCACCTGCCTCACGGAGCTCGAAGCCGGCTTCACCGCCGCCCTCCACGATCCCTCCTTCTGGGCCGAGTACCGCTCCCACTACGCCTACATGGGCCGACCATCGAGCCTGCACCTCGCGGCCCGCCTCACCCAGCACACCGGCGGCGCCAACATCTGGCTGAAGCGCGAAGACCTGAACCACACGGGCTCGCACAAGATCAACAACGCGCTCGGCCAGATCCTGCTCGCGCGGCGGCTCGGCAAGACGGAGATCATCGCCGAAACGGGCGCGGGGCAGCACGGCGTCGCGACGGCGACGGTCTGCGCCAAGTTCAACATGAAGTGCACGGTGTACATGGGCGCCGAGGACGTGCGGCGGCAGGCGCTGAACGTGTTCCGGATGCGACTGCTGGGCGCGACGGTTGTGCCTGTGGAGGCGGGGTCGCGCACACTGCGCGATGCTGTAAACGAGGCGTTCCGCGCGTGGGTGGAGAGGCTGGACACCACGCATTATATTGTTGGTTCGGCGTTCGGGCCGCATCCGTTCCCGACGATCGTGCGCACGTTCCAGTCGGTTATTGGGGCGGAGACGAAGGAGCAGATGGCGAGGGAGATTGGCGGGCTGCCCGATGCGGTGGTCGCGTGTGTCGGCGGCGGCTCGAATGCCGTGGGCATGTTTTATCCTTTCGCGCAGGATGAGACTGTGCGGCTGGTTGGCGTCGAGGCGGCTGGAGAAGGGTTGGAGACGGACCGGCATTCGGCAACACTGTCGGCGGGGTCTGTTGGCGTGTTGCATGGTGTTCGCACGTATGTACTGCAGAACGAGCATGGCCAGATCTCCGACACGCATTCCCTGTCTGCTGGGCTGGACTACCCCGGTGTTGGGCCGGAATTGGCCAACTGGAAGGAGACTAGCAGAGCGACGTTTCTGGCAGCGACGGATGCCCAGGCGCTGCAGGGTTTCAGACTGTTGAGTCAGTTAGAAGGGATCATCCCAGCCCTTGAGACCTCCCATGCCGTCTGGGGGGTGATAGAGACGGCCAAGCGACTTGGTCGTGGGAAGAATGTGGTGCTTTGTCTAAGCGGTAGAGGGGACAAGGACGTTCAAAGCGTGGCAGACGAGCTGCCCAAACTTGGTCCTCAAATTGGCTGGGACCTGCGATTCTAGACGCCATGTTTATAGAGGATCTCGGATTATATTTGTCAATTCAATCATATGAATATCAGTGCGCGGACAGCTCAGCAACGATCCCAGCGTTCTCCCGTACATTAACCGCTCTAACAGTCAAACTTCGACCCAGCTTGTTGTTTTTCGAATCAGATGCATGTGTCATCTCTTCCAGTCTTAATACCATGCCAACCGCCTTGTGGTCTTCAGTCAATTTGGGCCGTCGTCGCGCAAAATACCGAGCGTATCTGAACAGCGACCAGTAACAACCCGCGATGTTCGTCAGTGTCATCATCAGCTTGTACGGCATCTGTTTCACGTTAGTGCCAATCCTGGCTCCAAAGGTTATGTGGACGTACATAGTACACAAGGACCACCTTCCTGCACACCTGTTCTTGTCTCCGGCGCAGGTGGACCTCGTTGAAAATGACGATGTGCAGCATATAAAAGCCCAAGGTGGCCATGGCCAGTCCAATGAAGAACCCCGACTGAATGATGAATGATATGGGCAGAATAAACGGCGTCAGGATGTATAATAAGTTTTCATATATCTGCATTGGTCAATCTCAATCCCGAACGAATGGGGGGGGGGGGGGGAAAGGCATACCTCCTGGAAAACAAAGATCTTCGTCCCGAATTCCCACCATCCCAGCTTCCATGACCCGACAAGATAGCGGAGATTATGCCACAGACCACTTGCAACGAAGAAGTTCCACCGCAGAAACCGCTGCTTGAAGACAGTCGCCTCGCCGAACCCGCCGCGCTTCTCAGATCTGGTAGCGAAGAGGACCGAAGCCGGCGTCGTCGTCTCCACGAAAGCGGCACTGCACATCAGGATCCTTCCCCCAAGCCGTCGACAGCTGTCTCCAAGGAACCAGTCCTCACTGATCGAGAAACCCGGGTGATTGTGAAGCGTCTCCTTCAGAAACGACCTCTGCCACAGAGAAATCGCACCATGCGGAAAGGTGGCGCTCCCCATGCGTCCTGCAAACAGCCGCTGCAGACCAGATAACTTGTATTCCAAATCCTGCGCTTGCTGGCAGTATGTACCCAGGGACGAGTCCCGTCCAACGGATTTGATGGTGTAGCCGATACACCTGACCTTCCCCGTGAGCCGCGCCGCCACAATGGGGAAGTTGGGAGGCAGAATGCAGTCATCATCGATCAGGAGAACATGCCGGAACTGCTTCACTGCGTAGCAACCGATGAATAGGGCGATGATTTTTGATCCCACGGGAGCCCAGATGTGGTTGACGCCGTGCGCGCGGCAGATGTCCTCGGTGGCGTCGATCGGGGAAGGTGAGTTGCCGTTGGCGACGACGTAGATGTGCGATGCCGGGAAAATCTTCAGCGCAGCTTCGAGGGTCCGCCCAATGATGGGTGCGGATTTATAGCATGGGATGATCAGAGCAGTGTCTGTTGGGGTTCGAGCAATCCGGCGGTGTTCGTAGTATTCCGGTCCTGGGGCGTCTTTCTCGAAGGTGACGAGGAGTGGTGCGAAGGAATAGCTGTAGGATGATCAGGACTCTCTTTCGTCGCACCTGAGCAGATAAGACATGCACTTACAATACGAGCAGAGCAAGGAAAATGGCCCAACTGCTCTGGATCACCATCTTATGCTGCATAGTCCAGTACAGCCAATATACTGCCCCTTTCCACAGGGGAACTCCTATGAGCACAAAGTACACAACAGCAGCTAAGAAGGCATAGATGGCGTATTCAATCAACAAACGACGCCAGTATCTACGTTGGTGCTTGATTTTCACCAGCGTCGCCCTGTTGTACACACTCTTGATGCTCCCTTTCCGATGATCCCTGGTGGTATTTCGCAGTGACTGGCCGAGGGGCAATGAGTTCCGATAGCTGAATCTGAAGGATCTGCTTCGCTTTTCAGGATACTGAGGACTCTTGGTATCAGTCTCTGATTGCCGATTCTCAGCCGATGGTCTCGTATTGCCATGGTAGTAAGGATCGGTGGGAGGCGATGCATCGTCTTGAGTCTCCGAGGCCACAGGACTATGCTCGGCGACAGGGCGCAATGTTCTTCTCGCTTCCTCAAGACAGAACTGTGGCTGCTCGTCGAGTGCCCAGCTGATTCGCCTCTGGCCTCTCTGAGCAATGTCAACATCCCCGACAGGCCAATCGTGTGGTGTGAAGGAGAAGCGAGCTGGGCGATTCTCATAAGTCCCTTCGCCTTTAGCCGCTTCGGCGGTCAGTAGACCTTCAGGGACGTAAATCATGTCGTCGATACAATCGTCGCTTCCTTGCAGCATCTTTCACGTTATGGCTCTGATCGAAACCTTGAGATGAGCTCATCAATTAATGGCGATTAGTGGTGCAAACAGAATGGTTTTGAGCTTTTCAAGGTCTCCTGTGAATCCAAATAGGCAACACTAAATCATAGATTGCCAAAAGAGAGTGTCAAGTTGCTCATCCGCGAATAACGCTTGATGGGTCAGGCACCCGCATACTTGACCACCAGGACCCGGTCATTTTCCGATTGTGTTTGATCTTGTCCCCCACACTTGAGCATTCCACACTAGCACAGCCGCGTACTGCTCCATCAAATGTTATCAGTTGCTCTATTTGCACTATTGTGACCTGGATGCTCGGCATCACGAACATTGCTGAGACAAAATGAGTCCTGCAAGGGGCAGCGGGCCGTCACAGTGTTGCAGCATCCCCGTTTGGTTTCAAACGCAGAATTAAGGTGACAGAAGTGGGAACACGTATATCTCGAATGCATGGACGCTCTTTCATTCCTTATCGTTATGGGTTCGCTCTGATGTGGCGTCCTGTCGTGGAGAGGGATTTATGTTCCGAGGAGATCTTCCCTCAGGAATTAGGGTGTATGTGGATGTCTAGGGAATAGGCAAGGGAGGCATTATTAGGAAGATCTAGAGCACGCACTTCGTTAACCAAAAGTTTGATCATAACGGCATGGTAGGAGAGGCATCCAATCCCAGCTATTTGCCTGTCTAGGGGTATGATCCATAACCTATTCTCCTGTTCAGCATCTCTCGACTGCCTGCTCATTACCCTAAGAGAATGATGACATTTTGTTATGCTTAGGAGAAGTTACACCAAAATTCCCGGTCTCTCTGCATCTGAGACTTTGGTTCAGATCTGGTAACTCTGATGTCTCTCTCAATGAGCATTCCAATGGCAAATGATGCGGCGCAGTCCCTCCGGCTGAGAGCGTATCTAAGCTTCCGGGAACACAAACCTTTCACGCATTTGACGCCTCAGTTTCTGTCAACGATGTGTCTTCTATATATATCCCGACCATCATAGCAAGGAGGCATATTGATTGGACGGCGTTTAGTAGTGTCCTTTAAGCTACAAAGCTAGATGAACTCCACTGAGACACCTCACGCGAAGGATAGCAACGATGATAGCCTCGTATGTACTCCGTAGTAAACTGTCCATCACTTTGCCTATGCCGGAATAAGTGCAGTGGCCTTGATGCTTGCGGTTTCCCGCAGATAGCAAAGTGCTTTGATGTAGCTAGCTACTCCACGACTTACGCATTCAATGGTAGAGATCTTCATTCATTCCCATACCAACTCTTACAATTGTCGTGCTAGTCGCGTAAAAACGTACTTAGAAGCATACTGTACTGGCGATATGCGGAGCTGTGGGAACCCATACTCTGTTTTTCCAGAGGAACTACATAAGCTTCATGGGGGTCCCAGTCTTAT
Source organism: Aspergillus clavatus NRRL 1 (assembly GCF_000002715.2). Classification (NCBI taxonomy): domain Eukaryota; kingdom Fungi; phylum Ascomycota; class Eurotiomycetes; order Eurotiales; family Aspergillaceae; genus Aspergillus; species Aspergillus clavatus. Next base: position 399,618 of record NW_001517107.1, on the reverse strand, counting down.
AGTACTCTAAACTACACGTGTAGGAACCCTGAGCCTCAAAGGCAATGCTAAACTCCGAACGATGTATTTCTGCGTAGCCTAGCAGGGTTGTTGCCCCAGCCAGCGTGATGACCAAGGAGATGCCACCGAAGCCTCTGACGTGTCAATCGCTAGCACAAGCGTCCGAAGCACTTCGCCACGCTAAGTACATAGGCATTGTCTTAGTCCTGGTAGATAATCTTGACAAATCCTCTGATTGTACTATTTCACGGTTGCCGCTGAAAAAGAGGGTATCATAACGTTGACATCACTGCTTCGCGAGTCGTAGTATATATATCGAAGATGCTCCTAACTCTAGCTTGCCAAGAGTCTGAGGGGCCAATGAGTCCTTTCAAGGAAACAGGGAGCTCAGAGGGACGATCGTCGGCTATCTATGATTACTGCAAGGAGGCCGAAAGGAAATGACACTTCAACTGCATATGGATGTGTCTGAGACATAAAAATAGATGGGTCGCACAAGACAGTCATCCAGAACAATGAGGTTTGTCCATACATGTTGATGAGTTGCGGAGAATTTCGAGCTGGTGGAAGCAGCATTCGTTCTATTCTGCGGTTAGGGTAAAGGAAGTTATGGTGAGGAGGATCCTCCTTTATGCATGCTAAAGGATGGATAGATCCGCTTCATGGGCTACGATCCGACAAAGGAGATTGGGATCGTCGTCAAGGATTTTGACTACAACGGACTATACAGGGACCTCAATCGGTCTACTAAGACCGCTCTCAAGATCGGGGTCAACCATTTCGAGTGTGAGTTGGACATTCTGAGCCACAATCCTTGCGTGAGTGATAGTTACCAAGGATGTCCGAATATAGTCGAGAACAGACTTGGAAGCATCTACTGCTTTAGTCGGCGCGTCCGGCGGTTGTTGTTGGATAGAGATAACTACAAGTTCCTGCCATCAATGCTCGAGCTTTACTGGCAGAATGAAATTAATACAGAGACTATCACCTTCCCACGAGGGAGTAGATTTGTTACGGAATATCCGTCCGTCATCGACATCCCCCCTAAAAATGCCTGCTGACGAACTGGCAGTTGACAAGTATTCAGATGCCGAGAGTCCATACGGCAAAACAGTACATGCTTTCGTGATTGTGGGAGGCTGATATTTTCGATGCCTGCTGCTCTTGGTGATGATTTCCATGCTTAGTAGTGTCTGCGTTGTTGCAGTGACAACTACTATTAGCCAGAGCTTAGAGGCTGGCTTATCGGCTGGTAGCTATGCGCTTGGAATAGCAGCTGTCTTTCTGGCGATAATGATATTTCTCAGTGCTGTCCTTTAACTTGGATAATTTATAGGATAGTGATACACTCACATCTGGTGGATGGCGCTTTCAATGGCGCTTTCACTATTTGCAGATGGATACCGTCCTTTATATATAACTATTTGATAATGTGATGCCGGGTGGCAGTCAGCGTAAGACCGTTTATAGCCCGGCAGCGCTCTGCTAGGCAATCTAATGGCCATAAGCATTAGGAAGCTGGTCGTACGATGGCCCACTGCCTGTATCTCTCCCAATACCGTGACCACTATGAGCTGGTAGTGCGTTGTATGACGGTTGCTCATCTTTGTCCCTACCAACTCCTGGACCACATGCGCTAGGGATAGAATTGTATTTTGGACCGCCGCTTTCACCAACCCCAACCCCTTGACCACTAGGTATTGGACCATTTTGACCACTTCCCCCTGGGTTGTTTCCTCCTGGTTTGTTTCCTCCTGGTGTGTTTCCTCCCGGTGTGTTTTCCCCATTCCCACAAGTCTTGCATGTACAGCCAGTGCAAACTCCAGAAGGACCACGCTCACCCGGTAGCCCACGGTCACCCTTTTCTCCACGGTCTCCCGTCTCCCCCTTGTCCCCCTTGTCCCCTTTCTCCCCTTTCTCCCCTTTCTCCCCTCTTTCTCCTCTCTTCCCCTTTTCCCCAGGTAAACCACTTTCGCCTTTCTCTCCACGCTCTCCACGCTCACCTGGGCTGCCCTGAGGGCCGCGCTCACCCGCTGGCCCACGAGAACCTTGAGAACACTGCGCTCCAGTGGAACCGGACTGCCCTGGCGTCGGTTGACTTCCACTCCCGGGTTGATGAACGGGACAACCTGTGGTTGGCCCAGCCGTGGTGCAAGTACACCAGACCGGCATGGGCATCTGTACGGGCGGTTGTGCAGGCATATGTGGCGGCGGTGGAGCTGGCATCGGCATCGGCATCGGCATCGGCATCGGCATCGGCATCGGCATCGGCATCGGCATCGGCATCGGCATCGGCATCGGCATCGGCATCGGCATTGGCATTTGCATTGGAGGCACTGGGTTGGGAAAGGTTCCCCCCGCTGCGTACCCTGGCCAATGCGGAGGGTAGCCGTAATAGGGCGGGGGTTGTGGACATCCCGCAGGCCCAGCACCGTTATGGTTCAGACATGGATTGGGCTGGCATGGCTGGTTGAATCCGCAGGTATTCATCCCCCATCCCGGCATGGATGGATAGAATGGACCTGCTTGTACCGGTTGAAATCCAGGGTAGGGCATGCCCATCGGCGGTGGCATGCCTGCTGGCTGCGATATAGGCGTGCATTGTGTAGTGCTGGTGCAGATGTATAGACCCTGGCCGGAGCATTGGCGTATGAATGCCAACAGGGCGAGGCCTGTGAGGATGGAAGGTTCCATGGTCGGGATATAAGCATTCGTGATGGGTAGGAAATCATAGATAAATGTTATCGCTGAAATGAGTCGCATGCCTCACAGCGCAAGTTTGCCAACATTCACTTCTGCGATAGATTTTCGATGGTAAGTGGTGAATCTCCCTGCACTAGGGCAAAGATGTCCTCTAGCCCAATCGCGGCCTAAAAAATAACCAATCCTCGATTCCCGCAGTCCAGTCGGGCTCAGCCTGCTGGTGAAAAGGGAAGACCGATACTACGCTTCTAATGGCTCCTCAAAACTTGTTGGGCTGGCTGTCACTGCTACAGTTACACGCCCTCGGTGTATGGATGCTGCCTTTGTCGGCGCTGTTTTCGGACAACAGCTGTATTCCCGTCGGGACCACGCTACAACCCTTGACAGCGACCACCCCATATATAATTCATTGCGCGTTATCCAATAATCCTATCATACATTCCTAGGTTTTGTGAAGAGAAATCTGGCTCAATTCACTATTTAGAATTCCTCTTAGGTGTGATGGTGGTGCGCAGCAAAGCAACGCTTGAGCAGCTCAATGTGTGCTCCGTCTCTTCTTATGGCGAGAAGCGAGACGGCAGGTGGCCAAATAGATCTTGATGTGGAATAACAGGCATGATTTTTTCATCCACAGGTGAGAAGAAGACCTTCCCCGTAAAGTTTGTGTATGCCTCTACATTCTCCAACTTATCGGGTCCAACACCATGAGGAAAGATGAAGATTTGCGGAGTAGGGTCTGGATACCAGCGTGAGCATCACGTCTATGGACGTATACCATTAGTAGTGGCTAGTGGGCACAACTCACGCTCGTTGCATTTGTGACGGTTGTTCTTATAATACTCTTGATAGGACTTCTGAACCAGCTTGAAGTACCTATGGGCAGTGAAACCATTGTCGAACATCATCACCCATTTAGGCCGTACGATGTCGCCCTCACTCTGCATGCCATATGCATAGAAGAAATTCAGCCGTCCATTCTTCTGGTCGTTTTCTGCTTTCTTTTGTGCCTTGCCCTGATCTGTGCTGTAGTACGCGTCTTTTACGACCTCCCTTTTTTCGTCATCCGTCGCGTTGTCCCTTCCAAGCTTCTTGGATGCCAGGAGGTTGATTTTTCCTTTGCCCTCCGGTCCACCGAGATTTAATACTTGCTGCACGTAGTCAGAGTTTGGCTTGGAAATTAAGCTGGTGAGGGTAGAAGCAGCCAACCCCATACCTCATTGTTCTTCCAGTCGATGTCGACGAGACTGCTAAGATCCAAATTGTTCAGACCGAGGCTTTCTAAAAGCCCCCCAACAGTCTTAAGAGGGTCATCTGTACTAGGAGCAAGACTAGAAACCGGACTTCCCGCTCCTAATCCTCCGGTAGCTGGTTTTGCTGCTTCCCCTTTCCCATCTAGGACATTTTGGGCAGGGGCGATCTGGCCTATAACCGGATTGAAAGTTGATAGAATGCCGAACAGTAGAATATGTCTGTAAAAGAGCTTCATATTCAACCACATATACAAACAAAGAGCGACGGAACGGTTGAAAAGTCGTCGAATCCTACAAAGAGAGGAATAGAAGAATATCTCACAACCCGTAGGGGAGCTATGTCGGCGGGCCCTGCCACTATCTTCGTAACACTAGTTCAGCCAGCCACCGAAAAAGATTACTTACACGAGAAAATAGTGAAGTCATCTTGATCATCGCCTCACACTCGTTCTAGGCTCTGCTGCTTCAAATTCCTCCGAGGGGTATGATGTTAGAATTCAGTGATCAGCTTAGAGAAAGTCCACATTCCCACAGCCGCAAGCGGAATTGGGCATCTGTCACACTGGGTGGCTTGCGAATAAGCTCCTTCTAGCCACAAAATGGCCGTTTCGGTATATGCTCGCGCTGGAACCACGGTACTCTTATCCACTTTTGCCAGCTGGGGGTGTTCATTAGTGGGTTGTATAGATGTCGACATGACGTTTTGTCTATAGGTATTGGGGTAAACCTCGCCAAAGATAGGCCGGTGGGTCCAGACCCCGTTCCCTGGGTAGCTCTTCCGGGGTAGACCACGGCCTCTGCTGAGGCCTAATTTTAAGTATGGAGGAGCGTATGTGGCGTAGAGGCATCCAGCTGAGCCATTCATTACTAGTAAAGGGTATGCTTCAGTCTGGGCACCGGGTGCGGAGAATGACATATTCCTTTCGATTGACGCGTGGGATGATATTATCAATTAATCGTCTGTCGTGTGAGTATCCTATGTAGCAATTTGTCCTAGGGGCGGAGGGAATTAGCATCCTAGCTACTCTCAGTCAGATGCAATAGGATCAATCGGTGCATCCGCTTCCTGAGGGCTCAAAATAGACCTCTGCCATAGTCCAAGGGGGCTATCTCTGTAACTAGATATTTGGAACCAATTGGATTGAGTTCTGTCGGTCGAATTTCTCATATACTAAGATCAAGGTTCTGGCGGAAGGAAAAAAGCTCAAAGTAAATCTTCATGATTGGGGCATTGCTCCATAAGTACATCATCTTCCAAACACCATAATCGATATTGATAACTTTGCTTGTATTATTAAAGCAATGATATGATACGATGAACTCCATTGATCAGCTAGAGTAATGGGTAGTAGGAAAAAAAGGTATATAAATCAGTTAGATATCTCGAGCAACATTCGCTACGACAAAAACATCCCAAAAATAGTCTGTTCAGCCAGATTCCCTGAGCTTCCCCATCTAATCATGCACTTCTTCTCCTCTTTGGCTGCGCTAGCTACGGCCGGCATGCTGGTCAATGCGAACCCCCTTCAGATTCACATCGACGTACCCAACGATACTCCCCTCCAGAAAGATATCCAGAGCGATCTGAATGCTGCTTCTTCCCCAACCCACTCCGTGCGTCCCACAGACGATGATAAGCTTGATATCGAATTCGGCAAATGCTACCGGATCAAGGACCACAATGACGAGAAACTCGGTCTGTATAGTATCTACTACAAATTCGGCGGCGAGGATGGCAACCGGGTGTTCCGCGTGTGCCGCGAGACGGGCGCCTGCAAGAATGAAAATCGAAATGACCAGCAAGTCCGGACCCAGGAGCACTTCTACCTGAAGGATGCCGATGGGTCCTCCATTTCCAACGGTCCGGCCTGGATGGCCAGTGCCGGAAGCCTTCTGTATCCTCTTCCAAATGGTTACCCTAACCTCTACATTGCCAAGTTATGGGGATATCCTGTGTGTGAAGATGACGATGAAGACAAAGACGGTGAAGATTGTGAGATCTGTGTCAGCCAGAGAGAGGCCTATAATAAATGGAATGGCCTCTCGACGCAAGCAAATACGAAATATATAACTACGTCACCGAACGAGCGGCAATGCGTTTATCTCAAGTTCAAGAAAGTCAGATGTCCTCCCCATCTGATGTCCGAGGATTAGGACAACCAGGAGACCCAGTCGTTGCATTGGGAATACTGGGGCACTAGCCGCGAGTTATTTTATAGGGTATCTGTCACCCATGGTGGCTGATTTGGTGTCCGGGAAATAGCAAAGGAAGAGAACAGATTCATGTAATGAAGAATCTCAATTGAAGTTTTTAAATTACATGTTTATTAGAGAGTACTTGTCGCCATTATTGCCATGTGGATACCACCAAAGAAGAATCTACGAACTAAAGTGAAGACTTTCAAAATCTTGATATCATGGTTTCATACGATGCTAGATAGTTGAGATGCGTTGCAGAGTTCAGCTGCTGCATCGCATCTCATCGAACCCTCTGGGCCACAAAGTATCCGCCTCCAGATTGTAGATCACCAGTAATCTTAGAGATCATGACGCATTTGCTCACACCATCCTTCTTGACCTGCGTAATAGCTTGGCAGTCGGGCTCTGATGCACAAAGTGCGATACAGTCCACCGGTTCGTCCCCGGTCCTTGTTCCACGCAATTCCTGGAACACGGGGGCTTCTTGCGCACAGGTGATCTTAAACGTGTTAGGTCCGAAGGTCACTGTGTGTTGATCGATCTTGGGACACCCGCGGCCGTAAACTGCCTGCACCTCATCTGAAACATTGGTGGATGGCCGAGTGCTCTTCAACTTCGCATTGGCTCCTCCCTTGACCTTGTAGAGTGCTTCCTTCAGCTTTTTACTTTTGGAGCCCTCCACGTTTCCTTCTGGCAACGTGCTGACTTGATGGCAATCAGGCCAGGCGGCGCAAATAATCATCGCCTCTTCAATACTCCTGGTGTTGATGGTGACTCGATTCTCTTCCATCGCCTCATCACAGGTGACAGTGAAAACAAGATCACCGACGGCGACATCCCTAGGCCCCGAGTTTGATTTCTGGCAAAGGCTAAGCTTCTCAAGGCTCGACAAGGATCCTGTACTTTGATTATCCTGCGTTTCATCTGTTCCAGTAGAGTTCGTAGAGCCAACCGAGGCTGGTGGTCCGGAAGCTCCTGTCTCATTCTGTTGGCCTTGAGGCCCTCTTTCACCTTTTTCACCAGTCTCACCACGTTCTCCACGTTCTCCTTTCTCGCCGGGGTCGCCTTTCGCACCTGTTTCTCCTTTGTCACCACGGTCACCCTTGGGTCCGATATCACCATCTGCCCCGGGCTGCCCCCTGGATCCAGGATCTCCCTTGGGTCCCGCTTCTCCAGTTTTCCCTTTTTCTCCTCTCTCTCCTGGCTCGCCTTTAGGTCCTGGTACTCCCGTAGGACCTTGTTCTCCATCGTCACCCTTAGGCCCACTATCTCCTTTATCTCCTTTCTCTCCACGATCCCCCCTAGAGCCAGTCGTACCATCTTTTCCAGGAGTACCTGGAGGCCCTCTGGGGCCAGCTGGCCCCCGTGGTCCTCGAGGGCATCTGGTTTTACAGCCACCCTTGTTCGGGCGATCCGTGCCGGGGCGTTTGCCAGGTGGAAAGGCTCCCGGCTTGATGACAGGCCACCTTCCAGGAGGCCAAGGATATGGGTTATGATGTCCAGGGCGTGGTGGCCATCTTCCTTCAATGGGCCGCCCCGGTTTCGGCCGCTTGGTTGGCTTGCACTGCCCGTTTCCCGGTTTCTTTTTGAGGGGTTTGGCGCAGCTGGGGCCACTCCCAGCATTTTCTTCACCATCATCGCTGCCATTATTATCATCGTCGTCGTCATCATTAGCGTCGTCGTCTTCGTTGTCGCCATCTTCCACATCATCTCCGAATTCCCAGTCATCTTCGTCATTTGGATAAAGACCTGACGGATCATCTATATCCTCATATCCGCCTAATGAACTTCTTTAGTTTCTGCATTCTGGAACCGACAGAGTAATTTCATTCAGGTGGTCAGGTCATCTACCTCTCCATCCCGGTCGTCGGCTACAGACACGTCGGCACCATGGTCTCTGGTACGGATCATGGTCCAGTAGCCATTCCTGCTCATCGTATGATGGGCGATAATCCCAGTCCTCTTGATCGCCCGACAGACACACAATACGACACACCGGTCTCCGTGGTGGCGGTCGTGGTCTCGGTTCCGGTCCCATAGGGTACTCGGGATAATATACAGGAGGCGGCGGTCTCGCAATGCCTCCTCCTGGGTATCCAGCCCCGGAGTTTTGGTAAGGCATACAGACACAGTTCACGACACCGTATTGTTGAACTATGGGTGTGCATCGCATTGGATATTGGCTAATACAGGGTGGTTGCTGTTGCATGGACATCATGCCGGCGGGCTCCATGTGCGATCCTGTGAGATAAGAAGAGCATGGTGTGGCGCCGCAGATGTGCCCGTAGTTGGGTGGATGGGCATAATATTGTGCAGTCACTTCGAAGAGGAGGGCTAAGTACAGGATCAGACCAAAAGGGGCCTTCTTCATCTTGTCTGGAATGCTTGGACAAAACCGAAGTCAAGGAAGCAAACATCAATAGCATCTAACAAATGAAGATTAGGGGTAATTATGTAGAATAGACAACAATATTTATTCCCGCTTGGTGTAATCTTTTCATGATTGTCCCAATTTCCTTCTCATCAATATTTGACATTATTGACTTTTCTTTGCGTGCTCTCCAGATGTAACCTCCATTAGTTAATGTTGCAGCGCAACTTGGAATTCCAGAAACAACTAGCAGTAGACTTCTCTTTTACCCACTGTGTTTGGCGTCCTGTCTAGACGTTTGCGGAAGCTTGTCATCGACATCATTGATATCATTATGATCTGAAATGACTCCCTCGAGGGCCTCAGAATACCAGGTCTTTCTAATTTCCCTTAGTGATATGACCAGCTCTCTCGAAGTCCACTGAGACATTATATATAGCTTCAATATGAGTAATGGGGTGGCATTTACCACCTGCATAATATAGTTAATGAATAGAGCTAGTGCATTGCTCCATCTCCTACGTGCATCCATCATATTCAAAAAGAATGATAATCCGTTATCTGTACTCCTTTTAAAATGAAAGACCTTTAAAGAAGCAAGTCCGTATACTTTCTCTTCAGTGCTGGAACTCCTCATGAATCATGCGAATCTTGATAAGGAGCTTTAAGGAATGAAGCATGAATTAAACATGAAAATCTATTTCTGAATTCATGATCATGAGAATTAGTTAAATGAAACCCTCGCAAAACTATTGGCTATCAAATAATGATAACAGGTGAAAGAGAAGAGGGGCTTAAACTTGCTCCATGAAAGGATCTTGAGGGCTGGGGTTTTAAAGACATTACAACAAACGAAGATCCTATATATCCACATCTCGCAAAGTTGAAAACAATCGGCAAAAAATGGGTCGATTTGAAAAGGGTCCTTCGAGCTCTGCAACTGTTCGATAGAGGCTTCGACGACTTGATTGAACTTGTCGCAAAGGTGATACATGCATCCATTGGAAGACTTGATGGTCAAAAAAAGTATTATCTAGCGGCTAGTATGGAGGGTTTGAGCAGAATCATGGACTACTTTGGACATCCAAGGTCAAATCCCCCAGGCCGACGAAGTCTGTTGTCTGGTGTCCATTGAAAATACCCTCAAGCACTGAATGTAACTGCGACAATGATCCAAAGAAACACTGCCAGCTTGCTCAGGCTCTGTGGCCGTTACAAATGAGCCAGGGACTTTCCCAAATGAGTTCATCGCCGCTCCAAGAAGGCGTCGCATTTGGCCATCTCAGGGGCATAGCATGGGATATGAAATAACACTGGAAACCCCCAAAAAGGAGAGCCTCCATTATCGGATGAAGAGTCCGCCATTGATGATCATGCGGACCGTGGTGTGTATTCATCCACCATCCCTGAACTACAAGAGAGTCTACAAGCTAGGTCATAAATTCATGCTCGGGGACATGAGCATTGCAAGATCACCATCATCTGTGCCGTATTCAAGGGGTTATTGGCTATCCACGCCCTGTTTGAGTACTTTCGAAAAAGCCTGATATCCGTGATATCGTGGTCAGGACCAGCGTCATTCAATTAGACATTAGCAAAACCATCAAAAAAGACCCAAAAGCCTCAGAGTGCAGGAGCCATACATCGCCCGGCTATGTTATTGATGACTGCAATCAGTTGGATTCGGTCCGATCCGACTCTGCCTCAATATTCTGGAGTCACACCTACAACGCATATTGAGCCTGCGCCCCGAATACAAGGGCCCTGATGAAGGAAACGATAGACTACTTCAACCTCATTCTAGCCACGAAGATAGCCAAGAGACATATAAAAATTGAAAAGGCCCCTAAGTGCGCAGGTGCCCTCGGCCGGCAGGACCACACATTCATTATGGTGGCATCGCCTCTGGAAACTAGGGTATCAAACATGCAATGTCCCGAGACAACAGCTGGCGAGATGGTGCGGGGGGGGGGGGGTTCTGTGCTTTGAGATGGAAGGTGCTGGAGTGATGACAACTGCTTGGTCATTCGAGGCATATGCGAATGGTATAATTAAGCAGCAGTCACTGCTGCTGCGTATACGAAATCTTTCCTCCTTCGTGCGCGCAACCTCGACAAGCTGAATCGCGAAATGGTCCATGTACAGAAGCGGCCAGGGTCATTCTTGAAAGGAAGAGGGTGTCGAAGAGATTTGAATATAGCCAGGGATGAAATGGTGTTTCATTCCTGCCTCCTCTGTGGTTCTCTCCGACAAAAGCTCATTAGAAATACAGATCCTTCTCTTTCCCTTTATCTTCCTTTGATGTCTTGACTTCTTTGGCTCATCAACCATTCTATTTTACTATGTTCAATCTATGAGCTTTACAGAGTGATATGGTTTGATGTAGTATCACTTAAATATAAATACGTTTGTAAGACAATCTTTCAAGAAGATATATACGTATATATATATCAAGGATTGGGGAAACCTTCAGCACAAAGAAGGCATACTCCGGGAAATACAATATTCATGTATTCTAGCATCGTTTGGCAGTCAGTCTTATGTCATTGTGTTAAGGCAGCCACCTAGCTATCCATATTTTTTCCTTTTTAGGTATTTAACTCTATGTGTATCGAAGCAACCCTTCAGATGCGTCAGTTAGACCCAGGCATGTATTTCCGAAATTGAATATACGGCCCATCCTTCAAACTCGTAAACGCCCAAGACGTCTGGAACTGTCCCTTAAACTCTCCCTTCCCCTCACCCACTTCTGTGCATCTCGTCTCTGCCTTACGAAAGTCATACTGAGAGATCACGGCGGCTATCGCCAACGAAATCTCAATAATAGCTAACCCTTTCCCCACACAATTCCTCGGTCCAACTGAGAACGAAGCCAGCGCACTCTTAGCCAAAGTGACGGCTTCGTCGCCGCTCTCTTCAGCAATCCAGCGTTCAGGTCTAAACGCAAAGGGGTCGGGAAAGTACTTCTCGTTATGGTTAAGAGACCATATCCCCGTGCCAACTTCACAGCCTGCGGGTATGTGTATGTTCATTTCTGGAATTGAAAGGCCACCGTCCAGCACTTCGCGCCAAAGAGCTCCGCTGACGGCAGGGCAGAGACGGATTGCTTCCGAGATGCACGCACGGAGGTATATGCAGGAATTAAGCAGGGGGCCCTGTGCTACCTCTTCCGGGTTGTTGAAGACAGCTCGGACTTCTTTTATAACACGGTCGTACGCTGTGGGGTTACGGGAGAGGTAGAAAAAGAGGGCGGCCATGCCGGTGGATGAGGTATCGGAGCCTATATCGCACGGCAAAATTTTAGTTTAGTCCAAGTCACTGGATACGGATGAGGAAGGAAGCATGACTAGGGGGCTATGTTGTTTACCCGCAATGATCAACAGATTAGTATCAACCCAAAGCTGGGCGTTCGGCAGACCCTCCCCGGTTTCCGGGTCTTTGGCTGCGAGTAAGTTGCCAAGAATATCGTTCAGCTCTTCCTTTTGCCGTGACTGTCGCTCTTGCATAATCTCTCTTGCTTTCGCTGAGAACCGTATGGCTCTTCGACGGGCCTCGGGAAAGAAAAGGTGGTTGAGTTTCAATGTTTCAAGTTCGGGGAGTTGCAAAAGGAATCCGAAGCGCTGCATTTGACCTAGGACTCCTTCGATAATCCAGTGGTTTGTACTGTCGGTGAGTAGATTATAGGATTTGCTGAACACGAGCTCGGACATTACGTCGAAGGTGAAGTAGTCGCCTACGGAATCAGTCAAATTGGTGCAACGGTGAGTCTTATCGGAGACAAGATGAAAGGAACTTACACCAGTGGCTCATATTCTTGGGAACACTCCATCCATCACCAGCAGGGTCTTCAGACTTGTGGAAACGATCGGTTGGCTCACCCAGGGAGCTAGCAAATAAGGATGCAATGCTCTTTAGCTTGTTGTCCATCCGTCGAATATTAGTGTCAGATAATCCCTGGTTCATCAGGCGACGATAGAATTTGTGTCTGGCGTCGTCGAGTGTGCATAGAGTCGCGTGAACTTTCGGAATGAACGACACCCGCTCATAACCCTTAGATTTATGGACGTTGGCGCCGTGGCCGTATATTGCTATCCAGGTTCCAAGATTAGCCGTCTGTATTGCCAACACTTCATTGAATGAAGGGAGGTACCTTTCAGTCCATACTCTGAATCGATCACTATCCGGTTAGGCCCGTATCGCACCACATCCCCTATTAAACTGCGTGTTAGCTTAGCCCATGGAGTAGAAGTCGGGATGCGGTGTCTCTGTACCGTATTTCTGGTGACACCTCCATATATCTGTATGCAGATCTCCGACATATGAATGGTACACGGCATACCAGCTGGTCAGCTTAGCCAGTAAAGGCCCCGGATATTTAGCATATGGATGGAAGAACAGTCGGTAAACGGAAAGTCCAATCTTGATAGGAGTTATAAGTATATTGTATTTGCGCCGCACATCGTGTCCAGAACAATAGGTGACTCACAAGAAAAAATAAACCCAGGCTAGCACCAGTAGTCAGAAGCCGCCATGAGTAAACCGTCAGGCTGTCAAGGAGATTGTGCACTGCAAGAATCATCTTCACACTGAGGAGAGACCACAATCCTCCTTACAGATTCAAGAGGTACGAGGCCCTCAGCCCAGATATACTAATCCATGTGCGAGGCAAGTATGATCTGTTAGGTTCCACATACAAATCGTAATTACGAATCCACCATCAATCTTGGTCTTTCATTAGCTAAAGCAAAGCTAGTAGCTTAGTTACATGATTATAATGAAGCAGTAAGAAATTTCCGTGTAGTATGATTTCTAATCAAAGAGAAGGAGCATAGGGATGGCAGTTCTCTTGATTACTACTAGATATATGCTAGACTCTTGCCTTCCTTCTAGAAGGCTCTGAGTGTGTGGAGTAAGTGATTACATATAACAGGAAGAAAAAACACCGAGGCAGAGCACCAGCTGGATTGACAGGCATGGGGATATGATTAGTGAGGCTCTTACTTCCATCTATCTCCCAAGCAAGCCACTGGCACAGAAGAACATGTGTCTTATTCTATGTAAGTAATTTAATGGCTCGGATGGCTCCCATCAATATAGAACTAGACTAAAGTTTTGGCGCCACTTAACAGCTCCCTTCACTACTATAGTATGAGGTCTTCCGAGATCCCTCTTGAAGCCCTTAGTTATCACATTATTATGGGATTTTCGGGACTGAGAGCTTAGGGGTACAGGATCTGCGGGCAATAAGGGTAGGACACTATATAAGTAAATTAGCAGTGATGGTAGGTGAGATCTGCAACTATCTCAGTTATAAATTATAATTAAATGCTAGCCTGCCAGATGTTCTCGCAGAGTAGCTAGGGTTACTTTGCTAGTCACTACTAGTGCTACAGCTCCGCAACACTCCTACTAAACTAGTTCCTCCTGGGAATTCCAGTGGCTCTCTCTCCATTTAGACTACCAACTCGCCTCTTCATTAAGGCTGAGTTTCTGATTACTCAACATGAACAGGTGAAAACAAATAGTAATCAGTGAGAGAGGTTTCTGTCTATAACAGGTGGATTCTATGATATAGAGATTACTGATAGTGAAAGATCTTCATGTATGAGAGTAAGACGCATGGGGCCAAATATAGGGCTGAGGAAGGAGTCGAAGGACCAACTCCCTATTCCGTTTCTTGGCCTCAAGCCCTCAACTAGGTAGGTGAAGCTGATTAGTAGTCACCCTAACTAATATGATTATAACCCCTAGCTTGCCATCTGGATATTTCTAAACTTAAACACTCATGGCTACTTCTTAATAATATCAATGTGCTTCTATCTCTACTTCGTTTCTAAGCTGCCTTTTATTCAATTATCTAAATCTTAAAGAAATATCACTCTAAACTATATATCTGAGGCCTTATCTCTCTCTTTTCTTCTAGTTAAACCATGCTTATTAACTAGTAGTCTAGGACTTTACATACTCTAGAAAATATTAGTTAAAAATATTCTTGTATGTATCAGGCTCTATGCTATGCTCAGCCTTATTAGCCTAACCCTTAAAGTCCTAGCTAAAGTTTCTATTAACTTTAATTGTATGTTTATATTAGAACTAACGCCACTGCTGATATCCTTAATAGATACACTGCTAGTATCTAGCTTAATATCTACAATCTAGTTCCCATAGTAGTGGCTAGAAAGACGAGCTGATATAAGAATTCTAACTCATTCGCTAGGTTTTGTACACCTACCCAGGTCTAGCTGGCCAGAAATTGGGCCATATCATTGAAAATGGCACCCATAGCCACCTATTGAGCTATCACTATGAGATCCTAGGTATCATTACTGAAACGGGCTAGGATTTTGTCTAGGAACTGGGGATCATATATTGCATTGAGTGTAGCATTATCAAATATGCAGGTGAACTCTGATTGATTCAACCCGGGCCATAGTAAAACGATCCACGAGAACCGGCCCGGCCTGGAAATTGATCAAAACGTAGTTTTAGAACCATTATGCATTCAGGACTAGACTAGATCTGGCGATCTACATCCGATCCGTGTGTGGTAAACCAAATGGTTTGGATATGGACCCATGGGTTGTATAAGCCTGTCTGACTAAACAGAAAATGTTGATTTAGGCCAAGTGTGGCTGCAAGAATCAGTATTGGGGGTTCATATAGTAATTCGCAGGACTTTCTCCTCTCTACACCCATATGAAAACAAGTAGAATCTGCTCATACTGATATGTTATAATATTCTCAATGTGGAAGCGGCCATGATAGAGCCCTCCAAGAAGTTACTAATCAAGCATTCTGGGGTAGTCCTTACCCTCAATTGCACTTTTAATTTTGAATCCTCTTGACGGACGAATAGTTAACGCAGGAATCGACGCAAGAATAATGGGAAGCCAGGTTGAGCAATACTTTTGGTGTCGTTTCGATCTGCCTTTCTGGTTCTTTTCGGTTGACTTTGCTTTCTGTTCAATAGCGCAACGCCCTTGATTTTAGTAATTGAGAAAGAAAATGGAATCAGCCAGGAACTAGTGCGCGAAGACAATAGGTTGACCTTCCATGCGTCCCTGACGAGCTCCGTAACTCACACCATCAACCTTTAACCCCTGCTCATTAAGCAGAGTGATAGTATCACCCTCATTCAACAGACTCCAGTTTGGTACTTCAAACATTCCGGTAGCCATGGACTTCAAGGCTGCATTGTGAGGAAGTTCTTGCACTTGGCCTGCCGAATTCTTCAATTTCCACGATGAGAGAGAGACTTTGTGGTGGGTAAGGTTCTCGAGCGTTATTGATTTTCGCCGTCTAATAGAACGGTCGTCTGGTCCCGGTGGGTTGACATATGCTTCCTTGATTGCCACTGAGCTCTCGACGCGCTCTGGAGTTATGAAATCACCCCAGGTCACAAGGCGGCCAGACGCATCAGGAATAGCATGGCCTTGCTGATCATCAGTGTGGATGGATTGTGATGCAAATGCGAGAAATATCCCAGTCCATTGATCATTTTGGTCATTCTGGGCATCTTTGTAGTGGATGAGAAGACCTCCATCCTGGGAGACTCCATCGTCGTCGGCGAACTTCTCAATGTTGCCTTGGTTCATGTGCACGTCATGAATTCCATTTTTTGTATTGAAGCGTGATCCAAACAGATATATATCCGCGTTTTCATTGATAGCATGCTCTACTTGAGGCACGAGGACATCAATAATATCATTATCGGGGCCATCGATGTCATGGGGGAGAACACGACCACTTCTAGTATCAAAGAGGTCACTTCGGATAAAGTCCAGCCCTTCGCCATCCGAGTCCTGAAGAGAATGAAAGCCGAACTCCAGGTTCGCAAGCTTTCTGGCAATTGGATGCTCGATGATGTTTTGATTTACCCAATATGCAAGTCGAGAGTCTTGATCAGTGGATTTAATATTGATGGCTGCACGGAAGAGCCCAGGAATCTCCTTTGGTCTGTTCTTATTTCGAGCCTTGCCCTTGTGTTTGAGACGGTAGTCAGGATCAAAGTGAGGCACGGTTCCTTCTTTATCGTGATAATACAACGAAAGATGAGGAGAATGGGAGTCCTCATAGCGATTTTCATACTCGTAATGGACAGGCAACCCCTTCCAAACACCGTAGTCAGGTACTGGCATTATGTCTGTGAATATGAAAAGATAAATCAAGTAACACTGTATAGTTAGTGTTGGTATCTGCGATTAATCATGATCTTGAGCAAAGTAGGGAGGTGAAAAGCAGGGATTCAGTGAGCCCTTTATACCTGTGGCCAGGACCAAGGCCGCAGATATCTGGTGAGTCCCTGACTGCAAGCACAGCTGTCTCAAAGGAAGCTCAAATTTTACGGCTATTGCAAGCGATAAGGTCTAGAATGGCCCACTGCACTTGTTCTGCCACGGCTCTGTGCTTCAAACCCAGAAGCTGCGTGGGCATGCTGAGCAAAGTATGCTTTGTCGTCAGCGGCGAAATATGTTCCGTGTAAGGTCAAGTTCTACAATAGAGTTCTAATGGCCGGCCATGATCAGTATAAGGTGTGAGGGATTGAAGACATGATTCCCATCACATGAAGTTGCTGTCAGGATGTTTGGCCATGATCAAAACCAAGGATCTACTGTTCATGTGCCATAGTGGATGATCTACCCATGTAGTCTACCCGCCTGACGGACCGGAATGGACTGTACCGTGGTTCAGCGACCTATTATGTATTTCCGTTTGCGGCGCCAGTGCTATGGCCGGCAAGAAAAATTGAAAGCATTGCACTCGGCCCTTCGCCTATCATCATTCCTTTCTGCCAACCAGCTAACCCTATAGGTCAATCTAGCCAAGACCTAGATGTTCTGCGCCACCGCTTCTTTGTTTATTTCTTTTCTACTGTCGGTCGATAACTTCCCACGCAACAGCCTACAGCCGTCATTCTCAAAACCTACCACTACATGAATAGCCTCCAAATGAAAGAAAGTCAGCGGATCATATGGCCATGGTCCTCGAATGATCAGGAATCGCTATGCTAATGGGTCCGTGCTTCATATCAAATCAGTGTAGATGAGATGATAGATACCTCCCACAATTTAGATTCAGGGTTTAAATCAATATCTTACTTAATTTGACTTTCCAAGGGCGTGACAGCATACCTCCTTAGCTTTGTATGATAAGAAATGACTGATGATCGTCCAATTCCCTCGGAGTGCGAGGCTCCTGTCCTCGTACACCATCATTGCATATCTCGTATGCTTCCTGAATTTGCGCAGGGCATGGCCAGCCCCAGGTGGACCTAAAAATGGTGACCTTGCGGCTGGGAGTGCGCTGGTCACTCAAGCCAATTGCGCCAGCCAGCCCTATGGATACTATAATTTAGCGGCCCATGGATCTGTTCTTTCGAATGCTATCGATCGATTTGGGGATACCTTAGGTGGCGTTGACAGCGCTGTGAGCTTTGACCAAACGTCGTAAATCAAGAATCCGGATGGTTCGTACGATGGGGTATTCTGGGCGACACCAGATCGTGGAGGGTATATTCCCCATTCCCCAGTCACCCAGCTTCCATCTTTAACTCTGTATCACCAGGAATACCAATGACACTCTGAGATATCAATCGCGGATTCACAAGTTCTCCATTCATCTGGATTCTCCTGCAAACACGCCTTGAAGCGAGCCTAGACCGCCAAACATTCATTTGAATTATCTCGACTCAATTCTACTCAGAGGGCCTGGCGGCAACCTCACTAGAAGCCTGGATGCAGATGTGACTGGCTTTGCGTCTTTTAATGGGTTCCCGCCCCTACCACAGGTCACCTGCAACGATGATAGATTCGGCGGCCCTGGGTCAATCAACAACAGCACATTTTGGATCTCAAATGAATATGGCCCATATATTTACTGATTCTCAAATACAGGTAGGATGATAATTGCTCTCTCACCTCGACCGGCATCTCTCCCCCCCCCCTGCGGAATGGTACAGTCAGCTTCAGCGGAGGCGTGCCACCGGTTTTCGATCGGCATTGACCTCTCAAACCTACTGATCCTACTTTAGCCCGAGTACATAATCAGGGTCTTGAGTGCCTGACTCTCTTTCTCTCTGGGCGGACGCTTCCTTTATGCGATGGTGCAGTCAACAATGAACCAAGAAGGAGGCCTTAAGAGAAAGTTCCGACGACATGCTCGGCTCCTAGGGTATGATATAGCCGATAAACAACATCCAGACCTCTCCCATGAGTATGTAGTTACATTGCCTCTTTACAACGCCAGCAGCTGAATGGAACCTGTAGGACAGTCGGAGATATATCAGCTTTCAAACGGGCAGCTTCACCAATGCCATTGAGCAGGCATGGGAAAGAGGCCCTAGGTCAGGAGTATCTTGATTGATCTGTAGGTAGCATGCTGAACCCAGTGCGGGCTGTCATCAAGGCTAAGTGGTGGCATACTATATATTAGTATATAATTTTTACTTGTATTGAATTCCCAAGTCAATTTTCTATAGATTCATCTGTTTTCATAAGATTTATTAGGGTTTAGATGGGAGGGTTGAACATAGTAGTATACGCAAGAGAGAGATATGTTTTTAATAGGGACAGCCGTACACTTTTAATATAGAACTGGAAAATAGGTAAGAGTGACCACCAGTGAATCCTGCCTGTTGTTGCATGCTTTCATCTTCTGATATTTTGTGTTTAGTGGACTTAGCACCCTTACTACCATATCTTCCCTATTTATCGAAACCCCACCTAAACTATATATCCTCTCTTGTGCTCTGTAGCATCTCTAAATTTATGTTTTAAGTATAAATCTTAGCTAAGTATTCACTTCACGTCTTATATCCTGCCATTTTTTATGTATTTGGTATAGAAGGCCTTGCTTACAGAGTTTCCCGTACAAATATGGCTCTGTTAAATGTGGTCAACCCCTCAAACAATCCAGTGTAGACTATATTACTGCATCAATTCTGAGAGAATGAGTTTTGGCTAAAAGTCAAGATGCCTGTCACCAGAGACAGGAGGCGGCCAACAGCCTTTAACAATGTCAACTCAAAGTTTCATTCTTTCTGAAAAAAAAACACTAGATGTTCTTGCAGAAGGTCTCTATTTGTATTCCAGGTGCTACGAACTACCAACATAGCATTGCGCGTAATCTTTGTAGCCATCAGTTCCTGGTATACATGAGCATGATTTAGCAGTAGTCAGGAGATATTACAAAATCTGGGCTAGCAGCAGCCAGAAGATCAGACATTAGTTTCAAGCATTCATCACTTTTGGCTTAATAACATGATCCATATACCACAAGCACAAACAATAGTATAATCAGGACAAGAACAAATAGAAAGTTACAGGGGATGTAATGGCAGATGGTAGATAATGATCTGTGAATACAGCCCATTATGATACATACAGACTATGCACATATAAGGAAATTCTAGATAGTAATACACCTCCAAACCATCAATCCAGCATTTATGCAATCCATCACGCATCTCATGGAACGGGCTTTTTTTTATAACAGATTAAGATCATGATGATGCATCCTGGAGTGCATTTGCATGGTTTGGTGAGAGGGAAAGCAACATATCAGCCTCAAAGAAGCCAGATATCCCACATAATGGTTTGCTGAATGACCAACATATATAAGGAGGCATGTTTGCCTCAGGCCTCCCTCCTCGATCATCATTGACTCAGACCTTCAACTCGTCATAGCAACCTGCGCCATATTATCCCACTCTCATATCCAATAACATCACCATCAGTTTTTCAATAGAGAAAAGCTGCTGCTCATCAGGCTGGCAATAACCCGGGGAATAATTCGTCCTTGAAACTAGAACCTGTCTTGCAGACTCATCATCATTGAATGGGCTTTTTTGGTCCGTGAATGCACGGCAGAATTGACCAGGGGGACAGCTCTTTCTATGGTGGCTGCACTTGGAGAGGCATCGCTGGTCACGCACGCATTGTCCCTTTATGCATATGTGTAGTTCTCTGCAAACATATCCATTCGGGCAGGGGGCATCAAAATAGTCACAGCTTTTACCTTCCGAATTCGGGACGGGTATTCCCACATCAAAAATATCATTTGAATAATCACTGATGCGACCGGAAGCCTCTGTTCCTTGGGGCATCGGCGCGAAGCTATCAATTGACTTATCAGCTACGGGTCGTGCAGGTGGCTGCGATTGCCGGTCGTCGTGGGCCGTCGAGTTCAAGACACAAAGCGATGGATCTCTCCAGATTGCATCGGCAGCGTGCATCCAGAGTTTCGTGTAATGAAACCATGTCTGAGGAGTGTAGAATATGCGACAGTCGGCCGGCTCATAGACAAATTGTAAGGGGGTCTCAGTGTCATCGATTCGCACTTGGTCGCGTAGATTGACGCTGGCGGAAAAAAGGCGAAAATCAAGCGAGGTACGATTCGGCAGAAATTCCAATGCGGATGGGCTGATGCGTTGTGCCCGGCGAATATCAGCATCCATTGTTTTGGCACTGTAGGCGCTTGCACCGCGACTTCCGCTAGCTGCCTGCATTCACCCATACGTTGGTCGACCCCCGACTGTAACGGTGCGCACGCCGGCTTCGTGGTGCATCATTTCCATCAAAAGTGCACAGGCAGATGAGCAAAGCCCATCGCTCAACTGAAAATCAAAAAGAATAGTTTAGTGGGTGGAGAACGAATCAAAAATGGCTTCACTCACGATGATAATGTCCTCTGCTCTATAGCCCTGGTGCGGTGGTGTCCGGGAACCATAGCCGTCGACATTGAACCCGGCCGCTTCTTGGTCAAAAATGGAGCTCGACGTGTTGTATCGTTCCTATAATGATTTGTCAGAGACTTGACAGCGACCATGATTGAGGATGGAGTGTCTTGCTGTCTTGGTAAAGCCATCGCGGTCATAGAAGCCAGCCGGCCCGTAAAAATCCTCCCAGGAGGTGAAATTCTGCCCCGTTGCAGCATCCAGGCGAGCGGTGGCCACCCACTCGTTGGCGGACAAGCGTGCATAGGTTGTATTGTGTACGATGTCATTCCAGTACTCGGTCAGGGTCGAGCCTAAGACATCGGCCATCGGGTGTGTACGTCTGTGACTGCCAGCGAATGGCTGTAAGGATGGGAAGAACTATAAGAAACAACATTAGTCAGGGCCGCCGACTGAGTGCCAGGGCCAAACTCACTAGTTTGAATGTCTCTATGGCTAACAGAGGCGAACCCCCCCCGGTTCTGCTGCAGGTCGATGACCACCCTTTGTAATCCGGCTTGACGACTACCTCTTAGGAAACCTTCTATCGTGGTACTGAAGGTCTGCGCATCCTCACCATAGTAGTTAAAGTGGGGAATGCTCAGGACAGCCATAGATGATTCGCGAAGAAAAAAACCTTCCATAGAGTCGCTATAACTTCTGTTGACTGACACATCGGACAAGGGATAAGGTGTCCACAAATATGGTGTCGTGGTAGGTGTGGATGATGAAGAGGATGATGCCACCGTTGTTGAAGTGGACACAGGGACTGAAGTAGTGTCTGGTTCTTCAGGACGATATGATGCAGGATAAAATCCCAGAACAAAAAAGTTATAGAAGTCACCTCCAGTCTCAAGAGGTCCAGTATCCCCTTGGCTATAAAAGATCGCCTTCCAGGGAAAGGGGCCTAGAGTTGTCCCATTCTCAAACCCAAAGATTATGGAATCTCCAGGATAAAAGGGAGCAGCACCACCAAAGACTTCGAAGGATCCCTGGATGTCAAGTGCAGCGCTTCGCATTAGCATATTCCAGTCTGCATGGGGCTCCAAGTTTCCAAAGGAATTGACAGCAGCAAACCAGGTCAAAAAGTCCACAACATCCTCATCGTTGATGGTCTTGATGGCTGACGGTTTCCAAGAGAGATTATCTACTATCATGTTGGAAAACAGGTCGTCTACCTACCATCAGCAGCGCAATCGTGATCTTGGGAAAAATCAGCTCACCGGTGATGTACACTTTGGGGACCTCTTTACCATCCAGGGAGACAGAGGCGATATCATACTGGGATCCAAAGGTAAATGCGCTCATAATACCACCGGACAGGGACAGATGGTCTTCATGAGCACTCTGGATCAGTCTATGCAAAGCCGCCTCAAAGGCATATTCACCCTGGAAGACACCGCGGTCGATATCACGTTGAAGCTGCAATAGAGACGCCACCAGGTCCACTGCGGGCTGCTGATAGCCTGGGGGAGGTTTGGCTAGGTGAGCAAGGGTGCTCTGAAATTAGACCGTGTTGTTGAAGTATTGGATCAATCAACTCGCGACAGCCGGGTCAAAGGGAACACTGGTCAGGCAGTTGTACACTTGCGACGCATTAAATATGACCTGGTCTATGGTGAAGAATACATCAGCAGTAGAAATCTCCTGGCCATGTTGACTTGTACCTACCCTGGTGTCTGATAATATCTCCACAGGCTGTTGGATTGGGGGTCGAGGGGCTTGTAGTAGAGATGCAACCACCGTGAGTAGTAGCAAGCACCAAAAGAAGGCTGACCATCCGCCACATGATGATTCCTGGCTACTGTGAAACTCAATGTCTAGAGAAAAACAGAAAGTAGTCCAACAAACAGGACAAAAAGAAGAACAAACTTTATCGTCAGGCATGGGAGGATTTATAGATGGATAATAACTTGGCGCCCTGAGCCAGTCATCCCATTGTTTCCTCAAGAATGAATCGAGATGCAGGGGGAAGATGTCGCGAACGCACTGACAGCAGGCCGACCCTTCTAATTTGTCGCAGCTTCATAGAACAGCCTTGTCTGCGTTTGGTAAGTAGGCTTCAGCCTTGTCTAACGACAAACCGCAGCGAGGTTTATCCCCTTGCAATGTAGCCTTTCGAAAGAATCGGGCGCTCAGCTGACGATATATTTCATTTCCCCCAGAAACCAAGCCAATAATATCCCCTGTTTAAATCCTACTAAATGCTCTGGCTGGCGTGGAATATGGCTCCGGGGTTTCATCTGACCGCAAGTATGCATATATCTACCCGGATGATCTCTCCTGATCCTTTCGCTCGAAGCTCAATCAGGTTATGCTCATGCGAATGGGGTGTGAGACCCAAACACAACCGCAAGAACAGCAACATGAGCCAGAATCCACGAACCCACGATGACTACACCATGGGGTGGGTGTGTGTTACCCTGGAAGAGCAAATCACAGCAAGAATAATGCTGGATAACGAGCATGAGGACCTCCAGGCTTCTCCAGGTGACGATAACATCTACATTCTGGGCCAAATGGGCAAGCACAATGTCGCCATCGTGCGGCCACCCACTGTAGGCCTAGCCTCCGCCGCCCGCGTCATGACAAGCATGACTCGCACCTTCCCCAAGATATGATTTGGACTCATGGTGGGAATCGGTGCAGGGGTGCCGCAGCCTCAGGGCCTCTCTAAGGACATCCTGCTGGGAGATGTGGTGGTGAGCGAACCGAAAGGAAAGCATTGTAAGCTGATGAAAGACATCGCTCATCTGATTGTTTGAGCAATGAGCTGACAATCCCTTTCTCTAGCGGGTGTCCTGCAATATGATATGGTCAAGAGATTCGAGGACAGATGCGATAGTGCATCACATTTGGACAAGCCACCTCAAGTACTCACGTCGGCGGCGCAGAAACTAGCATGTGACCACGCGATGAATAAAGGGGAATGGAAGGACTATATCCACGACTCGCTACAAAAGTTGCAGAGTTTTGGAATTGCGAAGTATTCCTTTCCCGGTCGGCAGCAGGATTTGCTTTATCGATCGGGTTATCATCATCTCAAGGACCGCGAAGACTGTAGCGCCTGTGATCCCGGACAGATCGTCCCTCGATCGCTGCGTGATGAACCCCACGTGCATTATGGGCTAATTGCCAGCGGGAATACTTTGGTAAGATCGGCAATGTTTCGGGATCAGATGGCAAAGGAGCAGGAAGTATTATGTTTCGAGATGGAAGCGGCCGGCCTCATGAACGGGTTCCCTTGCATCGTGATACGGGGCATTTGCGATTATGCAGACAGCCATAAGAACGACCTTTGGCAGCCCTATGCGTCAGTGACGGCAGCCGCGTATGCCAAAGACCTTCTGCGATTGATCCAGCCACAGGAGGTGCACCGGGTAGAGCTAGCTGCAAGTCTTATGCTGAGATGTAGGTCGCTTGAATAAATCAAAGCACGAGTTCACTGATACTGATCATTGATGGAACATGGACCAAGTGAACGACAAGTTTGATGCTCATCATCGAGGTAAACTTCTCAAGTGGCTTTCCTCTCTGGATTTCCGAGAGCAGCAGAACAAGTTGAGGAATAGCGTTGAAACTGGACAATGGCTTTTAAAGTCTCAAGAATTCGTGCAGTGGATGGAAGGTAGTCCCTGGCAGCTTCGATGCTATGGGGCAGCTGGCAGCGGAAAAGTAAGGTGGCCGCAGGCAGGGCATCGAAATATCCGATACTAACATACCGATTCACTAGACGTACCTTTGCGCTAGAATCGTGGAATACCTTCAAAAAACCCTCCCGTCATGCCCGGTTCTATACATTTACCTCAATGAAAATAAACGAAAAGAGCAAACTCCCAAAAGCGTACTGGGTAGCCTCCTGAGGCAGCTCATCGAGTTCGACTCGGCTGCCGACATACCCTCGAAACTCAGCAACGAGTATGACAATTATGGAACACAAGCATCCCCGAGTGAGGATGTGATGAAGGATACTTTCGAGGAACTGCTCAGTCGCTACCAGAGAACTTATCTCATCGTCGACGGGGTGAACCAATGCGATCCTGAGGTGTCAGCTGTGGCTAAAGATTACCCACTGCGTCTTTTAGCCCGCAGGGATAGACTGAGCCTGCTAACCACCTCCATGGGGTACCGGGAAATAGCCATGATAATCCGGTGCGACAACTGTAACCTGGAGGGGTTGATCTATTTTAATTGTCTCTGCAATGGGAAGAACTATGACCTGTGCCTGAGATGCAGAGATGCAGGCAGGACTTGCCCCAACAATCACACATCCAACGAGGTCTACAGCACAGTGTATAAAGAGATCCTCGCATCCCACAACGAAATCAGCATGTATTGCCGGGATATACTTCGGGAAAGGGTGGAAAAAGGTGAAGATCAGAGAGACCCGCGTCAACATCCGTGGCCAAAATACGACCCCTCTGGAGTTGTACGGTATTTGTACCGGAAGCCCGAGGTACTAGAAGAGGTGGTTAGTGCAGTAGCCACCAAGGCAGAGGGAAATTTCGTTATTGCCAGATCCTGGATGGAGAACCTGCTTGAGCCTGAGCATGAGTTGCAAAAAGACGAGGAACTTTTTGAAAGAGTGAGCACCATTCCCATTCAAATTCTGAAAGAATATTGCAACGAAAAAATCGGGAATATTTTGGCTTATCCGACTTATATTGAACGTGATGAGGCAATGGTGGCCCTTTGCTTAGTCGCTTGCGCCAGTCGGTCCTTGACAATCAACGAATTGCAGAATGCATTGGCACTCAATAGGAACACCCCTCTGGCCATGGGTTGGAACGAAAATCACCGAACCTCCATACTGAAGGCGACAAATGGTCTCCTTACGGTTGACAAAGGGGATGCGGCGCACTCATTTGTTCGCTTTTTCCATGGGACGATTGACGAGGTTTTGCATAACTGCGATTATGAGAAATTGAGGAACCCACATTCCACGATGGCCAATCTGTGTCTGAAATACCTCCAACACCAGGAGGTCTCGGCGCACTACAAAAAGATCGAGAACTGGCCCTTTCTGTCTTATGCCGTGCAACACTGGGGAGAACATGTGAGAGAGGCATGTGCGGGTGGTGATGGAATGATCGAAGTGCGGGCGGGTCAGTTCCTGAAAAACCGGCTGCATATAAAGGAGGCATTAAAGGCCTACGCATCGCTCTGCTCCCTCGACTCGGCTGAATGGATTCACGAAGATGTGGGTATACTTCACATATGTGCTTGGTTCGGCCTGGCTGGGTTGATCAGAACGCTAGGTTGTAGCGGGTACGATATCAACGCATCCGAGCCAAGAGGTAAACGGACACCTCTAAGATATGCCTGTGTGCAAGGAAACGTTGAGGCCGTCCAGGAGCTGTTGCAACTCAATGCAGCAGTTGAGGATGTCACACTGGCAGATGTCATCTGCGGACTGCCACTTGCGGGAACCAGCTTTATATCGGAAACTCATAATCCCATGGGAATACTCGATGCTCTACTAGAAACAGAGAAGCTCAGCATCAATGCTAGGCTTGATGCACGAGCCTCGACGGCACTTATGCTGGCTATCGAACTGCTGGACCATAAAATCGTCGAAAGATTATTGAAGGTAGATTCCATCGACATCAATGCCCAGGACTCGAGGGGATGTACGGCGCTGTCATATGTTGTCTCTGCCTGTCGAAGAAAACCTCGTTGGCTCATAGGTTGTCATCCGTCATTGATGTCGGGCATCGCCAAAAAGATTCTTCTGCTTCTTCTCGATCACGGCGCGGACCCGAACCTAAGCGATTATTCCGGCCGAACTGTTCTGGGGCTTGCCATATGGCACAATCAGGTCGATAATGCGAATGCGCTTCTACAATATCATCGTATTATCCTCCATCCAGGCCTCATGCACTTGGCAAGCCACAGGGGAAATCGACAGATAATTCCACTTCTGCATGACGCGATGTCAGAGAAGTGCCGGGGGTACAGCATCGATGCACCGGACAAGAGTGGGCTCGCACCTCTCCACTATGCATTCCAGAGTCGGCATCCGATGGAGGTGATGGAAATATTGCTCAGCCTAGGTGCAGATCCCGGCGCCCCTGCGAACAACCATTTGACCCCCTACGAGCTAGCGATTGATCTTGGACGGGACGACGTTGTAGCAAGTATGGAAGATAGATGCCGCCAGCTCAAGCCATATATCTCCAGAACGAGGCACGACAGGAACGCACAGATTTTAGCTTTGGCTTGTTCTGGTCGCTGGAGTCTGATTGAAACCGCTATTAAAGCTGGCGGGTCTGATCTCAATGGCCAGCGCAGAACCGATGGCTGTACCCTCTTGCACATCGCAGCCTCAAAAGGGTCGCTCGAAATTGTGCGAATGCTTCTTCAAAGCGGCCAGGTGCCTCCTCCTTGCACAACCAAAGATGGACTCACGCCCCTGCACGTGGCAAAGAGCAAAGGTATCGCCAGATTGCTGATCGAGTACGGCTTTGATGTTGATTTCCCAGATGTCGATGGCGACACACCTCTTTCTGTAGCCATTCAAAAAGGGGATTGGGGCCTTGTAACCTATCTTATCGAAGCTGGAGCCCATATTTACAATCTACGGATTGGGGTACGGCAACAGTTGCTAAATAACATCAAGGAAGTGCGTATCAAGGCCGAGGACGTACTTCGCCCCCGGAAACATCCCATTGGGCAAAGCACCCAATGTAAGCAAATACCTCCACGACCCGCTCTCAATGCTCGTCTTGGGCCGAGCATGAGTAGTACAGTGGAATGGTCTTTGCTTTTGCGTCGATATGGGTGGCTTTTCCTGCTCAGCCTTGCTCTCATCGCGGTCGATCCTCGTGGTTTTTATGACAACTAGTATATCTGCTTATGTCAAATAGTGTAAGTGAAGAGAACAAACGCTGGGAGAGGTGAGCATCACGACTCGTGATGGGATTGTTGCTGCTCTGTCGAGCGCGACATCCGGTGAACAGTTCTTGAGGATGCCGAGGATTTCGTTGATGTCGATGGGGTTGACGGGTGTATGGAGCTTATTCGTTCGAGTTAGGGTTGTATCAAAGCAATTGTTTCATGCAATGAAGACGGTCATTCTTGATGACGCCTCTCACACGCTATGCCATGCATTCCAGACCGAACTGATGGTATTGCTGACATGATGAATGCAGGTATATTCATAGACTGTCATACTACTGCTATCATCTCTGGAATGCAGGAGCACCCCGCATACAGAAAAAGATCGCCCTCGTTGTTTTGGTTATAAATAGAGAAATACCAGAGCCAAGCCTCTTCCACGACTCTCTTTCTCTTCAACGATTACCATTATGATGTACATCCCGTGGCTTTCCCAGGCCCTCACCCTGGCTTCACTTGCGACATCAACTTTCGCCTTCCACCTTCCAGAATTCACTCCCCATAAAACCAACACCCAAACGCCCTCCGTTCAAACCGTCTTCCAATTCCCCGAAAATGGCTCCTTCATCGACAACATCGTTGTTCGCTGCGACGGCACGCTGCTGCTTACTCGTATCGATGTCCCTGAGGTCTGGTCCGTCGACCCAACCACCAACACCGGATCGCTAGTCTACTCCTTCGCAACAGACAACCCCGAAATAACAGCCTGCTTCGGCATCACCGAGATCAACAACGACGTCTTCGCCGTCGTGGCTGGTACATTTGACCTCAAGACCTTCTCGGCAGAACCGGGCAGCTACAGCGTTTGGGAACTCGACTTCAACGCCGACAACAACTACGATCTGCTTGAGGTGACGCCAGATATGTGGCGCGACGGGAAACTCGATCTCAACACCAACGTCCCCACTTCCGTTCAGAAGATAGTGGGAATTCCCGAGGCAAAAGCGCTCGGCGCGTCGACGCTCTACAAAACCCGCGAGAACCGATACCTGCTTATCTCCGACAGCCCCGAGGGCAAGATATGGCGTCTTGATCTGGACTCGCTCGAGTACGAGGTCGTGCTGGAGGATGAATCAATGCTCCCCGCGCCCAAGGCTCCGCCTATGGGCCTGAACGGCATCCATGTTCACGACGGATATGTGTACTATGTCAGTGTGACGCGGAAGGAGTACCGCCGGGTACGAATCGACGAACATGCACATGCAATTGGTGAGTATGAGCTGCTGACAACGGCGATCACGCCGGATAATTTCGATATCGCAGCGGACGGGACTGCATACTTTGCGACGAATCCGGAGAATCGCATTGTCAAGTTTACTCCGGAGGGAGAGGTGGTAGAGGTTGCTGGCGGGGTCAACTCGACGGTCATTCCTGGTCCGACGTGCTGTGCGTTGGATAGATATGGGAGGACGCTGTATGTCGGCACTAACGGGGGCTTGATGGCTCCAGTGGGTGGATCGTTTAAGGAGCCGGGGAAGGTGGCTGCTGTTCGGATCTGATGAGCCTGTCTCTTTCAGCATGGTCAGTATATGGTGACCAGCTGCCTCTGGGGTGCAGCTTTGGTGTGACCCCTTTGCAATCCAACACTCGTAGTGTTGATTCAAAGCACCGAGCATTCCACCTGGTATAGATATTCTTCCTTTTTTTTTCTTTTTCTTTTGCGGTGACACAGAGAAAATACAATGCCTGTCCTTCAGAGGAAGGTGACTTGAGATAAGGCAATGCTTCTACCGATTGAGTCAAAGACGTCGTTCCTAGAGAGGGTATGCTTAAAAGTATAGTGTTAATTTTCCACAATTTAGATATATATGGTCAAGATACATATGGTGGATTGAATTTCATACTTCCCCACCAAGATGCTGGTTTTTCATACCTCTATGTCTAGGATAGGGATAAAGATTAGATCACATAGGGGAAGAATGGTGACTATTACCATGAGATTCGCATCAACATGTGTCCATTTCTGCTGGTATATTGACCATGGTTGTGGCCATTGGCCCCTATTAGAAGATAGCAACCATCCCATCGCCAGCAATGACCTAGATGCGACTCCGTCTACATGACTCCGGCGGCATCGAAGGATATATTTCCAGTGACGGGCTCCGCACACCTCACACTCTAAGCCGTGTCTAGTGTCGTTCCAAATGCGCTCGAAACGTCCTTGACGTACCCACTCGTGATTCTCTCAGATTGTCCTGCATATCTACAATACGATATTGGCGTTCTTCGACTGCCAAGGGCTCAGGAGCTTCGGTTAACAATTTCCTCGGCTCTGGTATACAGCCGCCGCTCTGTTCATCGCGCACAGGAACAAGACTTCCATTTCGCACCACAGAGGTAGCAGAATCCAGCCCTGCATTTGCACCTATTCAACCAGCCAATGATTTATAGCAGTCGCGGAATGACCCTCTAGGACACTCAGGATGCACATACGTCATATGATAGCACCCAATGCCGAGCTGCACGAGTGCCCGGCATGAGAAACAACGTTGCCAACCCTCGCTGCTAGCCAGGGAAAGAGTGGCCTGGAAAGCAGAATCTTCGGTACAGCCATCGTGGCGAAAGGCGTTCTTGCACATTGTACACGTGAATGAGTCGCAAGATGCACAATACGCCTGGTCTGCCGTAATCTGGTCTCGCGGTATACACTTGCCTCATCTTACATTGCTGCAGTACGTTCGATCTGTGGTAGTGGTGTCGATTTCCACGCTTTGAAACTCACTTCATTCCTGCTTGTTCATATGCTCCTGAACAAGCAGTAACGGAATAGGCTCCCGGCAGCATCTCGGTGGGAAGAGCGACTGGTCGTTTGTGGCTCTCATGAAGAGATTTACAAGGCAGTCTTGTCTTTACAGTAAAGATAAGTGCATTGCAGCCGGGCCATTTGATAAGGGTAGAACTTTTCATAGCAGACGCAGCATTGCGTTGTAGCTTTCAGTATTCTCATCGCCTCATCCTGCCTCTGTGCATGTGTCATCGAGGGACCAGCATCGTCGCCATCCTGCTTCTCAAAATCATTCTGCAGCAGATGGCTTGCGATACTAGAGGCATCGTCTCGAGAGGACGGGCCGCAATGGTCCGTTTACTCGCCCCGGCCAATATCATCAATCGTAGGAGAATCCGCAGGCATCTCTGCCAAACGCCTATCGTTGCTCGCCAGAGCTTTCTCCTCTTGGAAGGCCGCGATGGTGGGGCCATCTACATTGACGACAGCATCAGACCAGCAACATAATCGATCATTGCTTTCTCTTCTTCTTGGAACAAAGCGGTTGCCTTATTGTGATCAAGAGGAACATCCTCCCGATGTCTGCCTTTATCGTTCTGAGGGTAGCGATCGATCTCCGCCAGCTGCTCTGCTAAGGCGGACGTCTCGTCTTCGAATCGACGCTTGAATAAAAGAATTTTCCATGGTCAGCAGTCAATCATCCATCAGTTAAGATTCCAAATTTTTGTAATTTGGATATGTTCTGGGAAGGAAAGTGTGCAGGAAGCTCTACTGAATCAAACAGGAAGTGTTCAATGTCATGGAAAGAAAGAAAAGGAGATTTTAAATGCTACGCATGCTGCTACTTACTGCCATACATTGACATGACGCGATATTTACTCGCAATCTGGCCAGCCTTACATTGCGGATTAAGATTTTGGATACCGTTCGCGGTCTCTACAACAGAAGGTATATCCTCACCGAGGCCAACCGACAAGGCAAAATGGCTAAGGGTAGCATCGTGCGGACTTTGGCTCACCAGGCCTTCAACTAATCTCAAACGCGAGAGCAGATGGATGTCCCTTCTGACCCCATGCTCCAACCTCTACCGACTGGCTGTCACGCAGCCACTCTTCTCCTGTCTCCTTGAGC
This sequence comes from Aspergillus clavatus NRRL 1, assembly GCF_000002715.2. Taxonomy (NCBI): domain Eukaryota; kingdom Fungi; phylum Ascomycota; class Eurotiomycetes; order Eurotiales; family Aspergillaceae; genus Aspergillus; species Aspergillus clavatus. The sequence goes on along the minus strand of NW_001517107.1, from coordinate 367,630 downwards.
CAGACTATATGGCCTTTCCTCCTATGAAACGACCCGTCTGATCTTTTCTTACCAGCAACCAGCACAGTCTGCATGGATCCCGGCATCGCCTGTACTAAAAAGAAATCAGAACCCACAACGTCTTTCGTAGTCCATGTTTTCTGCCGCGTGGTGCTCGCGAACTGTAACCAGGGCCGGTCGCTCGCCTCAGACTGTTGGATGGCATCCTCAGTCCTCATCTTGGCTATGCGTAGCCAAGCGGATAGGTCGGCAAAGCCGAAAATCTTGCCCTTCACGGACACCCTGCCCCCTTGCCAGGTTAATGGCTGTTGTCTTTCATCAGCGCCTGCAACTCGTAACGGATGCTGTGGTCCTGATCCTGTTAGATCTGGCATCCAGCATCTATCGGCCACAGTCGAGGGGGAATTGCCGGCCAGTAGGTCCGCGCCGACAATGCCCGCCTCGACACAGTCCTGTATAACATCCATCAGAGACCGGCCACGGTCGACCTTCACTCTGTCTCCACCCTCGACAGAGGAAAGGAGGGCGTATACCCTATCCTCTTCGTTCATCGTGTCTCTTCCCTTCGAGGCTTCCCAAGCTTGAACCAGCGTGAGTCGGGGTGGCTCGTATTCGTTGAATCCGCTTTGCAAGGCCCACCTGTCCGTCGATCCCACGACTGTCTGACGCTGCCGGAGGACTCCATCCCAGACAACCGTGTTCGGATTTGCAACCACTGGGTTCCCTATTGACTTACTGGCGACGCACATCAATTTGGGTCTGTTGACAGCTTGGTATTTGAGCAAGCCCGATAAGCTGTCCATCACCGTGCCGTCAAGCATCTGCTCTTGTGTGCAGAACACGCATTGTCTCGCCACCCATGCTTCTTGGAAGGTCCAGACTCTTTTCAGCCACTGGCAGGATGCAATCTCCTTCAATACGTCCCTGGACGCATTGAGAGCCGCATCCACATGGATCAGCTGGTCAGTTGAGACCACATCAAAGCTCGCCAGGCTTGTCACGTCAGGCAGAAGCACCAGAACCTGTGCCGCGTTCTTGTAGTAGTCTCTCATGCGCTTAATTTCCCCGTTCTTCTCCTTCTTGTCCGTCTGGTCAATGCAGTATTGGTCGATCCAGATATACTCGTATCCCAGCTTCGCTGCTCGTGCTGTGGCCCATTCCAGCAACTCCTCTTTAGTGAACTGGCTCCACGTGTACGAAATGATAGCATAGCGTTTCTTCTCCAGCCCCACTGTTCTGATTACTTCTCGTGTCTGAACTTGTACCAGCCTCAAAGGGTTCATTGCGCTTCTGTCGGGTTCGCCTGCTTGAGCAAACTTGATGACCGAGCCATGGACCGGTCGAGCTTCCGTCTCGACTACAACTGCTGCTCTCTTTTTGGACTCCCTTAGATTCTTATGGTTCCGCCACATGTCCTGAAAACCTCCCCAATTCGCTGGTTTGTCGTGTTTCCGTTGCGGCAGCTCTTCGGTGGTCTCGTCCAACCACCAGATTATGTTGTCGGATAGAAGAATTTTTCTGTCTGCATCCTGGGCGTGGCAGGTGTCTGCGATGCGGATTGTATATTTTGCGACAAGATTGGTTAATAGGTCCATCATTGCGGCTGAGCTCTGTGGTGCTCCGTCAATCCAGAGCTGTTCATTGTCTGTATAGCTGATAACGGAAGGATAGGTGCTTTCCTCCTGGTCTTCGTGTTCTTTATCAATCTGGCTGTCTGCCATGGTATCATGGGTGCATACAAGACCATTAATGTCGCAGAAGGGAGCTGCACATGTCTGACTCTTAAGGCCCTCCGCACTCAGACCCATATTCGCAGGTATTCTGGTCTCCATATTGCATATCGCACTCAGTGCAATGAAGAGCTCAGCCAGTTTCTCTTGTTGCGCTGGAACGAGTAACCGCTCGCCAGCTACTACCATACTTGTGGACCACTCGGCGCCATCATGGGCGCGTAAAACAATGTCGAGCGTTTTGTTGCCGAGTTTAAAGCTCGCACCTGCAATTGTTGTGTAGACGCCCCCTTGGGCAGTGTGCTTCACGACTTTCAAGGGAGCAGGAGAATGCAGGTGGTGAGACGTGGACTCGTCCGTTCCATCAGCACAACCAGCATCATCGGACACCACGACCTCAAATTGTGTGCATCTCCCTTCTCCCACGCCAGGTAATACACTCCAGCCTACCATTGTGGGTCTGCTAGAGGTCGTGGCCCCTTTCCGGCTCGTCTCTTGTTTCATGGGGCGCTACGAATCTGTGGCCTGTTAGCTTGTCTGTCCAACGCGGTGTTTGAGGCGGCCAACCGATATTATTGAGTCAATGTTGTGCTATAATACTGCAGCACAAAGTACCCTTCGGCTATGCCCCTTGGCTTCAGTGCTTTGTTGCTGCTTCAAGATCCAAACTTGTAGGCGACAAAGTCCACAAAGATATCTTAAAGATGGTGAAATACTCAATAACAGATATTGTTGCTGGGGCCTGCCATGACTGATAATCAACCTCTGGAGACCAGAAACAAGAAAGACGAGGCTGAGTTGACCATCTTCCTCGCAAGGCTTGCAGGATCAACTGCCAAGAATATCAGGCATCAACAGCGCTTCCTCAGCTTGTTCGCGAGCCAGAATCATCCAACTAATAGTGTTTTATAGTTGAAGTCTGTTTTTAGTGGTGTCGCATACGTCTCGTTTCATGTTCTCTTCATCATCATCACAAAGAAAAGGGAAGAGAAATCCATATACCGCAACCCCGACTCGACTCATTCTACCCCGAGCCCCAGTACCACGATGCCCATTACATCGTTGTATAGACACCACCATCTGGTCCTTGTCATGCCACGCGTCATTATACACCGCGCTTAACGTCAATAGAGATACAGGAGCAAAAAAGAAAAGACATCAAAAACATACAACAGCCGGGATTCACTGGTGGTCACCCACCCAACTACTAACCGGCCGGCGTGTGGCTTAAGTACGGCTGAGCGGACGGGAAGCCCTGTTCTCCACACCCTGTGGTCGTATGTACTTGGGGCTGTAAAAGAAAGATTTGTATAGAGGCTGCTGCTGCCGTTGTGAGAACTATGTTTCTGGCTATCCATAAAATGAGGTTGAAGGTTGGCAGTGACAGAGGAGCAGGTCGTCTATTTGGCCTTTTGGTTCTTTAGCACCATTGAAACACATACGTCTACCAACCAACCCTTCCTGTCGGTAGCATCGTTGCACCCCTTACCCTGCCTCTCAGAGTACCCCAAGCCCCTGCATCATGATGCTATTACATCGTTGTATAAACTCCATCACCTCATCCCTGTCATGCCACGCATCGTTATACGCCGCGCTCGAGGTCAGCTGTCCCTTCCAGGTTCCCAGGAACAATCCAAGGCCGGTTCCTAACTCCTCCCCAGTGACCCAAGGATTCTCCAGCTCGAACGCCCCCTGCGATGGACTAATGACTTTATCCACTACTCCCAAGCTAGATATTGAGACGGAGGGACTGTGGTTCGGCTCTGGGACAGGGGGGGCGCCGTCACCCTGCGGGTAGGGGATGGTATTGTTAGCGAACCAGGCCGGAATCATCTGGATGTGGTCGTAGTCATTCCGGATCTCCAGGTAGAAGTCCTTGACAGTCTTAGCAATCTTCCCGTACTCCTCCCTATTTGGGTTCGGGTCGGCTGGGCTGGCCAGTATGCTCGGGACCTTGGTATCAATGACGAGCGACTTGCAGGACACGGAGTGGTAAACCGCTGCGGCATGGAGACGGGTGTCGTACGGCGGCAAGCAATGCGCACGCTCGTTAATCAAGGAATAATTGATATATCGGACCAGGCGTTCCTGTTCGCGTCGTTCTTGGAGATCACGCACGGCCAGCGCTATCGCGGCATGATATGCATGCGTGACGCTCAGACCTGTGCGTCGGCAGGCGGCTAGGAGCTTTGTCGTCTGGTCAGTCGAGAGAGTCAGGGCGACTCGCTGGTGTTTTCCCGGTAGCTGTTCCCCTTTCTTATACGGCATGGTAGCTATCTCAATGCGGTCCTGTTTCATGAACGCGTTATACGCCATCATTGTCTCGAACCGCTCTCTCTGATCTGCAGGCATGCTTGGCCGGAGACCAGCTGCAACACGAAACGGGGGGCTCAGGTTGGCGAACTCTGGCCCGAATTGGGGGAGGACGTATTCCGGTCCTTGCTTGTATGCGCTCGCGGCGTGTGTAAATAGGTTGTCGAAAAGCATCAGCGCTCCGACTCCGTCGATGATGTCGTGGGGTGATCGCAGAACAAGGTCTCCCTCGATGCGTCCGTCTGCTGCCGGACCCCAGATCAGAAAGAGAGTCGGCAGCTTTGGTACTGGCGGATCGGAATTACACCATTCCAGTCCGGAGGTAGTATTAGGAACGATCTGAAAGGTGGATTGCAGCCACGCATTCACACGAGGACCCGATAGCGTCTCATATATCTTCTTGCACCGCTGTTGCCCGGGATTCCATTCCACCCGTGACCCGATGGTGGGATGGTCGTACCGTAAATGAATCCATGCTTTGCGTAGCGCATCTTCAACCCTGCCTGCTGTATCCTGTGCAGAAACACCGTCCTTGGTCTCGACCGAAAACGAGATGAAGCCGGTGATGGCGAAGTAGGTTCGTCCGGAGCCTTCATACGCCTTTGCCAGAGAGGTGTAGAACTGTTCCACCTCATCGATGTCCCTTTCCCAGCGCCCAGGACTGACTTCCTCCCACCGGTAGTCTGAGCTGGACATGTTGTATGATGATGAATGTAGATGTTGACAGTTTGATCGTCAGATACTGCCCAGGCAATGCGGTCGAGTTCTATCCGAATATATGTCTCGGCGCATCCATCTATATTCGATGCTGTTGCCATCCGGACCGAAATCCCGCATCATCAATGGCATAGTCCAAGCTGAAGATCACGGGGAGGAAATACGAACGAGCTTCATGCTTGTCAGAGAATCACCACATCAGCGGGAAAACCTCGGCGATGGACATACTTTCCCGATTTGGCAACATACTCAGCAGCGAACATCCGCTTTGTCTCGACTCCGAGAATTCCGCGTCGTTTTAAGTAGAGCTTATGATTGCTGTTGAACCTGAGTTTGGTGTATTCCGTGTCTCATTGAACCACGGCTACGAAGATTCCTATCTCAGTTTTGTATGGATATATAATCGCATTGTCAGACAGAGACCGAGGCCCAGGTATCATGTGAGCGATGAGCTTTTCTTAGTATCGTCTCTAGGACGTCAGAAATCTATATCAGAAGACTTCGTGCAGAGAACAAGCCAGGACCTCGGATAATGTCTTGTAAATACATCCAGCATATCGCCATCAAGGCCCCTGGACAACAGCCATTCTATCCATAAACAAGCTCGCCATTAACAGATCGAACTTGCTCTCATCTACCCTGGGGTTGCCCGTCAGCTCGCAGTATTGACACAGAAACAGCCCTGCGGGCAGTGAAGATGTCCCATGCATTAAAGCCGGGCGACAATCTCATATTCAGTCCTCGTAGAGCCGAGTTTCCCTGTGGCTTTGAAGAGATACTCGTCCGGTGTCACACCAGACGGTTCATCCAATCGCACACAGCTTTCCCTCATCATGTGGAGGTATCTGCAAACACTCACTGTCCCATCTCAAGTGTTTCCTTATCCACCACAGGAGATGATAGGTGGTGATTTTGCATTCTTCCCCCCTCCCCCTAGTAGATCGATCCTGCTTCGTTGGCGTCGGCTGAGGCAGCTTTAGCGACAAAGTTGTAGGCTATGTGGGAAGGGGGATTGTAGATCAGTTATTCATGTTCCGGCCGTGTGACAGAGCTGCGTACGTGCCAAAACCGCTCATTGGAGAGACATGTGTTCTCATGACCCAGCAATCGGGGTCTTATCTTGTATAGTCGACGCAGTGTCCAACTTTCTAATTCGAATTGGTGTTTTCGGGTCATCTTGTTCCCATAAAGACAATTCCAACCATCAAGAACCTCACTCGGCATTCTGGCTCCTTGATGCTAGGGGAGCAGCATTGGTCGATTGCCAATGGGTAGTGGCTCTCATCGTTGATATGAGAAGTGAAAGTTCGGCTGGGTTGTCAATGTGTTACCAGTGTAGCTTGGTGAATCTGACGCCGTTGGCTAGATAAGAGGGGTATGATCAGTTCATTAAGCATACTTTGGCAGTCAGGTCCGCATCATGCCCATTGACAACGCGAGCTGGTCCAACTGGTCCAACTGGTCCTGGGAATCACCCTCATGGCCTTCAGGAATTGGCCGCTGAATTTGTATTCCGATCAAGGGCTCCGCCTCTATCGATAACTTCCAGGGGCAATCTATCGAGTTTGATGACGAATCCAGCGCTGTCCTGCCCCTCGCCGCTTCCAGGACGATGAGTAGCTGATTGAGCATGGCAATCGCCGATCGTATGCCCTGATAAGACAACTGCGCGACCTTGCTCACAACCTCAGCCGGAATAAGACCCATCAGATCATCTCGTTGCTCGATCATACCCTTCTGCTCCCCGAGCAGCGGCCCCATCTGGCCCTCAAGATCGCAGAGCCGGTCGCGGCTCCGCGTGATCTGCGCAACCAGCGACTCCTGCAGAATCTCTGACGCATCCCGCGCCGCAACCAAGTCGCGCGTCTGAACAAACAGCCCTGGACACAGGACGATTTCGTTGAACGCGAACTCGATGGTCTCGCCGAGCCGCGAGCTCTTCCCGTCGCGGCGCTCCGCCGCCACGAACTCGTGCATCACGGAGCGCCATCCGTGCTCGGCGAGGAAGCACGGCTCCTGGCAGACGAAGGCGTCGGCCACTAGGAACGCGCGGTACGCGACCAGCAGCGTGCGTCCAAATCCGTCGCGGTGGGCGTCTGGTCCGCGCAGGTGGAATAGCTTTGCGATGCCGCGCGAGTGCACGAGCCACGATTTGTCGCCGAGGCCATGGAGCATCTCGTAGATGCCCAGGTGGATGGCCGCCATGAGGGTCCAGTTCGATGTGGCGCGGCGGGGGTCCCGCAGCGACTGGATCAAATGGCGCAGCCCGCGACCGTACATGTGTCGGCTACTCAGGATGACGTCCTGGTTCTGCTGCGACTGGCCCAGATGCCATGTGCTCAGGCTGCGGATACTCCAGATCAGCGCGTGCGACGACGTGTCGAGATGATGCCGGACGAAATCCAGCCAGTTGAGCTGGACGCGGTTTCTCCACGCGCAGAACAGGCCGGGGAAGCAAGCCATTATGAAGGAATGGAAAACCTCCTTCATCTGGAGGTCGGCCGCCGCGCTCGCCAGACTGGGCGCCAGGAGATTATCCATGCCCGCTCGCGCGGTAATGACTCGCGTAGCCAATGCAACCGCTCGAATATCCTGGTCTTTTGCTCTCGGTAAACCGGTTTCCTTCCGTTTGCGACCGCTAATGGAAGCAGGGGTCTGATGGTAGAATCTCAACCGCCGCTGGTAGCCCGCACACTCGATGTTCCGATCGCGACAGCGACGACATGCCGGCCGCTCTTGGTCGCACTGTAGCTTGCTCGAATTAGAAAGTCATGACGTTGCGACTCGGCCACTATTAGATATTTGCGAGTTGCGACCACATGGATATGCAACTAAAAGCAGGGGGAACCCACCTTGACCCGCCGCTTGATGCATGTGCCACAGCCTTCGCTGCGCGGCACACCAACCATCTGGGTGTAACGGCTAGAGAGGTTTTATATATCTCTATGCAGAATAAGGGGGAACTTTGTGGTGAGGTCTCAACGTTGCGAATTCCTCATTGCGTGATTGGCGAGGTGGCCAAAAAGGAGAGACGAGGAGAATACGAGGTCGCTAAGCCGCGCCTTTTTCCCGTGTGAGACTCGTCGCAGGAGAGTTGAGACTGAGGCGGTCTAGAAAGTAAGCATCCGTACCCAGCGGAAGTAAAGTAATCATGAATAATCTTCATTGCGATCAGATTCGGACTAGCGATAGATGTGCAGCTGGTGCTGTTTGTCGATTCGGGCGCTGGGGTGATGTATCTCGCTTTACTCTATCCTCTATCCTCCTGGCAGCTGCGTCGGAATATAGATTGAGGATCTTGAGGGGTCTGATGTAAATTGGCACTCCTCATGCCGGGGGAATGCATGACATGTGCTATATATTGGACTTGACTGGTCCTGTTTACTGTGCTCTCTCGCTCTCTACAATCAACTGTTCGTAGACGACGACTCTAGAATCCATCACCTCAGTGTCCAGCGAGACAAAAGTACACAAGCTGACACTGTCAGTCCACATTACGATTCATGGCCATCTGCACATATCCAGAGAGGCACATATGATGTGCCAATCAGACCCATGCAGCACTCCACAAACGGGTAACACGGGAATATCCGTACCTTTGAAGCCAGTGTCTCAACGAGTCTTTTGTGTGCTTGTGAAACCGGGAAGCTACCACTATCAAACACTCCTGGGTCAATGATTGTAGTTGTAGTCCTCGACCTGCATCGACTTCTGCAGGGTGACTGTTATGAAAGCATATGAGACGACGGTGTAGTCGGATGCAGACATTGAGTGTTTGACATCCTCGACCAGTGGCCGTGCTGATAATTTGAAGATACGATCCGCCAAAAGAACGTTATCTAGTATCTACCCATCGATGCGGAAGGAAATCCCGCCGTCATCCGTTGAGGCTGCGAGGACTCCATCGACGCTGTTTGTGTCTTATGATATGCCGACAGTGAGGGCTCAGGACTCGCTGCTCCGTTCCAGACAGCTGACGTGGCAGCGGACGGGCCGATCGGAATGACAGGCGGAATAGGTGGGGATAGCATGTGCCACATGCTATAGGATGGAGGCTTTTAGACATGGTGACCATGCGATCCGAGGGTATTAATTGCCAGAGAGGGAGGACAAGGAACAGAGTCTCGGTGTAGAGTCCTGGTCTGATTGATCACAGACAGGAATCCCGGACCGTTGAAAGAGATGCAAGTCGCGACATGCATCGGTATTATTCATTTAGTATTATTATCAGAGTCCGGGCAGGAAGCCAACAGAGATGGCTTACTGTAGTAAGTTCTCGTTGTCGAGTGATACACCGACGGATCTGATAGATATTTCATTAATAATACAGGATTAGCATTTTTAACATTGGAAGGATCACAGTGGTGACCACGTGGCATGGGTATTGCCAGTTCCGATTCCAGACGAGACGGCTGGATAATAAGGGTCTTGGCACGTATTTCAGTATTTTTCTGCGTTTGTACCCGTCTGTGATACCGTCGTCCATTGTGATCCTCAACACCTCAATAGGTAACAACCATTCTGTTGGACTGCGCTGGATGGGGGAGCTTTGAACAAGGTAATATCTCGAAGCGTCTTAGCCATTTTGGCCGTGAAATTGACTTCACTAACACCGTGATGATACCCATGAAGATGCCCTGGACTGGAAAGAATAGTACGTCGGTGACACAACTCAAAACCCACTGCCGCACAGTCCTACTCTGTACGGAGTACAATCACAATGCACAACTCTCCACTTTTGCCATCCGCTCTGGCCAGTGAGAACGCATGACGATTCTTCAGGGCAGATAGAGCAGACAGGCGCCCTGCTGAGTGGCTGAACAAGGAACCATGGGGGGACTGCCTTTCCCTTTTTCAGACTGATCTCCGACAGCACCCCCCCCGGCCCCGAGGCAGATTTGAACCGCTTGTGGGACAGTGGAAGAGTCTAGCGGAGTCTAACAGGCCACTAATGCTGTCAGTCTCTCAAAGCAGGACAGGATGACTCTCGATCGATGCAACGGCCAGGGATGGTGGCCTGGTATCCTGGTCTGCTCTGCTCTGTTGGGAAGTCGGTCGGGGACCCGGGGACCCCTGTCATTGCAGTGAGAATAAGAGAGTATCTTTATATCAGGGGGGAAAAGCTGGAAATCGAGCCTTTACTTGCTCATAATAACACCAATTCGAATGGGGTGATGTTGTTGATAAGAGATGGGAGTGTACGGAGTATGATCCTATGTATTGAATTAGTGCTGAATCTTAAGGAAACGGCGGCGACAAGAGATTGCTAGGGCAGGAATAGACTCAGGATCAGAAACCTGCCGAAATGTTGATTGATGCCACTGGACTCAGGAGGCAGCACGACTTAGTCGACGCATTGCAAACCAGACGAGTCACATTATTATTAGTATTATTCTTGCGGTGTTTCGGCTGTCGAGACGGTCTACGGAGTACATACAGAGAAGGTGAAAGTTCCGAATATAATAATAATGATAATACTATTATAAGAATGGAATACTGTGTACGCAGGGCTGCAGGAGACTAAAAGTCTATAACCATGTTATTCCATTATGACTTATGAGATACCATTAACCAGTTACCATTTAGTTCCATATATGATATATATCCCATAAATCATAAATCAGAATCCTCCTCGACTGACTCCGTACTTTTCCATTGATCATCCATCTGTGGTACACGGTCCGCGGGCTAACTTTCTGGTCTGCCCCATCTCGACCGAGGAATCGTATTTTGGTTTGGATTTAGTTATTTGATTGTCTCTTTCATTCTTTGTTCTCTCCTTCGCACGTCCAACAGACTTGCCCTGCTTCCCAACTCCCCCAAGACCCTCACAATGGCCAGTCCGGTACCTCAGCAAGAAGAGCTCCAGCAGCAACCGCGACAGAGTCCAAGTGTCATCGAGCCTGATGTTCGTCATTCTCCTAATTGGTTCATGAAATCCTGATTGACTGACATTCTGCGATAGGACTTTACCGATGCCGACTCCGCTTACACCGGCTCGTCAGTCTCCTTGTTGTCGCAGTCTCTTGTCCAGCTGGGCTCCTCACTAACACACCCAGCGCAACAGCCTGGGAGATGCCAGCTACACCACCAGTATCACCTCGAGTGCGATGAATTACACGTAAGGATGGATTTTCACCTATGTCATGTGTCGATCGCTAATTTCCGAGAAGCTACGAGGTATAGCAGCCGCCGCCGCAGCGCAGAACCTCTACTAAACTCCACCTAGAACGGTCGCAGATACCATTCATACCACGAAGGCGAATACGTGCTGGTAAGCAATCTTCCCGCCGGCCTCTGAGTCGCTTGTATTGTTTTCGTCGACCGCAGGACACTGACCAATTAGCCGAATGATGAGCAAGAACAAGACCGCCTGGACCTGGTTAGTGCCGAATGCTTGCGTCTCTTTTGACAAGGGTACGGAGAAACTAATCAATGATCACGTTTTTTCCCCCCCCCTTCCGCCGTTCATTAGAGCCACCACATCTATCGCATCCTACTGAAAGGCGAACTCCACGCTGCGCCGATCAAAACCCCCAGACGTGTACTGGATATCGGAACTGGGACCGGAATCTGGGCCATCGATTTTGCAGAGTGAGATCATCCTTGCGGTTGTTTGTACGGTTTGGGGGAACACTTCGGCTAATGCGACACGCGTAGCGAGCATCCCGAGTCGGAGGTGATCGGTATGTGCTTCTCTCCATTTGTGTTGCATCTTAACTGTGACGCGGCTAACTCTCTCCCGTCACTAGGGAACGACCTGAGCCCCATCCAGCCCTCCTGGTACGCCTCCACCTAAGACCCCCCTCCGATCGGACAGCGCATTGACTGGCCCAGGATCCCCCCGAACTGCCGATTCGAGATCGACGACTTCGAGTTACCATGGTCCTACAGCCAACCCTTTGACTACATCCACGGCCGTGAGCTGGAAGGCGCCATCCGCGACCATGACACCCTCTTCCGCCAGGCATTCGAGAACCTGAGACCCGGCGGGTGGCTGGAGATGTCATCGATGGAGGTCAACTCATATTCCGACGACGGCACGCACCTCAAGGCCAAGAGTCTCATCGAAGGGATCAAGAATATGCATCTGGCGTCCAAGAAGCACGGCAAGGATATGACAACCATGTCGACGTGGAAGGACAAGATGGAGAAGGCGGGTTTCGTGAATGTCCGCGAGGACATCTACAAGGTACTATCCTCGAGAGTCGCAGTCCAAGTACACGAGCTGATCCCCCGTTCATAGCTCCCCCAGAGTCCCTGGGCCAAGGACCCCAAACTCAAGGAACTCGGCCGCTACCACCAGATCAACATGTTCGAGGCCGTCGGCCCTTACTCCTTCGCCCTCTTCACCCGCTACCTTGGCTGGAGTCGCGCCGAGATCGAGGTCCTGGTCGCAGGAATGCGCCAGGAGCTACGTGACTACCAGAACTTCCATCTCTACACCAAGGTACACGTCATATACGGCCAACGACCGTAGACCGATTAGTGCGGATTGGAAGTGGCGTGGCTGTTTGATATCACGACTTTTTCTCTTTGCATTTCTATTTATTCCGGATATTCCGCATTTCTGTGCTCTTTTAGCATGCTAATCCGATTCCCATTTCTGTTGTTCATAGCACACACAGCTTAGTCTGGATAATATTACAGTACCTGCATTCGGGCTTTTTACTATACTAAAGCAGAAGTCAACGACTATTGCTATCCACAATCGCGAAATCCGATGCAGAGATTCGTCCTCCCCCTTCATCGTCCTTGGGGGATCACCTCGAAGCCCACTTGGCCCAATGTCCAGACTTGGACGATATCCGTCAAGAAACAAGCCTTATCAGCACCGGCGTGAACTTTCAAGGAACAATTAAGAAGCGATTCACCCGGCTTTATCAGTCTCTTCAGGACGAACAACAACGGGCCGAGCTGGCCAATCTATATTGCGATATGCGGGTCCTCATCGAAAAAGGTCGAATGTTTCCTAGCGGGCAGGCTTCAATTCCTGCACAGCAAGGAGCACGAGCTACCAAATTGTATCGGACGACGACAAAGGGGTCCAAGTGGACGACCGCGGCATTCAACGCGATTTCGCAATACGATAGCAAGCTCGCGGGTGATGCTGCGCGGGTCTAGATCGGGAAGGCTGAGGCATATTTCGACCAAGAGAGCTTTTTCGGGCATGAAATCGGCCCCGAAAGGGAACAGGTCGAGCTGTTGAGACGGAAACTCGCTGGAGCGGCCCAATTCCGCTGGACACTAAAAAAAGCATCTGAAACAGTGACGACAGTTGAGGAATTCAAATCCTGGGTGTTGGAAGACTTTGCAGATGATTTGGCAGCTCATTGGAGGATGGGGTTTGAACCCATACAGCAAGGACAACGGTTCATTAAAGCTTATGCCTATGACTTCGAGATGGTGGCCTCACGGGTACGCCTCTTTTCGAGGAGTTGCTGATCATGTATTTTATCAAAGGTCTCAGACCTGAGTTTCAACATGGGGCAAACTCGCTGCGTAGATGTCGAAGTCAAGAGAAGTGGGATATCTCGCATTCGTTGTTTGGGAGGTTATATGGGAGGAAGAGGCATTGAAACGGGAGAAGTGGACAACCCGGCCCAGAAAGAAGAAAATTGAGCTTGCGGGTGTATCTCTGGAGTTGATTTCCGTCACTCTTTAGATTTGGCAAGTATGATGTCGGGCAGTATGATGTCGGGCAAGGCTAGTATGACGGTAGCCATCATGTCGATGAGAATCAGAAATAACCGCTGACAAGTGCAACTAAGAACGTTCGCATTGCATCATGGGCAAGGACTGAAAGGACCAAACCACCCCACTGCCTGGACTAATCCGTCCCAATGAGTAGTATTGGCCCGTAATCTTGATGAAAAAGGATCAGATGATGTTATATTGACGATTCACCTTTAATTCTGATGCTAATCTGATGAAATTAAACTTGAACGACAAGAAACGGAATAGCTTGATGATGAAAGGAAAGGGGAAGAATAGGGTGGGTGGGTGCAAAGCTATAGAAATTGGGTGGTAATCATGTGACCACTCCTTCCTCCCCTTGACGGTACGTACCATCCCTTAGTGATAGCCCACTTCCACTGTATTCGGTACTCCTCAAAATACCCCATGTAGACTACTATCTACTTTATCTGGCGATAACGTTTGGCTTGTCGCAGAACTGTCTCACTCTCACTCTCCCTCCTCACTTTCTGCATCCCATTCTCAACTCCGGAGATCGGCGTTGCTGCCTGAGGATAAACTTTTCGGCCCCGAACCAGGCACACCGCGCTATTCCATTTCTGGACTAGTGCCCCACGATTCTGTAGCCCTAAATGATTGGCTCTGGGGCCGATTGCTGCGCCAGGTTCCCCTTGCACGATACGCTTCAGATTCGGGGGCTGCACGAGATTTCATAATTATGTTTGCCTGACTTCTGATTTTGCCCTGTGGAGACTGTGTAAGACAGGTATAAATCTATTCTGTATATCAACGACCATATCGGCGCTCCAGAGGCTGCCAATTGATATCCAGCGGGGCCCTGTGCGGCATGTTACAGACACCGGCTTTCGCCATGCCGCCACGCTGGCGCTTCAAGAGACAGGTCATTGTCTCGGGGGTTGTGTTGTTAGCTGTGATATGGCTACTGCTCGTCCTGCAGGAGCAGCCCCCAGTCATCGAGGATCAAGAATTCTTGCTGGCGAAATATGTCCATTCGCAGGAAGGAAAAGGAGGCGGTAGGCACAGAAGACACCGCCCCAACAGTTCTTTACCGTCTACGCGCGGAGACCCATAATGCTAACCAACATCTAGCATGGTATATACCCAATTCATGGCTTGAGGACACCACCTCGCCACCCCAAACAATCGTCGAGGCAGCCAAACTCGCCTCGCGGCGAGCCCAGGCGCTCCCCCAGCGACAGCTCCCCTACTCCGCCATCCCGCTCATCGTCCACCAAACGTGGAAAAACACGCAGCCAGAGACATGGTCGCCGGCCGTCCGCCACAGCACGGAGCAGTGGCTCCGCGCCGTGGAAACAGACGGCATGGCGTACTTCCTCTGGGACGACGAGGGGATCAAGCAGTTCATGCTCACCTTCGAACCCGCCCTGCAAACGCAGTTCTACGCTCTATCTAGCAACGTCGAGCGCACGGATGTCTTCCGCATCCTTGTGTCTAAATGGATCGGCGGCGTCGTGAGTCCACTCCACTCCACTCCATTACCCCCCCCCCCCCCCTCCCCAGTATACTATACTAACGACACCAGTATGGGGACATGGACACCGAGCCGCTGCGCAACCCAGCGCACTGGATCGACGCAACAGACATTCAGCCGTGGCAAGATCCCCGGACCAACGCGACCTACAACTCCACCGCGTCTGTGCGCGCGATCATCGGCCTAGAGGCAGACTGCCCGCCGGACGGCGACAGCTACTGGCGCATGGGCTACACCTACCCCGTGCAGCTGACGCAGTGGTCGTTCGCGTGGGCGCCGGGCCACCCGATCCTGCAGCGGTTCGTGGAGACGTGGTCGGCGCGGATGAGGCGGATGTCGAGCGGCGCGGGCATGCGCGACTGGGACCCGCTGATGCTGACGGGGCCGGCGGCGTTCACGGAGGCCGTACAGGGCGTGTTGAACGAGACTGCTGGGCTGCGGTGGAATGCGCTGACGGGGCTGGAGGACGGGGGGCGGAGTAAGCTTGTGCGGGATGTGTTGGTGCTCCCGATTACTGGGTTCAGGTATTTTTGGTTTCCCCCCTTCCCTTGCGGGGGAGGTTGTCTCGTGCTCGTTGCTGATGAAGCGGATAGTCCCGGGCGAGGGAAGTACGGTAACATGGGGTCGAAACCTCTCACGGATCCGTCGGCGCGGTTACTGCACCGGGCGCAGGGCTCGTGGAGGAAGTTTGATTTGGTGGTGGAGTATGGCAAGTTCTGTCGGACGGTGTTTGGGCGGTGCAGGGGATGGACGAAGGTGCCTCATTCTTGATTTGGGTTTTATTGGGTGCAGATGGTTCATACATTATCGTCTGCAAAAAAAAAAAAGTTATACATAATAATAATAATAGTCACTGTTTAAGGGAGCGAAGATGAAACAGGAACAGGAACAGGAACAGGAACAGGCTCAAACCCATCCTGACCAGGCTTCCTATCTTCCACTACAACCTCCATCCCCCTGCGCCCACAGAACCCGTCCTTCCCAGCAACCACCTCCACCGTCCGAAATGCGCCTCCACCCACCGACCCATCCGCAACCCAGACCTCCCTCTCCACCTTCTCCCCGGCGACCTCGCCCCTGCGCGGGTTATACCACGGCAAGCCGACGATCCGATTGAGGACATCATGCGCCAACGGATACAGCCGCTCAAAGCGCCGCGTTGTCTTCAACCAGCGCAGACTGCGCGCGCTGTACGCCACCCGCACAAACGGATTCATATACACGCCCGTATCCGCACCCTCCGCACCCCCAGCCTTGTGCCCGTCCTGGATGTCCGCATGGATGAGACAGCACTCCGACGCATCCCAGAAGACCTCGGCGTCGGCCCGGAACCGCACGGGGTCCTGTTTCTGGAAATACGTCGCGTCAAACGCGACCATGCCGCCCCAGCAGCTGCGCACGCGCACCGCGTCCCGACCGGCGAGCACGTCGCGGCGACTCTCGCCGCGGCCGGCGGTTGTGAACCACGGGAAGAAGGGGAGGCCGGTGCCGTAGCCCTGTAGGTCGCGGGTGGCGTAGGTGTCGTAGAACTTGAAGGGGTTGGAGAAATCGACGGCGCAGGCGGCGCGGTAGGAGGTGGAGGATGGGGTATGGGTGTGGGTGTTGGTGTTGGTGTTGGTGTTGTTGTTGGTACAGAAGAGGAGCTGGGCGGCCTCGAGTGGGTCGAAGAGGACGTCGTTGAGGTAGAGGAGTTTGTCGAAGTGGGTGGTGTGGTTGGTGAGGGGGTCGAGGGCGCGGTTACGCAGGGCGGCGAGGTAGTCGATGCGTTTGATGCGGGATTCGCCGTTGGGGAGCGTGGTGTGTGGGAAGGTGGTGAAGGGGGTGTGTTGGTCTATCACGATGGATTTGTTGCAGGGGATACGGTGGGAGAGGGACTGCAGGGCTGCTTCGCCTTTGCTGCCGCTGTTGTTTTCGTAGAGGCTGAGGAAGACGTTATCTTCGCCGAGGAGGTGGATGAGCGTTGTCAAGGCGGCGCCCCATTGTCCGCCAGCGAGGTCGCCGGTGCGGTCGTAGAGGATGGCGGCGATGTACACTGTTTCATTTCGAGGGTTAGCTCGTCCGGGGGCGTTGGAAGACGATGCGGCTGCTTTGAGAGATTCATAGCATGGTGGTAGGTGGGTATATGAGGGGAAGAATATCGCCGTCCCGAGTATATCGACCAGCAGGATCCCCAGAGCAATCCGGATGAGCAACGGGAGGCGACGCAATAGCACGCGCGGGCTCCAGCAACGATACCGGAGCTGATCAGTGACCACGGGTGTTGTAGACTGGGGAAGCGCGGAATACTGCGGGGGGGATGGAGCCCAGAGGCTGCGTAGCCATGATATCGGTCGATTCATGGTAATTCCACTATGGGCACAGCATCAGTTGTACTTGTTCCATTCTGGACTGTCAGAGGAAGAGATTGGATCAATTTTTAGGAGTTTCTGTTTAGGTAATAATCTGGTGAGCCAAAGGAGCCAAAGTTTGACCAGGCTCTGAAACGGCCGACTGGGGACAGTCAGCACTAAGCACTGCGTATAGGATTAGGAGTAGTACTGTAGTGGTCTACAGAGTAGTCGATACTAGATAGCTGTTAATTAACTGAATTTGTTACGGCGGCTGAAACATGACCCGCCACTAGTGGCTCTAGGCAGACCAGTTTGCAGCGATTCAATTGGCCAAATCAGAACCATTAACTCAATGCATCCAATGTTAAGCCTTTGGTGACTGGGTCAAGCAGGCTCAGCAGAAGTTGCACCGGATGATGATGAACTAAGGAAGTCGATCCTTTAGTCCGGCCTGGATTCTGAGACTACTACGGAGTACTAGACTATTGGAATTCTGCACTAACGGAGACATCCATCCGGGATCCATTCCTTCTTCGAGACACGCCTTTTCTAGCCTGATAGGATGATCGAAAATCCCGCACACGCCATTCATTCATTCATTTGCCAATCCATTTTTCTTTTCCCGCCGCTTGAAATTAGATGCTCTACTCTGTACCTATCTACCTATCTATCTATCTACCAAAATAGAGTCTGTATCTATCTATACTATCACAAATTAAGCCCATTCAAATCATCCCCTGTGTATCTAACATCATAATGAAAGCCCTCTGGGTTGTCCAGCGCCTCGGCCGCCAGGCCCAGCGACGCCGAATCCTCCGCATCCTCTCATGCATCGTCCTCACCGTCGCTGCCACGGTGCTTTTTCTCTATCTGCTGCTGGGCTACTACCTCGCAAATGATCCCCGCCTGGTCCCCGTGGCCTTCCAGCGCGCACGCAGCATCCTCCTCGTGACCGCGCACCCGGACGACGAGACTCTCTTCTTCAGTCCCAGCATTACCTATCGGCGCGACGATGCACACGTCCAGCGGTCGCTGCTGGTGATTTCGTCCGGCAACTACGAGGGGATCGGCGAGCAGCGCCGGCAGGAGATCCGGAATAGCTGCGCGGTGCTGCGGATTGCGGCGGAGCGATGCGACGTGCTGGATGTGCCGGAGTTGCAGGATAATCCGAGGAAATGGTGGGACGAGAAGATGGTTCGGGATCTGGTGGCGTCGCATGTCGAGAAGTGGAAGGTTGATCTGGTAGGTTTTGTTCGATGCAACCATCGAGAAATTTTGGGGGACTGATTGAAGGGGGATTTTCCAGATCATGACGTTTGATAACGGAGGCGTGTCCGGCCACGTTAACCATCGCGCTGTCAGCGCCGGTGTCTTGTATGCTCAAATCCTCGTGCTGCTGCTTACCCCCCGGTTGTTTATCTGCTAATAGACCCAGAAACTATGTCAAGAATACGCCCACCGCGCCCCCGGCCTACGCGCTGCAGTCCACCTTTCTCCTCCGCAAATACTCCTCCCTCCTCGACCTCATCCCGACCTCCATCCCCTTCTCCTGGCGCATTCTGAAAGCCATCCTGACAGCACCGGAGGTCACCAACGTCGACACGGGCGCCGTGCACGACACCTCGCCACTGGATGCATACAATGACAAGGCGCTGCTGGTCAGCCCCTGGTCCACGTACCTGGTGTCGCGGGCGGCGTTCAGCCAGCATGCCAGCCAGTACTCGTGGGACCGCTCGTTATACCTGGTAGTGAGCCGGTACATGTGGTTCAACAACCTAGCGAAACTAGAATAGTCGATCTCTATTTCTCTCTAATTCATCGGTATTAATTAAACAATAGACACAAAAGATAGATACATGAAAGATAGGTGGATATATATATGTATAGATAAATGTCGACTCCAAACCCTTCCCCCCTTCCCCGGGCCTCCCCGCCCGCCTCACGCACTCTTCGACGCATTCGCCTGCCGCTCCTCGTCCGAGTCCTGCGCGCGCCCACGCCGACTCGCGTAGAACATCACCAGCGCCGCCGTCCCAAACATAATCATGACCATGACCACCAGCAGCGCCCGGAGATTCATATTCTTGAACAGCGAGATCAGGTGGGCGTCGCGGTCGTGCCACGACGAGGACCCCAGGTGGCGGAACAGCGGGGTGTTGACGAGCCCGTTGAGCATGTGCATGCGCGGCTGGTCCGCGGGGCCGGCGAGAATGCGGAAATTGGTGCGGTTGGATTGGAGGGTGTAGATGGTTCTGTCGATTGGTTAGTGGGGAAGCACCATCGGAAAAGCGTGGGAAGAGGGACCTACGACGCGTAGTGGCAGCCCGTGCTGAACATCACCGTGACATAGGGCAGGAAAGCCCAGCGATGATTATACGCGGACAGGTTGTTGACCAACGCCTTGATGTAGGTGCTATTCGGCGAGGAAAGCATCATGCCGATGGAGTAGCCGGCGGGATGAGCGGCCGGAGCAACAAAGTCGAACCGGCGCAGGGGCTCGAGCGATCGTTTGCATGCGAGATCATAGTCGAGGAGGACGCCTATCCGCACAATGATCAGCTTGATGACTGGGCAATATTTCCCCCCTCTTCAATTTGGGGGGGGGGTTGAATAATGGGAAAAGAAAAACCTACCCCCGTATTTCTGGAGAATCATGTACCGCAGCGCATCCACCCGCTGGATCGGATACGGGTAACTCTTCCACATTGTGTAGAGATGCGGGTAGTCGTTGCGGACCAGCGCGTCCGCGTTCTCGTCGGTCCATACCGTCGCGTTCCACGACTCGTGGTACTTCAAGCATTCCCGTCGCGCGTCGAGCCATGCCTGGCGCGGCGGTCGCGAGCCCAGGTGGATGTGATGCAGCAGCGGGGGAATCAGGGCGGTGTATCCGGCGTCTACGGTCGAGTAGTTGGCCGGATAGGAGGAAAAAGTGAGGTCGAATTGATCCTGCTGCTGCGAGAGGACTGTATCTACGGTCGAGGACTTCCAGACCACGGGCATGCGCAGGAGGTAGTAGAGCTGTTCATAGGGGGACGACCACAGGGCGACGACGCCCAGCGCCAAAAGGAGAGTGAAGAGCAACCGGAGTCGATTGCGAGCCATGATGATGCCGGTTCAGAGAGGGAATGCCATTACGTGGAATCTGGGGGTGAACGAGTGGTTTTTCTGTTTCTGTTCAAAAGTGTATACGAAGTTCCAAAAGAACAAAAAACAACAAACAACAAACAACAAAAAAAAAAAAGAAAAAAGAAAAAATAAGGATGCCTGGCGTGATCGAAGTTTTATACAAAAGGGTCTCACCAGCTCATTTGGTGGTGCCTGGCAATTTCTCTGCATGATGAGTGGTCCGCTCGGCAGGATAGCCCGATTGAAGCACGCTACTAACCTATTTTCTCTACTCCCTACGGAGGAGTACCTACCAGGCGCATTTTACTTCCTGGGGCAATAATAATAATGGGTACGGAATGATGAGCTGACGGGTTTGACCGGATCGTTGGTTTCAGGGATCGTACACGAGTTAAGCTTCACTCCAGCACTGGAGTCCTGGATTCCCGTAGTTATTACGCTTTTCGCCGTCCGAATTAATTGGGACTACGCCGCTATGGAGTATATCACGAGGGCACTAGAACTTTCTTTACTCCTTTGTGCGATGATTGATCAATGCCACTGGTAGATTCAAAGATACAGCCCCCTAAAAGAGCAACCCAACGTGTTTCCTATTCTTGGTTCAAGGTTGTAGAGGCGGACTAGCACGGGGGGGCGTAGACAGGGATCGCGCTAGGGCTTCTCAGGACCGTCAGGCTGAATCCTGAATCCCCTATGTTTCGGGGTCCGAGGGGGCCAGTACTTCGCCATGTTGGTTTGTTGGACATGGCTGACGGAGAGACGGGGTGGAACTGATCATTATATAGGAAGAGGCTGAGGGTCTGACCAGGTCCTCTCGCCCATCGCCCACAGTGTCAACACTCAAACACACTCACCCCAAGGATTGAGGGGGTTTTCTGAGCGAATCTCGCGCAACCAAAATTTTCCAATCTGTCTAATCTGGACCCTCTGCCAGAGACTAATCACAACAAGCTCTGGGATCAGCCAAAGGACGGAGCTTGGCGTAATAGGTCATCCACTCATAACTTTTGGTAATTCTCGCAAGTCGCAAAAGCTTAATGTCCCAGTAGGGAGGATGACTAGTCTACTACGATTCAGAGCACCTTTCGTGTGGGCAATTGATTGGTAATCCAGGCTCCAACAGTCTGACCAGTCCGATTGTACACGAGAGAGGGCGGATCCGACTAACTGCTTCTAGGAAATTGCTGGCTGCGCTATTAGAATGCGGCTGCCTAGCGTTGTCCGTAGTCACCGTCCTGAGTTTTCCTATTGAAAGGGGGACGCATGATTGGATCTGTGCTGACTGTGGACTGGGTGACTCGGCAGCACTAACTCAACTGAAAGGGAAAAAAAGGTCCTGTTGAGTTCAGAACTTACTTCAGTAAGATAGGAGCAGGAGAGTCGAATCCTGGCAACGGCTGACACACTCCCACACTCCCACTCTACTGTAGTGACTATCAGCCCATAGGCGGTTAATTTAAGTAACAAGGATGAGGCTGAGCGCTTGGCACGTGCCTCGTAGTTGTAGCGACTAGAAAGACAAGAGATAGGCGTTGAGGAGATTAAGGCTTGACTCCAAAGTCCAGACTTGGTGGGAGTACAGAGAGAGCCCTGCGAGAGCTTGTAACTTTGTAACTTAGCTTGGCTGGACCGCACACCTGTGTCTCAGGGTTCAATCTTTTTTTTTTTTTTTTTTTTTTTTTTTTTTTTTGGCTCCCTTGCCAATCGCTATCGATTCGACTCCGTAGATGCTCCGAATTCATTTTTCCCTTGTCGTCCTTTCAATCCAATTCGATCCGATTACCATCAGATTACTGTGTGTGTGGGGGGGTTGTTGAGATTCTTAGAGCCATGGAGTAAGTAAGATCGCACGCGACTTGTGGCGAGCCCTTGATACTGATAATCGGATCAGGTTCAGTTTCATAGGCCAGAATAAGGCCACTTTCGCTACACTGGTGGTTTTACTTCTGGTGGGATACATCATATAATGATATAAGCTCTCCAGACCTCTCTACTGACGACGCTTGACAGTTGTTACTTCAAAACACATCATCAATCACAGTATGTCCGTTAGATCATCGTCGACAGACAGCCAGTGCCTAACGATGTCAGTTGCAACATAAAATCCAATCCCAAACCACCGAGGACAAGCGATTCGAGCCCCTAGCAGGCATCATCCTCTCGGAGCTGCTGAAGCTCATCGTCTCAGTGCTCTACGTCGTCCAATCGCATCGCTCATCCCCAACTACATTCAAATCTACCCTGAGCGCACTTCGCAATGGCCAGGAAGAAGCCGCCATCCCGGCCCTGCTCTACACGGCCGCCAGCTTTGCGCAGAGCATCGGCGCCTCCTACCTGACCCTGCTCCCCTACCTCGCTCTCTCGCAAGTCAAGATTATCATCACGCCCCTGCTAGCCACCTTCCTCATCCAGCAAAAATTCACCCTCTACCACTGGCTCTTCCTCTCCATGATGACGGCCGGCATCGTCCTCGCGCAAGTCGGCGCCGCAGCCGACCTCAGCACCACCGCCGCCCAGTCAACGCACATCCGTCTCCTCCCGGGGATCCTGTCGATGCTCTTCGCCGGCTCGTGCGTCGCGCTCGGCAGCATCTGCATGGAGAAGTCGCTGAAGCGGACCAACTGCTTCTTCGTGCGCAACGCGCAGCTCGCGGCCCACAGTCTCGTTTTTGCCCTCCTCTCGTACGTCGGGAAGACCCGGTCTGATTTCACGACCTTTTTTGACGGCTTCGATGCGCGGGTCTGGCTGTTCGTTGTGCTGCAGGCGTCCGGCGGGTTCTTGGTCGCCTGGTGTGTACAGATCACCAGCACCGTGACGAAGAATTATGTGCAAGGGCTTGGGTTTGCCATGGCTGCTGCGTTGCCGTTGGCGATGACACGGGCGGGTGTCAATTATCAGGTATGTGTGTTTTGTTTTTTTTTTTTATATTTCCCCCCGTGCTGTGGGATGTAATGTGGCTGACTTGGAAATAGCTTCTCGGGGGTGTTGGGCTGGTTATTGGATCGGTGTTTGGATCCGCGATCGTTGGCCACAGGTCGAGGTCGACGGGGACGGTGGAAAAGGTGGATTCGGTGAAGAAGTCTGATGTATAGACCAGTCTGTCTGTCGTCGTTGATAGATGCTATTGAAGGATCATACCGAGACTTAATGGCGGTGGTTCAGATGGATGCATCATGCATTATGCCCATGTTCACGGATGCCTAATTGTATATCCCTGTATGGAATTGACCTTGATGCCGCGCAGGGCTCGTGGAATAACCTCATCTTCTCCCATGGTTACCTCCGTCCCTCTTGAGTCCTGACATCATCCATCCCGATCCCGATCTCCCAAAAGACATCAACTCCCTACTACACACTTCAGCCCAACCACACTCACAACAATCCAAAAGAAAAAAAAAGAATAAAAAAAATGTCCGTCTCCGGCCCCCCAAAACACCACACAACCATCCCGTTCAACATCCCCGCCGTGACCGGCCTCGAACTCCCACACATCATCACCGCCCTGCAATCCACCACCCTCACCACCAACGGGCCCTACACCCGCCGCTGCGAATCCTGGCTCGAAACCCACCTCTCCTGCCCGCGAGCCCTGCTCACCCCCTCCGGCACCGCCGCCCTCCACCTCGCCGCCCTCATCCTCGACCTCCGCCCGGCCGACGAAGTCATCCTCCCAACCTACACCCACCCCGCCACCGCAAACGCCTTCCTCCTCCGCGGCGCCACCCCGGTCTTCATCGACATCGTCCCGGAAACAATGACGCTGGACACGAACCGGCTGCGCGAGGCCCTCACGCCGCGCACGCGCGCTGTCGTCGCCATGCACTACGCCGGGATGAGCTGCGACATGGACGCGATCGCGGAGGCCGTGCGCGACTACAGCCACCGCCACAGCCACAGCCACGACCGGGGGGTCCACATCGTCGAAGACGCGGCGGAGGGGCTCTTCGCCATGTACAAGGGGCGGGAGGCTGGGACGATGGGCGCGCTCGGGTGTCTCAGTTTCGACGGCGGCGGGAACGTGACGGCGGGGGGCCAGGGGGGCGCGGTGCTTGTGAACGACGCGGCGCTGCGGGAGCGCGCGGAGATGCTCCGGGATCAGGGGGTGGTGTACGGCGGTGGTGGTGGTGGTGGTGAGCGGAGCACGGATGAGCTGGTGTATGCGTGGCAGGCCGTTGGGGGGAATTTCGTGCTGGGGGAGTTGCAGGCGGCGTTTCTGTGGGGACAGCTGGAGGGCGCGGAGGCGATGCAGATCCAGAGGCATCGGGTGTGGAATTTGTATTGGAAGGAGTTGGAGGCGTTGGAGGGGCAGGGCGTTCTTCAGTTGCCGAGGCTGCCGGCTCGTTGTGAGCATAATGCGAGCTTGTTCTTTGTGAAGGTTCGGGATGCGGCCGAGAGGAGGGAGTTGATGGAGGCGCTGAAGGAGATTGGGATCACTGTCTTGCCGCATTATAGTCCGTTGCATGAGGGCGCGCCTGGTAGGCGGTTCCGGTATGTGGCCAGCGGAGAGGGTTTGGCGAGTCGTGAGAGCGAGCGTCTGCTTTGTTTACCGATATACTATGCGTTGACGGTGGAGGACGCCCGGGTTGTCGCGGATAGTATCCGGGACTTTTACTCTGGAAGATGAATCGGAAGGCATTCGCGCTGTCGAGGTCACCTACATATCGGGACAATACAGAGTTGTACGCCGTCTACACTACGTCGTGACCCTAACTGTCTGTTAGCTTACCAGGACAGATAGGCAGTTGATGGAACAGCATGAGGGAATCAACATCGTATATTTGACCAGTCTATCGCAAACACACGAGGTATTCAAAGGGATAGAGAAACTCACACAGAACCACCGACCCAATCCCACCCCAACGACGCACCCCCCGCAGGCCGATGCGGCAGTGGCGGAGGCGGCAACTCCCCGTTCTCCCTCATCTGCGCCGCAAGCCTACTCGCATATAACCACGCCTCATACGGCGGCTCCCTCGCCCACAGCGCATAGTACTCCGCCAGACGCGGTTTCAGCAGCCCCAGATCCAGCATACCATGCCAATCGCAGCAATAGACCACCACATACCGATGCAGCAGCTGCCAGTGCGCTCCACGGTTCGTGACCTCGGGGTCCGCGTCGCGGCAGTACAGCAGCACAAGCGCCTCGGCGAATCGGCTCACCGCGGGCATCTTGACGGGGTACAGGGACGCCGGGAAGCGGCCTCTGTGGCACGCTTTGTCCTCCTCTGGGAGTCTGGGGTCACTGGTATACATGAAGTTAGGATTACCCGGCAGGATTCCGAGGGGGAAATCGGGCATCGCCCACAGGAGCTGGGATTTTAGATGCAGGTCCAGCGTCACGGCGGGTTCGAGGAGCTTACCTTCGCGGATGTGGAAGTGCGCGTGGGGTATGGGGCTGGTGCGCCGCGGGTTGACGACGGGGCATTTTTCGCCCCGGGGACACGGGACGAAGTATGCTTCTTTGACGGCATCCTGGGCCCTCTCCATCAGGTCGTCGGGGATGACGAACGAGATGTCCTGGGGAAGAGTCAGTTTGGAGGATTGGGAGCGGAGAGAAGAAGGTGGACTCACGTTGCAGCCGCTGGGGACTCCGTAGACGCTTAGCAGGCAGTCGCCCCAGAGTACGCTTGGGATGTTATACCCATCCAGGAGTTTTGAGATGGAAGAGACGAGCTCCCTTCCTGGGGTCAGGCCGTTGAGCTTGAAGCTAGTCATTGTGGTTTTTAGGAGTATATTGTGGTTCGAATGATGAGAAGGCGCGATGATGGGGAGGTTGATAATCGAAGTCGAGTAGAGCAGACGAGGAGTCTTTTATATCCATGAGATTTGAGCCTCATTCTGTAATCCAGAGGATTGCTTGGAGACATGTACTCGACTTCTTTGTGTCTGTATCAATACTTAGAGACCTTTCAACAATGGCATTGTCTGAACAATGGACATGTCTTGCTCTGAATGCCTCCTTTGGCGAGTGCGAGACATGTGAAATTCAATGATTCGACTGTGGGATCGCAACGACTCTCCTATAGTTCTTCCTCTTAAATTGAAATATATGCTCGACTCTGTGCTAGGATGATATCAGAAGTCCAGGTGATACTGCGTTCTGTCCTCGCCTTTCTGTAGAAGGGTACAATCATCGACAACCATACCTCATTCGATGACAAACCGAAAGGCATTGAGTATCCAAGTGGCAGAAATATCATAGTATATATACAAAGAAGCTAACAGACAAGGAACGTGGAACATTATGAATCCTTCTGATCTTATCAGATGACATTGCTGCCATGTCTCATCCATTGACGATCTCATTATAGCTCTGGTTGTCGTACTGACGAGGCAAGATCCTCACTCAGTTACTGGAGGGCGCTCAAGGGCCCCTGATGGTATGGTCAGAGGAAAGGTTTCGATAAAAGGGGCGTATGACTCCAGTATTAATCGGCGGAGCCAATCCCCTGGTCTTTCCACATTGGAGCTCGGCTCCACAGGTTCAGGGGATATTTTCTCTGTGGTTGATGATGGGCCATCCTTCTCGTCACTCGGTGCTCCCCGGAGACGCGAGCGTATTGTCCGAAATCGATGGCGCAAGGACCGAATGTTCCGTTTGATCGAATCTTTCATACATCTACTACGATTCTTCGACGCCGCATTGTCCACATTCGGGTACAGATAGCGCAACCCTGATCCAAGGAATAGTTTCTGCTGTAACTCTGCATGTGTATATGAGCGTTGAGGGAGTAGGTGGATTAGATTCCGCAGATAGAGCGGACACATATTTGTCGACCCTTTCAAGTCCAGCTGGCGTTTTAGCCCCTCTGTATACGAGTTAGGGTACCGCTCGCGCAGTCGATCGCGCGCCTGATGCAGACTGTGCTCAATTGAGGCAGATGCATTAATTCCAGCCGTGAACCTGAAGGTGGGACCCGGAAAAGACTGTTGGTCCACGACCTTGAAATCCAGCTTCTGCAACTCTAGTCGATCGAGCTCCAGCAGACCTCCGTCCCAGAAGGTATCAGAGCAGAGATTCGGCCACTTGTGGTCAAATGTGTGGATTGAGATGATAAGCGACCGTAGCCCCGTACATGCAGCAGCAACGGTCGCAAGGGTTTCGTTCCACTCGATGTGGTAATCGCTTACGTCTGCCGGGATCGTCAGCTCGAGATGCCTGAGAGAGTGTATCTGCCAACTCTTCAAGCAGAACAAGAAGTTGGACAAGGTGGCCACCTGGTGCGTCGCAAATCGCGTGTGTGTGAAAGGGACGGCCCGCGCCTCTTCGTAGATTTGTCTGCATGTCTGCAGCAGTCGCAGATCGAGCTGTTTCCGAAGCAGATGCTGAGGACAGGGAAAGCAATCCGCTGCGATGCGCGGATTGTATCCAACATACATGTCTTTCCCAATCAAATCAATAGTCATTGCTATCTCGCCGCATTCCAGATGGCCACAGAATTCTAGATATGGAGAGTACCAATCAGGCGTTTCGTCAATCGCGGTGCACTGGCCTTGGGCATTGCAGCATGGGTTGATGGGTCGTCGGCGGACTTCGTAGTTGTTGGGGCAATAGAACACCTTCTCATATATCATAAGGCGGATTTCATAAGGAAGAGTCATCAAGTTTCTAATTCGGTCAGTATTTTTCTATCAAAAAGGAAAGCAAGCATACGTTGTGGTGGCCATAGATTTGATTGTCGGATCATTAGAGGCAGCGATGTGTTAATCATAGGTCGAGTTGTTGATGAATTATGGACAGGCGAAGTCGTGATGGTAAACAGGCGCTAAATATCTTCATCCCGCAGCAAATCGAAGCACCTTCTCAACAGTTAAATAAACACTAAAGCGATTAACACATCCCAGTATCGGGAATCAGACCTATCTCTATCTAATGAGTAAAAATTGGATAGTCATAGCCGCAATCACACAGTTGGATGTCGCCGCAGCCGAAACCTGACTTCACCCTCGACGTCGCTGACCACGTCCGTGCCCCAAATATATATGCCCGACACAGTCTCACAGTCTCTAAGCCCACATGATTGAGTAGCCTGAGGGTCAAAATCCTTCGCTAGCAAAGATACGTTCGCCAGCGACTGCGATTGCCAGAGCCAAAAGGCTCATCTGTCAGTCTCTTATCCATCGTGCCGAGATGATGATTACAGAGCTGATCGGGGTGTTTCTATCAAGCTGAGCTTATGGAATACAAACATCTCCATTAGGAGGAGCTTTTGGAGCACACATATGCCTATTCAAGCTGAGGAGCAGGTTATGAGGAACCTTTCGTTGAAGGAAGAGAGCAGAGTGGATGGCGGCCAGGTGGCTGGTCAGTGAATGCCCGTTGTTCCACTACGCTGCCAGGCCTCTGCTACAAGCAGATAATATACCCTGGTGATGCAAGAGAAATCCAAATTCATCGAGGAAAGGGCACCGCAATTTGCCATATCAATTGAGAAAGAGGAGCAAAGTGAGGTGGCTCCGTTTTCTAACAACTCAACTGGAAGCGATTGTGCCCGAAATAGCCTATACGTCCAATATTACCCAAAACCCTGACCGAGCACGGTCATGCCCATGATCAAGATGCAGAGCAACGACCCTCCGGTGTTTCTGCGGCTCCGACGGAAAGAATCGATTGACTGTTCCCCATGAACAGGAGTGTATGAGAAGGAAGAGCGGCCTGCATTGGGCATGGAGGACTACCACGGTAGCAAGACCTCTTCCACTTTGGGAAGAGTACGGCCTCGCTCAAATCGACTGTTTGCAAACCGCTGCTTCTTCAATAGGGTCTTGTTCTACTTCTGTTGTCGTTAGCATGGAGGGGTTCTTTTTCCGCTCCTTAGGAGGGCGAGTAGACGTCTGTTCTGAGGGGCCATGGTTGGTTCATATTCATGTCAGAACCAGAGCGAAGATCTCTGTTTGGTTGCCCGTAGTTGTGGATTTGTGGATTGACTGGATAGAAGTTGTTTTGAAGCAGAAACGGAAGTTGCAATGGAGATGCATTTGGCTGGCTGATCATGTGACTACGAGATTGGTGCTTTATCTGCTTTCGACTTAGCGCCAGTCGGAATCCGGCGCTTCTCGATCCGGAGAAGGATCAAGTCACATGCTCTCAGATCATGTGATTCAGATCTACCACATTTTGAGACATGAAGAAACACAGTCAATCATCTGAGACAGTCTGAGATACATCATACGGAGTAGTCATTCAACTCATTGGTGAAATCACCCTCACTTATCCTGACTTGATTTCCCCGTATCCCCAATCCCCGTACTCATATGCACCATGCAGCATCCTGCATAGAGTCCAACCACGGTGCCAATACTGGTGCCTAGTCTACCCAGTCCGTTCTAGATTCTGGGCAATGTCCATATTGTTCTTCCTGCAGTGGTCGATATGACTGATACTTCGTGCTATAAAATGCAATTGCCACAGCCCCCGAGCTTGCGTGGCCCATTTTTCTTGTCTAGATATGGATTCGCATTAGTCGAAGCTTGGCTACCAAGCGGTCCACTGACATTTCTGCACGACTGAAACAATGCCCCCATTCCATAATCCATTAGCTAACGTCATGGTGATTTCCCCTCCATGCCGCGTGCATTCAAGGCGTCGACGCTCGATCAACCATGGGCAGTCGAGCACATGTCAGCGGCGGCATAAAAAAATGCACAGTTATCCCGGATAAGCCAGTCACACATCTGCATTGGCTGGCTTGGAGGGTGAGCATTCCGCTTCTAAAAAAAGCTGCGGGTACCTGAGTCACCAGAGACGGGATTGGTCGCATGGTATAGATATATTATATGCCCCAGCGGTCGCTAGCTTTCTCAGGACTTCAGCATCTGGACTCGCCTGATCTATCTATATCGCGGTTTCATCTCCACGTTCCTCGAAATTGGCTTTAGACCCTTTGTCTCAT
The DNA here is from genome assembly GCF_000002715.2 of Aspergillus clavatus NRRL 1. Taxonomy (NCBI): domain Eukaryota; kingdom Fungi; phylum Ascomycota; class Eurotiomycetes; order Eurotiales; family Aspergillaceae; genus Aspergillus; species Aspergillus clavatus. The sequence goes on along the minus strand of NW_001517107.1, from coordinate 337,311 downwards.
CACCTTGATATCATATCTATATCTCAGTCATCATGGGCTTCTCTCGCTCCTCTCGCACTTCCAGCGACCGCGCCGGATCTATCGGCTCTCAAGAGAGTTTCAAGAAGACCACTCTGTCCAGCAAAGCCGATCCCAACCAGGCTTTGAATGAAGCTCAACCGAGTCCGTGCTCTCAAATCTGTCTGTGCGCAACATCTACTAACTATCCATAGTCAATAACGCAGTATCCGGAACACCCATGTTCTCCCTGCGATCAATGCAGCACCGCGACAAGGACGGCAACGTTATCGGTCTGTCTCCACCTTCCTCTCATGTATATCACCCATTCTAACGAGATACAGCCGACCCCGACCAGTCGAATCCTACCCGAAACCGCCTCGAACGGCCACTGGATACCATTCGCTCATTTGAGGCTGCTATCGAGGCCCGTCGCCGTGAAATGTGAGCCTACCCCACGAATCGATTTCAACATGATAATTACGGTGTTATGGGAGTTGGGGACTATGCAATGAATGGATGCAGATGGATACGCGCAATGATCTGGTTAACTAGCGAGATTTGTATATTATGACGGTTGCGCAAGAGCAAGCGATCCTTAGGATAGATAATCGGGACGCACCTATCAGACCTACCAAAAAATATATATCCACAAGACTATTCACAAGGGAGAGACTCTCCCTGCAGCACACTGGCTCAGCCCGTCTCCAGCGACCGCATCTCCCCGACAGTCTTCTCCAGCCCTCCTTCCAAACCACGCTGGCACCTCAGCCCAAGACCTATATCCAATCGGTGTCTCCTCATTCACAATATCCCCATCCTTGTAGTTGCATTTTGAAGTCTGATCCGGTGAGTATTTTTTCTACAGACAGATGTATATACATTCCTTGCAGGAAGACAGTGATCTCATCCACATGGATTCGATTCTCCTTTTCGATCCCGCGTTTCTTTTTCTGTTCGTCGAAACTACGACTTCCTTCGCCAACTGCATCTATACTGATCGCTCGCAGGGTTGAACGGGTGTTGTTAGTGATTCATGATGCCATTGTGATGCTTTGGCATTAAGCGCCTTTTGTGCTGATAAACTCCTGAGTTGCTGTAGGGTAACGAAGGGAGCTTCAACTTCCAGTAGGTAGCTTGCCGACTATCCAGAGATTGCGTTAGTTCCCTCTTGCGGCGTAGTGACCATACGTCAAGATTGCCTTCAACTGGCTTCCAACAGCAGCTCCAATTAAGAAATATCTTCGTTACGTGACATTACCTTTCCCGACGATCCGTCATATCGGTGTTGGTTGTTTGATAGGATTTCATTCGACGACATGGAGGTCAATTGTTGGCCCCCTCAATCGCATTGACTGCACTCAGAGCTCAATCTGATAATATTTCCTCTTTCCTCATCTTCTAGTAGCTCCTACTACACTTCCAACAATTAATAACTGTCCAACTGCAATGGATCCTGGGTTTAAATTCATCTCTGCTCTTCTCTTCCTCACTCAATGTTTTATTCCTGTGCTAGCAAACCAAGGATACCGTGAGTAGAGGGTCTTCACCGTTGTCTTTCATTTGTCTGATGACCTTCCCCAAGCAGCTGTAGCTCATCTAGGATACAAATATGTGTATGAAGTAGCTTCTCATTCCCAGGGAGATCGTACAGCTAAGATGCATGGTAGCACAGTAGCATATCTTAGCGCTCAGAATGAAATGATCTCACTAGCACGCACAACTTCTCTAGAGTATCCAGCCCAGATTGCTCAGCTGTTCCTGGACTCAAAACATAGAGTGTAGGATATCCCAAACTGCTTCCTTGACAAGACTGAACTGCTAACAGGTGCATCGCACAGTTTGAAAAATGCAGTATACCTACTCCAGAGGATATCCTCTACCACCCCTCTGAGTCCACCTCCTCAGTTATTTCTTCCATCCTGCAGGACGTCAAGGATCAAGCTGAGAAAGTCCTCCAACGTCCCGTCGCCATCACCGCTGCCGTAATCCCTGTTTGTAGGACAGGGACATTTGCAATGAGCACCTCCGACAAATCATGGTCGATTTCCTCTCCCAGCATCTACCCGACGAACAGCATAAGAGCTTCGTGCCATCGTCCTCAGCGGGGAGGTTTCTCCGGAAGAGATGGAAGAGTTTCGACCTGTATTCCGCCTTGCCGTTCCCAGTGACTTGGAATCACGGATTCGCGATCAGATCGACCCCATGTATGTCGGTGCTGCTGGGGCAGCTCGACGAGTGAAGAGGCAGCTGGAGGATAGCTACTTGAAAGCGGACACGCATGCCCTTCGTATGCGGACCTTGAATTGGAACATGATGAGTTGTAACTTAGCCATTGTTTACTTTCTTCAGACAGACTTCATAAAGCTGATATTATTCGCGCTGTTTGTTCTTCATTTGCTAAAAGCATGAAGTTCTATGTTTGGGTTTCCACCCACCTGCGTAGAAATATATATATAAACCTACACCCATGATCTGGCATTACTGGCTTGTATACAAGGGTTTATCAATAGACCTAGCATGCCAACCTCAAATAAAAAAATTATCCTGTTTAATAGCTGATAATCTACATCAAGCCATCCCACCATTCACTCTGAGCGTCTGCCCCATCACCCACCGACTGTCACTACTACACAGAAACACGATGCTCCCCGCGATATCCTCCGGCTCCCCGATGCGCCCATTCGGATTCGAATTCCGCAAGAACGCCAGCGACTGCTCTGTCTGATGCTGGTTAAACAGCTCCGTCGCCGTCGGCCCAGGAGCCACACAGTTCACCGCGATGCCCCTCCTCCCAAGATCCTTGGAGAGCACACGGGTCATCTGCTCGATGGCCCCTTTGCTGGAGACGTAGCTCAGGTACGGCGGCGGAATCGTCGACGCCACACAGAGCGTCGTGGACAACAGAACAACATGCGAGCCGGGCGCCATATGCGGTAGTGCTTTCTGCCATTCCGATCAATCAGTGATGTATCCGGGGCGTGAGGAGGGGGGTACGAAAGGGTCTAGACATACCTGGACGAGGAACAAGGGCCCCTTGACGTTCAGCGCGAAGAGCTCATCGAACCCTTCCTCCGTGAGAGTCTCTACCGTACCCATGGTCATCATCCCCGCCGCACCGACGACGAGATCGATCTTGCCGAATTTCGCGACGGTTTGAGCCACGAAGTGCGCGAGCTCGGGCACTTTGCCCGCGTTCACTTGGATCGCGACGGCGCGGTCCGCGCCCACCGCGTCCACGACTTCCTGCGCCCCCGCGGCGTCGGAGTGGTAGCCTATCGCGACGCTGGCGCCTTCTTGTGCGAGGCGCAGAGCGGCGGCTTTGCCGATGCCTTTGGAGGCACCACTGAGGATGGCGACTTTGCCCGCGAGAGACATGTTTATTTTATTTTATTTTTTGGTTCCGAGCGGGTGATGCTTGATGATGATTGTGATGGGATATAGGGTTATCGGCGTGCTTTCAACATGAATTCCTAGTGATATACCACCCACGACTTCACTGAGTGACCAGGATAGAGATAGAGGATCATGGCCTCCCACGGCGATAACGTCGATGTCCGCTGTCACCGGATATGTCTCGTCCCGCATGCTTTCACTGATGCGGACAACATTCCAGTTGACCTCATCCTGCTTCAAGAGTGCATGCGGCTCGACAGGAATGTCCGATGTTCCTGTTCCCAAATCGGACTTCTCTCTGCTAGCAACATTTCTGTCCCACGGCCATTGGAGAGCAGGGTCGGCAATGCGACGAGCATTGTCCTATCTCTTACAATGCAGACTGAATAAGTTCAAATACTTTCGTTCACCATTTATAAAAGTTCCTGGTCTGGTGAATATTGGAAATATTGACGATTTTGACGGCCTCGATCTGAGCAGGATCGGAGGTAGATCACTGTGCTGCTTCAATGCCCCCAAGAGAATAGCATTCGCATCATCGGTCTTTTAACGAAACCCAGAGTTCTTGGGATCAGTCAGAAATTCAATCCAGCAGGCTTGGAATGATTTTGACGCGCCCAGCCTGGCAATGTCTAGCCCTGGTGTCCCTAGATGAAAGACGTCGGTCATTCTAGTATCATACTTCATTTCTCTTCTGTCAAATAGATACGGTGTAACCTATATTTGTCTGCTTCTTGCATCTATATTATTTCATGGTAATAACCACTATGCTAAGGAGAAAAATTATACTTATATTATAACTTATATACTCTGTAGATATATTGGTTCTTAATTTCGGGGTGTACCTCCGCCCGTTAGGCCCCTGTCTTGTACGTACCCGAACTTCTTCCTACATTTCAATGGATTTTTTTTTTTTTTTTTCTTTTTGCGTGGTGAATCGTGAGGATAATACGAAAACTGGGTCCTGATACTCTGGCTTGCCAGGAGGCATACTGATCCGGCTGTTGGTCAGGGTTGATAGATAGAGGAAGAAAAGCCGCCCACAGAGCCAACGGCCCTTTGAAATGCAATGTACAATTTTCTGTTCTCATACTCATCTTAGATAAACCCGATCTACTCCCCCCTATTCCCGCCACCCGCTCGGAATGCGGATCGCAACCGTCGCCCAAGACGCCATGACATACAACACCCCCGCCGTGAGATACGGCAGCCCCAGCCAGATGCCACCCAGACTCAGCCCGGACCTGAGCATGCCGGCAAGCAAGGGGCCCGAAACGATCCCACCGATGCCCTGCATGAGCGCGATGGTCGTGCTCAGGAGCGCCATTTCGGACTCCTCGACCAGTGCGGTGGCGACGCTGCGCAGCGCGGCGTAGAACCCGCCACCCAGGGCGGAGGTGGAGAGGCCGACGGCGAAGGCAATGGGTTCTGGCGCGAGGGCCATGAGGATGTTGCCGCTGGTGAGCAGGGCGACGCTGCCGAGGGAGATGCGCAGGTCGCGGCGGATCGGGGGGAGGTATTTGTCGAGGGCGTTGGAGATGATGGGGAGGATGAGGAGGAGGGCGGAGAGGCTGACGATGCCTTTGAGGGAGACGAGGAAGCTTGCCTGTTGGGGGAGGGGAGGGTTAGATGAGGGGGATTCTGCGGCCGGGGGTTGCGGGGGCGTACCTTTGCCATTGACCAGGCGAAGCGCTTCGAGACGTATTGCAGCATGATTTGCACGGACTGCGGGCCCACGGCGGTGGTGAGCGAGGCGATCGAGATGCAGACGATGTTGCGATTGCCGAGGATGAAGCGGCTGTGATGGGTGATCTGGCGCCAGACGTGTCCAAGTCGGACCTTGACGCGATGGGAGGCGGACTGCGAATTCTCATCTGCGTCGTCGTCGTCGGTGTTGTCTTCTGTCCCGTCTTCGCTCAGAGCCGTCGACTTGCGCTGAGTCTCTGGGACGGTGAACGCGGCCAGTAGACCGCACAGCTCGACAGCCACACCGAGCAGGAACGGAAGCCAGGGGGTCCATCCCATGAGCCAGGCACTGAGCGAAGTCGCCATGATCTCGGCCAGCAGGACTGCACCTTGTATGAGGAAGAAGATATTGGCACTGCGATCGTCTCAGTATAGCGTTCACACGGCGGGAATTAAACCTACCGTTTCTCCACCGAAAACACATCCGTGATCATAGTCAAAACCATGGACGTGGCAATCTGGGCTCCTCCACCACAGAGCTGGAAAATCGACATGAACCATACCGCCCGCAGCGGTATATACGCACTGTACCACGCTATGCACCCTCAGCCAACGACATCTCGCAATCCCTCAGACAAACATACCGATCACCCGAACCATCACCTCCTCCATCACCAATCCCAGCAAACACAACAGCAGCACCGACTTGCGTCCGATGCGGTCCGCCATAAGCCCGTACGGGAGCGCCAGGATGATACCCGGCAAGACATCGAGCATCTCGCGCCAACCGATCAGGAGAGCGAGCTCGCCCTGGACGTCGGGCCCTTTGCAGACGGCGTCGATGGCATCTTTTGTTGTCGCAGATGCGATCTCCGGGTGGAGATTGCGACAGATGATGGATTCGAAGATCTCAATCTGCGGGGCTAGGGAGAGATAACCCCCGAAATCAACGGTGATGATGCCGAAAACGAGGAGGGCGAGGATCCAGCGGGGCCGGGCGGACGGCGCTGGGTGCGGTGTGTTGTGACTTAACAGCGAGGTGGTCTCGTCGTATTCATCCTCTCTGGGCGGTTCAGACAGCATGGTGCAGGTTGGATGATTGCTCTGAGCCGCAGTTCGAAGGGGGGAGAAGGGCCGTTATGAAGGAGGAAAAGATGACTGCTGACGTCGCGTTATCGGCATCCTTTGAGCTGCTCTAGCGTCAATGTCGTGGATGCGAGGCGTGTATTGGCCAGCGCTGTTTGTTCCCCTGTCTACGGGTCTTGTTTTCTCGGTCCTTATTGGTTCATTTAGAATGATAGCAGCCGTCGGAGTAGGATGCGCAGAAACTCCGCATCGGAATTCGGAGTTCAGCCACGTGGTCGGCCATGCGGAGCGCAGGCATCAGGCATCGTGTTGTTGATGCTATTCCCAGGATGGAGTTGGACAGTGACGATGCAGTCAATAATTGTAGCGGCTCATGGCGAAACAGGTTGCCTCATTTCGATTCCCATCAGACCGGTGGATTGAGTCTACTCAAAGTGCCCTGTCTGTCCCTGTCCGAATAAGACTTATTTAACATCATATCTCAGCCGCCAAAGCAGTTTAGCCGACGTCAAAACAAGCTTGTGCGAGGGTCACACACTCTCTTACGAAGATATATGTAGTGATACAATCGGTTTGTCGCTCGTACGACCACTGTCCTCAAGGTTCTCACAAGCATGCTTGGCACACTGCAACATGTACAATATCCCCAAGTCAGGATGAGAACCTTGGAGGCGCCAAGGGCTTCCACTCGCTTGGCACTTTTCCTATGCTCCTCTCACAGAAGATGCTAACCTCTGGCCAAGAGATGTTTGCTTAAATGAATCTCCTTGGATGGTAACTAGGGGGAGTACCCGGTGCGCACTCGCCATCGAGGATTCGAGGTACATAAGACCAGGAACTCCCTCGTGTAGCGGAACCACCTCAAAAGGACGTGACAACGTGGAAATCTAGAGAATCACCATGAGGCACTTTCATCTCGCTCTCCTCGCCCTGGCGTCCACCGCCGTCCTGGCGCAAGACCCAGGCCCTTCCCCTACGGCGTCCGTTGGCTGTGAACCACACGGCGACCACTGGTATGAATCTCACCTTTCTTTTCCCCCGTATACCCGCCCTAACTAACTGTGTACAAAAGGCACTGCGACGGCCCAGCCTCTCCCACCGCCACCAGCACCACAACCAAGCCCTCCCTGGCCCCAAGTCCCACCGAGTCCAGCGGCTGCGAGCCCCACGGGGACCACTGGCACTGTGACGGTCCCGCGTCGACTGCGGCCGTCACCGCAACGACCACGCACTCCCCCGACGACGAGCACGACGAGCACGTCACCGGATCGCCGTCACCAACCGCGCCGAGTCCGACGGCATCGGTGGGCTGTACGCCGCATGGAGACCATTGGCACTGCGATGGGCCGAGAGAGACGGGGAGTGGGACGGGGAGCGTGAGTGCAGGGTCGACATTGGTCGCAAGTACGTCCTCTGCGACTTCATCTGCTGCTGGGACGGTGCAGACGGGTAATGGTGGTGCGTCGATGGGGGTGGACTTGAGTATCGCGGCTGGGTTGGCTGTTGCTGTTGCTGCGTTTCATATTTAATTATGACATGTGATGTTTTATATTCTGTCGGACTGGCATTGGTCGGATTTTTATAATTGATAATACTTTGTATGTGGTTGAGCCAGAGAGATATATATCTATATATATATTTACCGACTTACTGGAAGACGACTGGGCAATGTGGTGATTTCTTGAGAGACATGTTCAGGGATCAGTTTTTTTTTGTTTTTTTAACACCCTTAATGAAAGCAAAGCCCGATACCCGATACTATGGAGTTATGTACCAGCCCTAGTCTAGTGGCCACTCCCTAGGCGGGCCGAGATCGTACGAGCCCTCAGCCACGAAAGACAGACAGGCAGCACTGTAGGATGAACTGTAGCCAGTAGGGTAAGAAACTAATAATGGAGGATTGCCTACTCAATTGATGCAATTCCCCACCACTATCATAGTCGATCTGCCTTGACAGGCTTACAGAGAGTTCCATACAGTAGTAGCTCTAGGAAGGAAATAATAAAACCGTTCCTGCATTGGCTGATGGATCCACTGGAATGTCTCCCGGGTGGCCTGTTCCGTTCCTGTTGTTCGTTTGGGCCAGCCATTCGGATCATGCAATTCCGGATAACTTGACCCTATTCTGCCTTGTATATATGTATGTAGAGAGAAGCTGGATGTTCGACTCGGACGGACCAAAACCAACTTGTCTTCCACAGAGATTCGCCATGGATTTCAATACCACCCTCTCGCACTCCATGGCGAGCTATCCCGATCTGCTCGACTTCGCTGCCCAGCAGTATCCGGAGCTCTCGCGTCTCGAGAAGCTGTGGTGGGCTCACTATGAGTACTGGGACAACAACATCCTCGCGACAGGTAGGAAGAAAAAAAACCCTAACCGCTCGTATAACCTCCCAATCTAACAGCTTCCAAAAGGAATCATCACCTTCCTCGCGCACGAAATCATCTACTTCAGCCGCTGCCTCCCCTGGATCATCGCCGACGCGCTCCCCAGCATCTTCATGAAATACAAGATCCAGGACCAGAAGCCGCCCCCCTCCGTCGCCGAGCAATGGGCCTGCACCAAATACATCCTCCTCATCCACTTCGTCATCGAACTCCCGCTCATCGTCCTCTTCCACCCCATGATGGAATTCTGCGGCCTCAGCTTCTCCACCCCCTTCCCGGACTGGCGCCCCCTCACCGCCCAGATCATCACCTTCTTCCTCGTCGAAGACGCCTACCACTACTGGCTGCACCGCGCCATGCACTGGGGCCCCCTGTACCGCTCCGTCCATCGCATCCACCATCAGTACGCTGCCCCCTTCGGTCTGACTGCCGAGTACGCCAGCCCCTGGGAGACCCTCTTCCTCGGCTTTGGTACCATCGGGCCCCCCCTCGTCCTCGGCCTGCTGGGCTACGACGTGCATCTCGCCACCGTGCTCGCCTGGGTCGCCCTGCGCCAGTTCCAGGCCATCGATGCCCACTCCGGCTACGACTTTCCCTGGAGTCTGCGCCGTATTGTCCCGTTTTGGGGAGGGGCGGACTGGCATGATGACCACCACCGCTACTTTTGGGGTAATTATTCCAGTTCGTTTAAACATTGGGATGGTAGGTTTTTCTCTGGATCCCCTGCGAAGAGAGAAAAAGTCCTTGTTGCTAACGATGGGTAGTTTTGATGGGCACCGTTGCCGGCCCCGAGGCTCGAGAGAAGCGGCGCGCGGAGAGAGCGAAGGCGCAGAATTAACGACTTTATTGACCCCGTTGTCACTTGACCAGCATATCATATTATAGCATAGCTTAGCACACCGGAACTAATGTAATGTAATAGACTTTACCCTTGTCTCATTCGTAAAAAGAATCTATCCCTCAACGCCTCCCAGCGAGTACATTCCAGCAGCGACTGTCTTCCTCAAACCCTCTTCTCGTACCCGAGCAGCAATCATCCCCCCCCTCTTCTTCATCGATTCACTTCTGCGACGCAGGCGTATACCACGCCTCGCCCCGCCCGTTGTTATAATACGTACTCCCATCCGCATTGGAATAGTAATACGACCCGTTGCTGCACCCGTTAGCACCATCCCCACCTCCAATCCAGTCCATGATACATGCAAACCCACCTGTTGGAGTAATGGTACGCATCGCCGCGGCCGTAGCCGTTGGAGTCAGAGCCTGTGCCGTAATCGCGCGAGCACCAGTGGTTGCCCTAGCGTTGTTAGCAAGAGGAGGGAGGGTCAGACCTGGTGGACGTGGTATTAGCATGTACAAAGCCCCTTCCATTCGGAACACGGTAACCTTCCACTGCTCCATGATTGCAGATATCTTTACAACCTACATCTACCACCGAGTAGAACAGTGCAGTCATGTTGTATACATATCATCATCGCTCTCAAGGCAGCAATCCGGCTCGCGTGTGCGGAAACGGGGCTCGCGGGCCTGGACGTCGTGATTGAGCGCGAGGCTGGGGAGTGCCGCTGGGTGGGTAGAGTTGTGGTATTATCTGTCGGATGTTATCGGTGCGCAGACGGATGGGCGCGAGGATGTGGACAGTGGATTGGTTACTCTGTGTTTATTTATTTTTTGATACTTCTCTCATGTTGTTTTGTTATGTCTGGCATATACCCCGACTGTGTTGAGGCAAAAGCACTGGGCATATACATTTTGATGCGAATTAGGCCGTTGCTGAGCTGTGATGCTGTGATCAGACATCTATACTTTCATACAATTTTTTTTTTTATTTCTACCGGCCCGGATCTACTATCTATAAATTCCAGGAATATGATTTTGAATCTAGTTCTATTATGCGATGCAGGGAGAAAGAATTATAGTGCTTACTCTCCCTTTTAGCTTGAATCTTGTTTGTTTTTGAGTAATCACAAATCCCTTCATGATCACAAATCACAGGCTGATGAAATATCCCCCAAAGCGTTCTCCAGCCACACAGTCATACGATTAATACTACTAATGGATGGATAAAATTGACTGCTTTCCCTGGTTCCTGTTTCTAATGCTCTCACACATATACTGAGACTCTGTTCCACTATGACACCATGGGCCGAGGTAGCGGATGTGGCGACTGATGATTTGCACAGGGAAAGGTTCGATGGCCTGGCCGGTTTCTCGAAAGTTCAATCCCATTGCATTTTCTGGGAGGGACCTGCAGATCAACAGCCGTCTACACTCTATAATGAGAATACTCTATACAAAACATTCCCAACCGCAGCTGAACTGCTTCTCGGGTTATGGTTGGTGGCGACGGGCCAAGTCGAGGAGCATCGGTATAATCAAGATGCATGGATCTTTCATGGCCATGAGATGATCAGTAATCCACGGGGAAACTGAGGATGCGGACACCCCTAGGATTTCTACCCAGTTACCGGTCAATTCCCAGAGTGCACAAGTGTCTGCTCCTTCGGGACCACAGGGGAAAACCGCCACAAAGGACGCCGAGTCATCAGTACGGGGGAAACCAGGCACTAAGGTAATATCGATTAATAATACTAAAAGCGCAGGCATCAGCAGTATTGTGCCAGGATAGCCCTAAGCTTAAATCCTGCCGTCCAACTGGGTGAATCCAAACGGCGGTCGAACCGTTGACTGATCACTGAACCACCATGGATCCCTATCCGGATTAGACCCACCCGTGGACGCGTCCTGGAAGAATCTTGACGGCGTGCCGGGGTTTCCGTTCAGTTTCGGGTCAGTGTTCACTGCTCAGTGTTACCGTTCGGTGATTGTTCGAGTCAGCTCATTGGGTGCGAGTCCCATGCTTGATCCTGATGAGAGCAGTATCCAGGGCCGTGTATCCACATCGGGATGGCAGAGTAGAGACTAGAGATCAGTGATGACAGTGAAAGGACCCCCGATCCACCAATACCTCCGAAGCCGTCGGATTTAATGGAATCAATAGTGGGCGCTGACCATGATCTTGCAACAAGTGGGCTCCTAAAACTTGCTGGATTTCTAAGCATTCCCTTGTACTCTGCAGCTATTCACCCGGTAATTGCTCCGTTCTAAGTTATAAAAGACGAATGAGGACCCTGTAGGAAGCGACTGTTCGGTAAGGAAGCGTATCTCACAGCGCCATTGTCAGCTACCTTAGCAAGCAAGATGTCGTCCACCGATTACAAGTTCGAGGGCTGGATGGGCCTGGACAACCAGTCCATCGGCAACATGGTCTGGAAGGATTTCAAGCCCAAGGAGTGGGAGGAAACGGACGTCGATATTAAGATCACTCACTCCGGTATCTGTGGTTCGGACCTGCATACTCTGCGAAGCGGATGGGTATGTCCCTTGCCGATCTGTCCATAGAACCACGAGGACACCCCCGACTAATGGCTCCAAAAGGGCCCCTCCAGGTACCCCTGCTGCGTCGGCCACGAGATCGTGGGGATCGCGGTCCGTGTCGGCTCCAAGGCCGAGGGTGGCATCAAGGTCGGTGATCGCGTCGGCGTCGGCGCGCAGAACGACTCCTGCCTGGGCCGCAAGGGCGACTGCGAGGAGTGCGCCTCGGGTCTGGAGCAGTACTGCGTCAACATGGTCGGCACCTACAACGCGGTGCACTTCAACGGCGACAAGTCGTACGGTGGCTATGCGCTGTACCACCGGGCTCCCTCGCACTTCGTCATGAAGATCCCCGACGCCATTCCCTCCGCCGAGGCCGCGCCCATGCTGTGCGGTGGCGTCACCCTCTACTCCCCCCTGAAGCACTACGGCTGTGGCCCTGGCAAGAAGGTCGGTGTCATCGGTATCGGTGGCCTGGGCCACTTTGGTATCCTGTTCGCCAAGGCCATGGGTGCCGACAAGGTCGTTGCCATCTCCCGCAAGGCCAACAAGAAGGAGGATGCGCTGAAGCTCGGTGCCGATGAGTACATTGCCACCGACGACGACCAGGACTGGGCCAAGAAGCATGGCCGCTCTTTGGATCTGATTGTTTCCACCGTTTCGTCCTCCAAGGTAGGAACATCCCTTGCAGTTGTTGCTTCTCTGGCTCCGCTAACATGCCTAGATGCCCATCGTACAATACGCTTCGCTTCTGCGCACCAACGGCGCCTTCGTCCAGATGGGCGCCCCCGAGGACGGTGCTCTGGAGATTCCCGCCATGTCCCTGATCTCCCGCAGAATCAGAATGGGCGGGTCCCTGATCGGTAGCCCCAGCGAACTGAGAGAGATGCTGCAGCTGGCGGCCGACAAGGGCGTCCACCCCTGGATCCAGGAGCGATCCATGAAGGACGCCAACCAGGCCGTTCTCGACATGGACGCCGGCAAGGCTCGCTACCGCTACGTCCTCGTCAACGACCAATAGATTATGACTTAATATGTACATAGACCCCTACTAGATCATGAGCATAGACCATTTAGCGTTTTTTCCCTGTCTTAGCCGATCTTCTCGTAGGCTCGCACAATGTACGTCTGATCCGCGATCACCACTTTTTCGCCCATACTCCACTGCCTGTCGTCTGCCAGTGTCCTCCTCATCGAAGGCAGCCCATCCACCTCCGGGCCCAATGCATACTTCACCTCCCAACCCCCCGCCAAACCCCATTCCTCCCTCCGAGCACTCACCTCCCCGCCTTCCGTGACCACCACACGACCATCCCTCGACCGCGCCCGTGTCTGCCGCTGCCGCAGCACCAAATAACTCCCCCACAGCCTGGCCACAAACGTCCGAATCCCAACTCCTTCCTCCCCCTCCCCCTTCGCCTCCCACCCCTCAAGCACCCACGACACACCCCTCCCCTCCCCCTCTGGACCCCTCCGGAACGGCAACTCACGCCACACCTCCTCATACGCCCTCACCGGACATCCAGGAAGATCCACGCGCGCCATCTTGCCAACCTCCAACTCATCCCCATCATCCAGGGCAGTGAAGGTCCCGCAGTCCGCGTCCGCGAAGGAACCGCGCGAGTCGATCTCATGCGTGAAGCGCACGCGTACTGGCATCGTCAGCTGGAGTAGCAAGGAAAGAAGAGTGAGTCAAGGGGCAGGTGGGAGCGAGTGGGCATACATGGGTCCGTGCTTTCGACGATGCGGCGGCCCGCGATCGCCCAGTCGAGCCTGCCGGATGCTTTGTCGACGCGCAGGTCGACGTACCAGCCTGTCAGCGACATGACGAAGGTGTCGGTGTTTTCGAAGGCGGGGCCGGGGAGCCAGCGGAGGGAGATGCGGGTGGAGAGACTTCCTTGGGGTGTGGGGTGGGTGTTGGAGGTCATTTTCTGGCTGGCTTGGGGGGGAAGGTGGGGGAGTGTTTACTTTGTTTAATTGTATGGGGATGAAGCTGTGGGTTGCTGAGAATTGGGGGATGTTGAAGCAGTTGATAACAAACCCCCGCAGAGTTGGGGATAATAGGAGCATGGGTGACTGGCACTGGGCTGTAATGTCAATTTGGGAGTATGTGAGGTGCAAAAGGTCTATTGGCTCAATGGTAGAGCACCTGTCTCCTATGCGGACAACAGGAGGTTGTGGGTTCGAGTCCCATGTAGATCGACCTTTGTTTTTTTTTTGTGAGGCACCATCGAGAAGTATTGTTTTGCGATATCGAAAGGATGTTTTACTCATTAGTATTTTTCTTTCTCTCTTTCTCTCTTGATTGAAAAGTAATATATTAGTGAACTGGTGTCCCGGCGATCCCTGCAGCCACCGATATACCACCACATCACCGGCATCATCCATCTGCAAATAGCATTAAACTACACAGATAACGCCAGCACTCACTCACTCCTTCAATTCCAAAAAATCCAAAATACTGTTCAACCCAGCCACTTCCTCCAAATCCCCAAACCCGGCCAACATCTCCCTCGCCTCAGCTGTCAGACTCGCCAGCTTCTGCCGGCAGTAGTCGAAGCTGCCCGTCGACTCGATGATGCGAATCGCGTACCGCTTCACGTCCTCGTCCTCCGGCTTTTGCTTGAGGATACTCATCAACTGCAAGTTTCCGGGCTCGCTGCGAATGCTGTGGATGATCGGGTACGAGAATTTCCCCTCGGTGATGTCCTCGCCAAAGCCCTTGTTCTTGGCATACAGGTCGCTCTGCAGGTTCTGGTAGTCGTCGCGGATCTGAAAGATAATTCCCAGCAGGTCGACGAGGGGGACGCAGTCTCTGATTGTAGTTAGAGAGGTTGTGGTCTGAGGGGAGGGGGGGTTGTGGCAATGGTTTGGGGCAATTGACGCACCTCTCATTCTGACTTTCCATCTGCATAAGCTTGATCGCCAGTCGAAATAGCCCGCCTGTCTTGTTGGAGACCATATCCAGGTACTCTTCCTCTGTGGGACAGATCAGTGAGTCCCGCCAGTATAGATCCATGCCCTGGCCGCGGTGCAGCCGCAGCAGCTCATCGGTGAAGATGGCGAGAGCGTCGGACTTGCCGAGTTTCTGGAGTTCCTGCTGGGCCCAGAAGTAAGCGAAGTTGGCGGAGTTGATTGTCTGCGCGATGCCGAAGATGCTGTGCGCGACGGGGAAGCCGCGGCGGAGCTTGGAGGAATCCTGGATGTCGTCGATACTGTGTTTGGTGAGCGCAGAGGTTGTGATGGGTAGGGATTGGGGATATGTACAGCAGTGAAGCAGTGTGTAAGAGTCCGATTACTCGCTTAATGATGTCCAGCTTTTGCTCTGGGATTTTGAGCCACTCGTTGAAGGAGGAGATGAGTTTGCCTCTGATGTCTTTGCCGGGGAAGCCGGAGAGATAGTCCAGCGGAGCGGAGATGATCTATTGCCAGCTGGGATCAGTACGACGCAGCAATCTAGTAAGATAGCTGAGCCTACCTTTTCTTGTGTGAACTTGCGCTGCAGCTGGACATCCGCTTCATCGTGAAAGATGGATTTGGAAGACGAGCTTGGTGAGTCTGGTGTTGTCAATGTGCCATTTGTGCTCCGGGAATGATTGTCCTTGGCTATGAAGAAGTTGGGCGGCCACTGGGACTGATGATACTGCAATGAGTCTTGGGAAACAGGCTCAAGTAACGAAATGAGCGGCATTGTCATCATTTCCAGCTTAAAGAGGCAGCTGTCACCGTCAGGGTGAAAAGATAGATTCAAGTGAAACTGGATATGCAACTCCACGAATGTCACCAGGAGACATATACTAGGTCTAACCCAGCTTTTCAAGTCTGACAGATACGGTCTTTTATCCCCAGGTGGGGTGAGAACAAATAAAAGAAAAGAGCAGTTCTATATTACTGTCGCATAGCTTCGCTTTTGATCTAATCCCCTGACGGCCACAAGGATCTGTACCTCCGCCTCGGAAGCTCTCTTATTCGTGTATGAGTGCTTGACGTTGGAATCGAGACTGGTCGGAAGGACAGGTCTAAACATGAATCGATGTTTGATTCCTGGCTGGATTGATTCCCCAGGGTCTTCAGCCACGGAGGAATCCCTAGAGGGCGTCCACACATAAGCAAACTTTTGATTGTGACTGTTTTCAGCCAGTTCCCAGCATGCCTTGGGCCATGGAGAGCCCCGAAACAAGTGCCTCTATCAAGAAGATGTAGTGTAAACCATGGGGATTTACACACCGGGCCATCATACGCTTTGATGCAAGGAACCCGAGGGTGGTACTACCCAAACTGCGCTGATAGTGGCATCGGAAATCCTCCAGTGCCTCACAAAACCATGAGGTAGGCTGGGAATCTGCACGAGTTGCCTGTGGAGAGTATGATCTGGCGTTGTATCCATAGTCGTGGATGGAATCTTTGCAAGGGAAGCCCTGGAACCGGACTGGTTCAATTCGGAATATGGCGACGAGGCGTGAAGCCTCACTGAAGTAGGATGTGTTTCGACCGAGAGATAATGGACAACTAAACCTATTTGCTGCTGGCCTTTGCCACCTGTCAGTACATAGGCAATTCGGCAAATTACGGTGCTTCGTAGCATAATGGACTCGTTGGTCAGAGACAATTGAGTCAACGCTTGAACCATCGGCAGCCTCGCACTCATCCTTCCTTGCATCATGCTTTGATATGTTGGTCTCTTGCTGGTAGAACCCCCTTTCAAAGGTTATGTAGAGTAAGTCAATGTTGCAGAGTTCTCCATAATTGCAGTCAAGACACGAGCAAGCCCTCAAGAAGTTGCCCCTGGTATAGAGTCTCTAATAACTGGAATAACGGAAGCATCAACGATGCCATGGTTAGGATTTGTCCAAAACCCCAGGTATCTTCATTACCTTGTAGCCCGAATTTCTTGCCCTTTCTGCGACTAGACACGATCGTCCATGTGGTGAAAAGAAGCGAGGCGAATATGCGATAGACATGTGGGAATGTTGAAGCGAAGAGCTGCTGAAGAATCCGAACAGCCAGAGTATTCGCCAGGGGCGTCGAAAACCGTCATTAACCAGCTCCTTTCTGATGATAATGAAAACAGCCTGATGCGCATTAAAGGAGAGATTTGCGGATAGAAACGCTAGATAGAAATGATACCGCGTGATTTCGCTGTGTTTAGTATATACGACCACTAGTATGGCACTGTCCGTAAGATGGGCAAGACATGGCTCACCCATTCCTGATATTGAATCGGGGGTTCTACTATCTAGTAGGGCTTTCGGTCAGGATATGATTAGGTGCCCCAATAGTGGTGTACTGCAGATCAACCCGACTATGAGCATGTCCAAGTATAGAGATTGGCCCACAATGAAGAATAGATATGAACAATATCAAACACATTCAAGCCCAAGTTGATGGTGCAAGGCTGCAAATCAAATCGTATAAGTGTATGAGGATGGCAGTTTCATCCGCGAGGTTGGAACCAGCCTTGCTCAACAGCCACGCTGATTTGTATCAGATTGATTGGTCACTCATGGGCTGTAAGCGATGCCATTCGATCTATTACTGGACGGGAATATCTTTCCTTCAGCTACTGAAGTTCACCTTGTTCTTCAAGAATCAGTGGTCGGATCTCATCTCGTGTATTTTGTAATGTTTATTCCTCGGCAAAACAGGCCATATCATGACGTGAAGCTTCATTAACCTCGACATTTAAACAATCTTGACCAAAACCCGCTCGTAAAGTTGAGCCTCGCCTTGCTCGTTGCGCCGATTCCACTCCTCCATCCTCCTCTCCTCAGTCTCCATTTCCGATTTCAGCGTATCCAGGTGCTTTTGCCCAATGAATTCAGCAGATTTGAGTTCGGGTTTGTTTCCGTGCAGAAACAGGTGAAGATCATGTGCCTGGGATTTGAACGCGCTGAGTTCTTTACCTGCTTTAGGGGCGAGATAGAGCGGCTCTGACGATCCTTCCACCTCCCGATACTTACCATCGTCTCCTAACAGGGACTCCCCATATGATACTTGACGCTTGCAGACGTCGAGAAACACGCTTGTGCCTTCAAAAATGTAGCGGTGGTTTCGGAGATGGTGGATGGAGATCCTGAATACCCCGATTCTGGTGAAGCTGCCGTCCCCATTGCGATTTGGCCGGAGGACTATGGCGTGGATTGAAGTGCCATGTTCTGCGTCGGCGGATGTTGCTAGCGGAAGAATAGAAAGCTGATCCCCGTTCTCGATTTTGTCTGGCCCATCTTCATACCAGGGGTAGTCGCTGTCCGGGATGTGGCAGACTCGGGGGTTCTGGTCAACGACGATACCAGCCCGAGTCATCTTGGCTTGTATAGGGTATCCCGAAAGGACAGCGTAACCGGACTCCACGCTCGTCAGGGCGTTGGCTGCGGGTCCCTTGGAGACACAGACAGCATCTTTCAAGCGACTTAGATGGGTTAGGATCATTCTCTGCGCGTATCTCTTGGGCGAATCGCTACGGGCCCATGACCAGGACGGAATACCAGGGTTGATGCGCTGATGCCCGTCGTGTCGATAGCTGGACACCTCCCATAGCAGGTCTTCGATAAACGTTTCTCGCCACAGGCCGGCAAAATAACTGTTAGGATCTGTGCTCTGTGCCTGGAGAAGAAAACGTTGGGCGACACCTGCCATGGCTGGCAAAGTGTCCTTCTCCAAGCTTAGTCTCAGCTGGGTGAATTTGCCCACCAGTTTGCGCCACAGCGCTGACAGGGAGGTCGGAGAGATCGCCCGGTCGTAGACTGATGTAAACGCATGTTTGGGGCTCGAGTCGATCCAAGACCAGCCGGATTCGGTACTGTTCGAGTCACGGCATTCGAAGACGAGCTCCAAAGGGGTAAAGAAGAGGATCCGCCGAGAGAGGATGCGTTCTTGGAACACCCAGGCACGCCGAAACAACGGCGATGTACGCGCCGCATCGGTCATGTCTCGTGCTGATCCACGCTTGGCGTATGCCAGGAATGATGGATTCGCAAATCGTCGCATGGCAAGTTGCCCCTGGCCTTTCTCGCTGCCACCGAGTGGGATCTCGGGATGAGCAGTGACTCGAAAGAGTCCACCACTACTATCTGATGATGATGCTGCTGACAGCGTGAGCACCGCGTTTTCATATATGCTCGCCATTTGTCCCGCCTCCCTCATCCAGTCATCTCCGTCATCTTGAATGATGCACAGCGAATCAATCCAGAGGTAGCGATATCCGAGTTTACGGGTAAAAATAACGGCGTCCTTGAAGGTCTTGGGGAGACTCCCGAATGAAATCCCGATTTGAAACTCCTCAAGTCTCTCAT
This sequence comes from Aspergillus clavatus NRRL 1, assembly GCF_000002715.2. Lineage (NCBI taxonomy): Eukaryota > Fungi > Ascomycota > Eurotiomycetes > Eurotiales > Aspergillaceae > Aspergillus > Aspergillus clavatus. The sequence goes on along the minus strand of NW_001517107.1, from coordinate 318,088 downwards.
GGACCGTCCTCAGCGGTTTTAGACCACTGTCAGCGCCCCAGCAATGGCTCAGGCAGAGGTAGTCTGCTTGCTCTTTATCTGTGACATAAAGTCTGACATCGGATGTGATGGCTTCTTGCTCGCCGAGATCAAGAACCCTAGTCGGCAAGGCCCTGCCAGGCTCATCTAGATTGCAATCTGAATGAGTAGAAGTACACTGATTCAGTTGAGCGCGCGTCCACGAAATGGCCTCACTGCTGCCGGTATCTCCGCATCGAACAGGTCGGGGGAGAATGGCACTCCATCGAGGCTTTGCTCCGGCGTCTGCTACTTTTGTCACTATTAGCAAAATTCTCAAAGAGCCCTTCAAGGGGCTTTATTCCTCACACATTGATTTTCTCTCCGAGTGAGAGTAGATCTCATATCTCGGCGACATGATGTTATGCTCCCAGAGTCTGTCGGGGCGCTTCTTGGTCGGCCCCGTATGAACTTTCACTTTCAGATCCAAATTTGCCTTGGCGTTCTCCCAGTCGCCTGGCGCGGTATGGAGGGGATGAAGCATTGTCAGCGTTAGAGAAAGGCCTTTACGCTCGTCGTCCAGAAACTCAAGTATGGCATTGCGAAAGTCCAGCCCGAATTCTTCTTTGATCTTCTGCGCTGCTTCCCATACCACGGCGCAGCCATCGCAGGATTTACCCGCTAGATTCTCACTGAGTAGATTTAACGTAAAGCTGTACGGGGAATCCGCCGCATAAAGTCGACCATAGCGACGCCATTGGCGGCGGAGGTGATCCTTGTTCAGATCAAGACAGACCGGGCACTCAGCTGCTGATTCCAGGAACGGGTCGTCGTTGGTGCCTGACATGGTAATGGCTGATAGGGGCTGAGAATGCTATACTATATTCATGGATGAAACAATGTGCCCTGGCCTGGTTATAAGCGGTCCGTTTCGAACAGTGCTGACCCCGCGGCTCGGTTTTATGCATCGAACAAGGCTGAGCCTAAGCTGAGCCGCCTAGCATGCAGATCGCTACTTGGGTTTGCACTAAACCAGGCAGGGTTTGGTAGAATGGCTTGGCGCTGGGGATGATCCGACAATCTGACGTGTTCAGCAAGGCAGATTCCCTATCCCGGTGGCGCAATGCTTCGGCAGCCACAATATCGCAATTCCAAATTTGAGGTTGATCGACTCGTGTCATATAATCGTGAAGCCTCTCCTGCACAGCGGGCTGGGACCGAATCTACCAACTCATCATGTCGGAAAACCAGCCCACTCAGGGGGAAAGCGCTCAGCAGGATGACCTGCAACTTGCCCTGGAAGCCCTGGAGAAGTTCGAGATTGGGCTGAAGCAAGAAGACATTAACAGAGGCATCGACTGCGCCAGGGCCGCTGTCCAATCGCTTTTGGAGAGAAATGAAAATCCCACGGACGCGCTCACTATCCTTGGAGCTTGCCTGCAACGACGATATCAGACTACTACAGCCAAGAATATCGAGGACATAAACGAAGCCGCCGAAGCTGGCAGAGCTGCCGTCGAGAGAGTGATCAGGGGAGAGCACGATCATGGGCCGCAGGTCTACATGCATAATCTACAGGCGATTCTTATGTTCCGGTTCCTGGAGAGCAAGGACACCGCGCATCTTGAAGACGCCTTTGAGATAATCAGACAGCTTCTCAATGTTGCACCCCAAAACGGCCCACTTCATGCCCTCACGCTGAACATGCTGTGCACTCTGTATTCGTTTGGTTATAATGAGACGAAGAATGAGAAATATCTGGAGGAGGCGGCGATTGCGGCAGAACTGGCGGTCTCGATTTCTCCAAGAAAACATCCGTTTCGCGCAGATATGCTGGAGATGCTCCTTGATATTAAGAGAATAATGTATGCACGAGACGATTCCCTCGAAAACCTCGACGAGACCATCCGCGTCTGCAAAGAGATACACGAGATTCATCCACCGGGACATCCCAACCATTTGGACTTGATACACAGGCTCGCCGCGTCCTTCACCCTTCGCTATAGGAGCACCGACAATTTAGACGACCTGTGCAAGGTAATCGAGTACTGCCAGGCTGCCTTGAAAATTGCACCGATAGACCTCAGTACGGGGGAAAGCTCCCCTGCTGAGGAGCGGTCTATAGGCGCGCTGCATACCCTCCGGCGACACATCCAGATCTACTTCGAGCGCACCGGCGACGTGCCCGAACTCGACGAGCATGTCATCGACAGCCTTTACCTTCAAAGCCTGGTTTCAGATGAGGACGAGAAGGCCATTGCGCAGCTGCGCAAGCTAGCCGATGCCTTCCACAGGGTGTATGAGAAAACAGGCCGAGTCGTCGACATCGAGTACGCAATCATGGTCACGCTTCGCGCCATGGCGCTAGTGAATGACACCCACGGCGACTGGGAGGCTATTCAGGATAGTTATAGAGCTCGGTATCGACTCTGGTCCGACCAGACTGGCAAGATGCCTGACCGTGAGATTGTGGTCATGGGATTTGGGAATGGAGGGAGTTGGATTCCTGCTGAGCTGGCAGACGGGTTGGAATTGAAAGTACCATTTATAATTAATGCTGGAGAGCTGGAGGAAGAGGCACATCAGATAAGCGACAAGGTCGAAGGGAGTGGCGATCATTGAGTATACTAATGGCTGGCTTACTATCAATATCTATACCTCTATAATTTACGATTGGAACAACGAGGCATCAAGAATTCGCTGGTTTAATCTGCGACTGATTCTCTAAGGCAGACTTCCAGTCTAATGTTCGACATAAAGTATAAGTCTTTGCCCTTATTGGCAGGGGGGGTTCCGTCATCCACAACCAAAGAGTATGACCAGAGAGTCCTCATTAAAGCAGCACGCAAGGCACTCTGGAGTTTACAGCCTCCAGTTCCCTTCAGCTTCCACTCTGCTGAGAGTATAGGTGCTTCCCGAAAAGCACGGCACATGACAGTTTGGCATCTCCTGGGCAATCCGACACTTGAATCTTCCAGCTGGTGCAATGGCTAGCGAGCAAACCCTTCGCGTCGAGTGGCTTGGGGTCAGTCATGGTCGCGGACAACCTATTCTCGTCGGCGTCTGCGAGATGGAAACCACCCACTACAGAATATAGAAGCACCCTCTAGCCGAGTTTCAGAGCATCACGGCATATGTTGACCACACCCGCGTGGCCACAACCTGTGAAACCCACCAACCCTTTGCTTGAAGCATCGGTCAGTTTTGCATAGCATCTTATGGCGTAGACCACAGTGCTTCTGAAATGACGTACCTTTCAAATTACACATCACATATCGCTCCTCGGAGATGAGGGTGTCGTCCTCCCATTTCGCTGTGGCTGAGTCATACCGCAGGCCCCCGTAGATGCTGACAATCATACGACGTCTGTCGTGGCACTTGTGAGTTGTTGGATTTATCTTAGGACGAGTCGTAGGTCATTGGTATATAAGACTGCGTAGTTGATTGGCGGCGCATGTTAATCCTTCTCATAGTGGTCGATACGGCGGCGATGTGATTGATGGCAAATTTCTTCAAGGATTCGTACCCAGGAAGTAAGACCCAGCTAAATGCAGCAGGTTTATACATACTTCAGAGGCAGCGCTGGGATAAACACCAGTGGAGATACGCGGAAATAAATGCATTACCGAGGCGGAATAAATGTCAAGATCACGACTCAACGCTGATCTAAGCTCATGAAAAAGTGACAACAGCAATCTATGCTTTATATATACAAGCCACGTTCAATATACATCATCATATCATACACCCCATTACGCGTCCGTATTCGCGCAGCTGAAACTGCTGCTGCCCGAGTCATTATGGATGGCCGTCCCCGAGGCATACAACCCCAGCACGCACAGCACCAGTCCGAACAAGGTAATGCTGATGTTCAGGATCGTGAGGAAGATCTTCTTTGGGCCGGCCCACCACTGGCCGTAGTTCATGTGCAGCCAGTAGATGCCGCTGAGGCCGTAGCTGAACCAGCTAGCAAAGAGGGCGCTCTGGAATCAAACCATTAGTATTGTTTGCGGTGGGGGATGGCGAGGGTGGAGAACTTACAATCAAGCCGTTCAGGTTGCTGAAGACGGGGATGGCTTCCGCGATGATCCATGCTACCAGCCAGCAGCTGACACCCAGAACGATCCAGATAGTGACGGACTTCCAGCTGTTGCTGTGGATCAGATCGGACTTGTGGCAGAGCCGGAAGTAGATGTACTTGAGGCCGACGTGGCCATTGACGACACCGGCACCGATGATCTGGTCAGAGTTAGCATATCCCTTTTTTTTTTATCTGATTATACTCTGCTGACAACGTACCGTAGGAATAGCTATTCCAAACGCCACCTTCTTCATGACTGGTCCTGCGGAGATGAGCGCCGGCGACGCGACGTCCTTGCCGACAAAGTAGTAGACGACCACCGCGGCGGTCACATACAGGCAGATCTCGAAGGTCTGGAGCATGAACAGCGACTTCTTGAAATCCTTGGGGTTTTCCATCTCGGCGATCAGACCGAAGAAGGCGACGTGGGCGCAGTAGGCGAAGACGATGTTCGAGACGGCCTGGAAGGCATGGTACAGGTCGTTCTGGACGGTGGCCTCGATGATGCGGTTGGGATATTCTTGCACGCCCACGGAGATCATGGTAATCAGGACGGCGGCGAAGATGCTCAGGAAGGCTGGGGTTCTCAGTGTCAGTGGGGTTGCTAGAGCAGTGGACAGGATTTTGACATACATGCAAGCGAGATCCAGGTCAATCCCTTCATGGTCCGTGGGAGGGAAAGGACCATGGACAGGACCATGCCAACGACACTGAAGACGATGGAGCACGTGCCATGCTCAGTGACAGTGTTCATCATGACGCGGAACGTCAGGAGATGGCTGCCCATGACGAAGATAAAGAAAAGGAATTGACCGATGCCGAAAAGCTCCCGGCCAAAGGGACCCAACAGGATCTCACCGGCGTCACCCAGGTTCTGAATGTGAGGGTACCGTTCTCTGAACAGGCCGATGTTGTATCCGGTATATGTGGCGAGGAGCCCGAGGCCGACGATCAGAATGATCGCTCTTGAGGATGGTTAGTCACTACTGAGATCTCATCTGGTAATGGACAGCCACTTACGGAACGAAGCCCAGAGTGGCCATGGCAGCGGGCAGCGACAACACACCCAGCGAGACGGACTCGCAGATCATGACTATAAAAACCCGGTTAGTCTTGCACCATCACAACACGGGCGAGACGGAAATCGTACGCAAACCGCATGTCCTGTGTAACTTGTTAGCATGTTTTCGACGACCTCAGCACCGGACAGGCATCTGAACATACAACCATGACAAGGTCTTGTACTTGATCTCAGCACATTCCTCGTTTCCAAAGGCGTCGGCAACCTCGCCTGTCTTCAGCTGCGCTTCGTCCTCATAGTACGGATCGGCAGCTCCATTCTTGCTCTCCTCGATCTTCTCATTCCGGTACGCCGGGGGGCTCATGTTGGCGGCCTCCATGCTTGTGTCGACGCGGTCAATGGAGGGGTGTGGCGGCGGCGGGAGTCGACTCTTCAAGATACAGATGCTGACGAGGGGGGACAAGCTTTTTTAGAAGAAGGGGGAAGAAAGAAGGTCCAGAAACGGGGCCCTGCCATTCTCTTATTATCCTCCGGACCTGGGGATAAAGTTTTCCTCGCCTCACTTTGCCGATCGTCTCCGTCGTGGAGGCGAAGTTACATCCAGCTTATGGCCCGGCCGTCTCGAAGTTTTTGTATACATAATGAAAACTCCAACAGACCCGCCGAAATTCTCGGCTTTGGCACCTTTTGGGACGGTGATTCGCCAATTGCAACAGTGGGAACCAGAGGCCGTTTGGCCACTCGGGACCGATATCGGGCGGTCCAGTTATTCAACGTGTTCGCTGCCCGGATGAGCGTAAACCTGGGGTTTCTTTCGATTTGGTTATATCATCTCTCTATCTTCTATCCTCTTCTCGACATTCCTATGGCTCTCCCTGGCTCCGGCTAGTTTATGTTGACGGTGATCGACAAAGGTGTCGGCACTTGATTTGCTAGTCTCTATTGTCTAGTCTTTAGTAGTTTAGTCTCGAATCTCTAGTCTCGAGTCCTAGTCTTGAGTCTTTAGTCTTTAGTCTCGAGTCTCTCCAGATTCACACACACGTGGTCAAGATGATACACTTCAAGTCCTAGACCCAGGACATCACTGATCAATCCCTTGGTTCTAGAATCAGTCTAGATGGGTAGATAGATATGACAGATGACAGGTACTGGTTCAGGATCCGAACACGCTCTGGCAACCGGGGAAAAGTTTTTTTTTTTTTTTTTTTTACTTGAAATCCCTGAAATTCCCGGTCTTGCCCTACACAACACAGTTGCCACCGGGATGCCTCAGGCTGCAACACATATTTCCGATCCCGCTGTTCGACTGCTTTCGATCAAGTCGTATGATAGAATACCGAAGATGGTAAACTCTCCTCCGTAAGCATTGGAAATTTTCAGCATATAATAGCAGCTTCTGCTATAGTCGTTGCCTAATTGACTCACCGGCGTGGCCTGGTCGCTCTCATCCTCGCGTGTGGATTGCGTTAGAGAGAGAAATATATATTGAAGGTCATGAAGTGTAGGACAGTATAGATCTAGATTTTAGCATTTTCTAAGTGAATAAGAAAGATCTGGAATAGGCGTCACTGCAATTGAACTGGTAAACTGTGACTAGCTACTAGCTAGCAATTGAATCATAAGAGGATGGATGACCTGAGTCAACATGACCATAGCATGCATATCATTGTTAGTCAGGAAGTGATGGCTAGACACCTTTTAGCTCAGTGATTGATCAAGTCCAAGAGGAGAGAAAAGCCCATTACGTGCCATTGCCTCTCTTGCCCCAGTTCTATAGGTGTCGAGTCTTGAGAAAACACTGCGTTTGGAGGAAAAGAATAGCGAAAATACACGGCCCTCTGGCAAAGAAGGATCTCATGACTGCCCAGCGCCAGCTGCAGGAAAAAATGGCCTGACTGTGTTTGAAGAATTGCAAGATGCCAAGGGTCATCAAGGATGGCAGGATACGTGAAAAGACCGCTTGCGTGATTCAATAACAAGCCATATCAGGGTGGCTCTGATGGACCCGGGCTGCTATAACCATGGTCTTAGTAGCAAAGTTGAAGTGAAGGGGTTATAGAGACTGGCAGGAAAACTCACATTGCGCTGAAACACCCTAAATCTGGCAGTCAAAGTACATGGAGGAGGCACTGATGTGTAGTGTAGTTGATTCCCTCCAAACGAGCTAACCCAGACGCAGAGTATAATGTCACTTATGCGATCTCGTATCTAGATTGCATCACTATAATAAGATCGAAACAATACTAGACGCACTATCTCATGACAAGCAGAACCAAACCAGCAGAGCGATATACTATACTCCGTACAGCTAACTCTTCGCAAACCCCAGTTGCTGCTCCACCACATCCCGCACCATCGCCTCCCAGGAACGCCATGCCAACCCCAACTCCTTCTCGGCCCTCCCCCCATCCATCGGCAGAAACCCCTCCTCGAGATCTGTCGAAATCCTCGCCCCGAGATCTGGATACTCCCGCTGCACAACCTCCGCGACCTCCTTCCACGACCTGCCTGGCCCCGATAACAGGTACCGCGACCCGTCCGCAACCCCCGGGTCCAACGCCCGGACATGCGCCTCGACCACATCGTCAATATGCACCCCGGGGACCTGTGAATGGCAGCGATGCGGGACCCCGGCCAGGAGCGTGTACCAGAGTAGTCCGTTTGAGGAGGCCTCGATTTCCTCGGCCGAGTTCTGCGTGGGATTGTGTCCGTAGACGAAGACGGGATGCAGCGTGACGAGCGCGTAGGACGGTGCGGCGGTGGTGCGGAACTTGTGCGCGGTTCGGTTGGCGAGGAGCTTCGAGGCGTGGTAGAGGCGCATGGGGACGCCGCGCGGGTCGGCGGAGGCTGCGAAGTCCTCGGTTTCGTCGAAGGTGAAGTCCCAGTCGTTGTCCTCTGATTTGTTTGTTAGTGGGGCTGCGACGCAGGAGGAATGACGGCGCGCAGGGACGTGAACATGGACTCACCCTTGATGATGCCGCCAGGGGGTACGCCGTCCAGCGGCATGAGCGCCGCAACCGATGAGGTGATTACGACCTTCTTGATGCTGGGCACGCGGGCTGCTTCCTCCAGTAAGGTGGTGGTTGCCCGCACGGCGGGCACGAAGTAGGCTTCCCTCTCGGTGCTACTGGGGAGGGGATGCGCGAGGTGGATGATGTAGTTCACTCCATCGAGGTGCTCTCTGTATGCAGCCTTGTCGGTCAAGCTGAGAGCCAGGGCATACTCCACCCGGGAGCTGTATTCCGATAGCAGAGCCTGTAACCTCTCAATCTTACATGCTTGTCGGTGCAGGATACGAAGACGGTAGCCCGCTCTGAGTAGTGCTAGAGCCGTGCAGCTGCCGATGAAGCCAGATGCACCGGTGATGAAGACCAATTCTTCCCCCGTCATGGCGGGAATCCCTCAAACTGGAAGAATATGTCTGTGAGTGTGAACGGTATACGGATATTTGCTGCTCAAGAAGGATGATGGTTTTGACGAGGGGTTCCTGAAACGGTTCTCCACACAAAGTAAGACACTGGTTACAGCCCCTACATATTGATAACCTGGCCAGTAGCATAATCTGGGAGAATTGAGACACATGCATGCTGTACTGCGCCGTTCCCGCCGGGGCCGGATTCCGTTCCCATGCATCGCGCCGTACTTCGCTGAGCATCTGACCTGCGGATGCCATTCTCCCCGTAATAGCGCTGCTCTAGCAGAGATCTAAGGCCCGTCGGTAGAATTGTAGATTATGCGATATGGCCGATCCGTGACGCGCCCCCCTCCTCCCTTCAACAAGAGGCAAGTATAGATCTAATGTATGGGATATCACAATGCCAGTAAACCAAGGATACAAAGATGATGCAATCCAACGCCCAGGCGATTCTCCCATCCAGGTAAATCCAAGTAGAACCACCCCCCAAGCCTCACCACCCATCCAACGGCGTAAATCTCGCCAAAACCCCATCCCTCGGCGCAATCGTCGCGCCCTCGCGCACCTCCAACGGCGCAGCGGGATCCCTCAACTCAAACTCAAAGCTCCCCACCAGCGCCGCGAGAAGACACGCCAGCTCCGCCTTGGCGAATCCCTGCCCAATGCAACTGCGCGGCCCGTGCAGGAAGCTCAGGAACGCGTAGTTGCTGCTCGCGCCGCCTGTGTTCGCCATCCCGGGCGCCATGAACCGGTCCGGGTTGAACTGGCCCCCGTCCTCGCCCCAGAAGTCTGGCATGTGGTTAATGAGTTCCGGCGCGATGACCACCTGTGTGCCCTTGGGGACCGGCTTGCCGAGTAGCGTGGTGTCCTTGAGGGCGACGCGCACCGTATTGGGCACGGACGGGTGGAAGCGGAGGACTTCGTTGCAGACAGCGTTGAGGTAGGGGAGGCTGTCGACTGTGCCTGCGTCGATGGGGGTGGGTGCGTCGAGGTTGATGGGTGGGAGGTTGGCGCGGACTTCGGCGCGGAGACGGGTCTGGACGGCGGGATTCTTGCAGAGCGCGTAGATGGCCCATTGCACTGCCGCGGCGGTGGTTTCGTGGCCGGCGCCGAGGAAGGTCATGAGCTGGTCGATGAGAGTCTCGTCGTCGAAGGTACCGCTGCGCATTGCGACGGAGATGATGTCGACGCGGGCCTCGGCGGTGGGGTCCTGCATCTTGCGCTTTTGATCGTCGATCATGCGCCGCGTGGCATCGCGGATGTTCCGGCAGCCGGCGTCGATGAGCTTGTTCCGCTTGGTAGGGAGCTTTGCGAGCCAGGTGGCATCGCCGAGGAGGATGCCAAGCATGAACATAGCCTTGGTTCCTAGGCCCGGTGTCGCAAAGATCATCTCGTAGGAGCGGCTGAGGGTGTTTTCGGGGTCACGTAGGGAGTCAAAATCCTGGCCCATGCCCGCCAGCCCAATGATGTCTAGTGACGATCGACTGGCCCAGTTTCTGACTTGGATCGTGTTATCCTCCGGAGACTTTCTGTCTTGCAGTTCCTTCCGGATCCGCCTGGCCATCTCGGCTCCTTTACCCCAGAAGACCGGGTAGAGATCCTTGACGTGCCGGTACGCAAAAGCCGGCTTGAGATTCTTCCGTTGAAACTGTGCATCATTAGTGGTTGACTAACAACTGAACATTACTCGGAGATACAATACCTTGTGAACATCGCCTTCGGCAATCAGGACGCCATTGCCGAGCACACGAGCCAACGCCTGCCGTATAACCAGCGGCTTTGCAAAGTCGTAGGCCTTGCTCACCAGAATCTCGCTTAAAGCCGTGGGATTGGTGACTGTGAGCCGCTCCATGTTCCCCACGATGTAGTAGCGGATGATTCCATCGTTCGGGACGTTCTTGGCCCACTCCTTCATCTGTGCATGGGGGGTGTCGACGAGCACGCTCGGCGCGTTACCCCTAAGCCAGTGTCGATTCTAGAGCATGTTAGGAGTTATGAAGGTTTCTAGCGGGGGCCTTGCGATTGACGGTCACTTACGGACGGGGTAGGGAAGTGTTTCAGTGGTGTGAAGAACCGAGCATACAGAAATAGTTGATAAACGACCTTTGACACGGTGATGGCTGTAAACAAGAGGATAACTGTGGCTATTCTAGACCCCCAGACGGCATAATCCGGTTTAAAAAACACAGCAGCCGCGACGGCGAGGTAAAGGACGCCGAGGTGATTACCGACGAGTCCCATAATGGCAGATGAGTGGTGCAGACACCGCGAAACAGAAGATAAGGCCGCGTTTTCTACGCCCGCTGGTAGTATTTTCGAAAATCCGAGTCCTACCTCGCGAACGTCTTGATAGACAGCTTAAACAATCAAACACGCAAGTCACCTCGGCGGTAAAGGTGCAGTGGCCTCTCCCTTGCTGCCCACTAACGCTACTCATAGCATAAGCCTACTTTTTCTGGTGGACGCGGCTGTACAGCTCCCAGTGGCTCCGGGGCCCGGGCGCCGTCTCCCCGTGCGAATGTGGCACATCTTGACTGCAGCCAAGCTTGTCCTAAGTTCCCAACACCGACCTTCCCCGGCATCATGCCCGGCTATGTCAGGAACGCCGTTTGCCAGTCACTGAAGGTTAGATCGTTCGCGTCTGTGCTATGTGATCGATAGAGACAGACACAGAGGTCTCTGTCATGTACCTGCCAGAGAGGCATGGCGGCTCACATGGCGCCCAGCAAAGTGAAATATAACTTCGTGGAGGAAGTTGAGCGCTTAGATTACTATGTACCAGGAGGTTATCAGCAGTGGTATGGGAATATGCATCGGGACCGGGTCAAGCGGTTTGACGAGTATATCCGATAGCCGCGGGAGAAGCATGGGCTGTACCTGTTTGCGGCAGAAGAGGAGGTGGCTTCTCATGGCATAATGAAGATGATGGAGGTTTCTTGAGCCGCGCCAGCGCGGTACGATCGACGAAGTTGTTGGATGTGAATGGATGCAGCGATGGGGACTGCCTGAGTGGCAACGAATGCAAGATGTATTTGGCAGCAGCTCTTAGAATGCCCGGTTCGGAAATATTCATGTATCATTATAATTACTTCATGTTCCATGCATCGTCTTGATGGTGATCTGGTATGGAGTCAACCGTCTCCGCGGCGCCCTAACTAACACTCTTCCAGAAGACCGTATCGCCCAAAGCTTCCATGCTCAGCGAGTTGAAATTATCGTTCCCATTGGAACCTGTCTTCGCAAAGCCCCTCAACTGCGGCAAGAAGTCATCCGCACTGCGGGCCAATTCCCCCCCTGCCGAAGGAATTGGGCTCAGGGAGGCAAACCCACTACCCGGATCCTGGAAGACGGCGCCGTCAAAGCGCGAATCAAAGGTCTCTTGACCGTTTGGAGCCATGTAGTTGTAACCTGTGGCTGGGGGAGAGAGCAGCTCGGACATCAGATACGAATTTGCGGTTCCATCTGACGGTGGTTTTTGTCGTTTGTGCTGGGCGTGTCGGGCTTTGAGTACGTCTGTCACAATCGCAGATAGTTGATACAGACGCCGGGTGTAGGATGCCTCTGCACGGCAGTTGGTGATGGTTTGGAGCAGGTCTACGAATTCTTGAAGCATGTCCATGTCCGTGGTTGGTTCTTGGCCGCAGAGACTGGAGGATATGACTTCGTAGAGGTATAGCGGTGGAAGAGATGCGAGGAAACTGTGAAGTAACAAGGTCAGTTCAAATCCAAGGCATGACTGGCCAACGAATTCAACCTACGACGAGAACACAGCATGGCTCCCCTGATCCGGAGAGGAATGCCAAAGACAAAGCAGGAGCTTCAAGCACATCCTCGCGACCTCGGGGCCGCGCTGGAATATTTGGTCCGGATGGTGTTTATGAGGCCATACAAGCAGCAGCTGGAGGCAGAGATATCTGACTGCCAACTGCAGGTCTGAGGCGGGACTCTCCGAGCATTTCTCTATCTTGTCCAAGTCCACTCCCGCGTCGGCCAGACAGGCTCGCAATCGAGACAAAGTTGTGGCTGCGAATTGCCGGACTTGATCCTCATTCCTCGGGCTGACCTGTACAGCGTATGTCTCCAAGTAGATACTTTCTTCGACCCTGGCCATCTCAGCTCGTGTTACTAAAGAAGGCGTGACGCCGTGTTCAGAAAGCATCAGGGACGAATCTAAATCCATATCGGAGACGGGTACACTGGGAGACGAGCCCGCTGTCCAGCAAACGGCCTTGTCAAGAATGTATAAGCAGTGTGAGATGTTTTGTCTCTCCTGAATGTCTTCGTCGCTTAGTTGACCATGCAAGGAACCGCATTGGTGGATGCCGATGGACTTGGCGCATCTCGCTGCGAGAGCTAACAGCGTCTCCGAGAGACCTATGGAGAAATACTGCTGCGCTACCATGTGCTTGACGTAGTCAGCATCTGATGAATTCTGATAGAGGCTCAGAGAGATCATGGTATGGCTTACCAGAGATAAGAGTGCCTGGACATTGACGACGTGAGAGGCGACCAGCTGATCGATATTGTTTACGGCACGCTTGGCGTTAGTGAGGAAGCCTGCAATAATATCAAAATCAATGGACGAGGTCTTGCGGGTCGATTTAGCCTGTATGGCCTCGCGCTGGTGAGCGCAGAGCGAGTCTGCGGTCATGGCCAGGAGAATGAGGTTGTTGCAGCAGACGATCGAAGCAAGGTCACGTTCGGAGGAGTTAGATTGCCGTAGGCTAGTGGCCATCTGCTTGAACCTTTTCTTTTGTCCAGATGGGGAAATGGTGATTGGTAGTGGTGAAATAGGGCTCGATCATGGCATCCAAGATGGCGAACGGAGGCGTCGTCGGTAGCGATCTGTCGGCGAGACAAGTCTTGGATTCGTCGGCCTGGCTAACCAGGATATTGATCTTGTGTTGTGCTTGGAGCACGCATTCTCGTGTGCTCTCTCGTTCAGTCTCCGTACTGTCCGACAGCTCGTCCTTGATCGTGAGCATCAGCGCTTCCAGCGAGGTCGGGCCAAAGTATCTTTGATCATTGCCGTGGTCCAAGAGAAAACGACCCAGTGGCCGTGTGAAGACCGGCGCTTTCGATCCATCGGGAAACCGTGGAGGGGTCAATTGAGGCGTCGGTCTCGAGGGACTGGACGGGTATCTCGAGGAAGGAGGCGAGACCACGGCTGAGCCCTCGAACAACCTCTTCAGTGATCGCTGGGTGTCGGCAAGTGAAGTCTTCGAGCACAGTTATTCCAAGCCTGTCCGTCTACGGAGCGCATATGTCTTACCTCTAGCTGTTGAAGGCGGCTGCCCATCCCCAGGATCGTATGGCTCCTATAGATCATGAGATTACAGCCATCATGTGTATCAAATCCCAGTGTCCAGTACATACAGAAGAGTGGTTTGATTGCACTTTTTGCCCTGACCAGACCACTCGCACTGCAAGCCCAGCCGGCCACAGTTTCTGCATGATGGCTTTTCTCGACTGCAGCGGATCTTCCTGACCCGGCATTGGTCGCACACTGGGCGAAGTGATAGGTCACATCAGCCTTGCTTGTTCTGTGGGATTGAGATTCCCTTACCGGTGTACTCGTCTTTGGTGATTTCTTTGGCCATATTGATTCTTTGATTCGGGCCTTGGATTGTACTCTAGCACAAACAACTACGCTCTCGTGTCCCCTCCCTTGCGATCCGGGGCAATCACCATGGGCACGAAGGATTTATAGTAAATGATAACGGATTGCTTGCCTCGCGCACGAGGACCATTATCCACCGTACCCACTTCGTTCACCCTGCCTGTCCCTTTTGCAGGCTGACATGCATACTCAACGAGGGCGACTTCACCCCATCACCGACGGTCGAACACCAACATACTTTTTGCGTGCTTCCAGTCTCGACCAGGCCTGAGTAAGCGCTAGCCGATCCTACACGAAACTAGGCATGTGGTTTGTAACATCATCTTCCAAGCTTAATAGCGACGCCGTCCGAAAATGTACATGAAGCTATTCAGCCTATTGTACTCTACATGTAACATGCCGGCGGTCGAGCCTATAGATATGAAGAAAGGACGAGCAGAGCCATCTTCGGCCCCGCCATGCATCCTGACTCGATGTCCTCGACGCGATTCGACGTTTCGGCTGCACTAGCGTGAGGCGTATTGTGAAGGCGTCTCTTCCCTCCGCGGCTCTAGACCTTCTTGCCCCTCTGTATGTGTTGGCGGGATTCGTAGATCCATCCTGGTGGGGATATGACGGCGCCGGCGGAGCGCAGCCACCGATCTCCCAGCGGTCCGTCGATTCCCTTGATCCGTAGGGTTGCAGGGTAGTTAGAGGCTATACGAAGTAGAGGTGGGCCGATCATACGCAAATATCTAGCTATTGGTGAGGCAGAGAGCTTCGAGAGATTCAACCGTATTTCTCCGGCGTGCGCTGCGGACTGCACGAGGGGACAGGGTTGTGTTTTGTGGTCATGGGCTATAATTCGGACACCACGCAATCCTCTTTCTGTATTCCCGACGCTGAAGATCCGATGGGGCGGTTTTTGAGTTGATGTCACTATACTTAGGAATGGTAGTACAGCGTCCTAGTCGGGTGCTACATTGTTCGGTGGTGGTATCTCGACAGCGAATTTCGATAACATGGTGGAGGTTAGCAAGCCAGAGTAGGAGCAGGATTTAGAGGATTGAGCTGGGCTTGGCAGGCCGTGTTTATTGTTTATTGATTCGTATTTTCACGCTCCTCCATCTGGCACATCCTTGTTGGCTTTGACACTATCGAGGAGTTGTATTGAGCCGAACGATCAGCATCGCGGAGCTACATTCCTCTACCAACAGACATTGGCAGTCGAGTTTTATCATTGGTCTGTCAGGTCGAACTTAATAAGGGCCTGTATTACTCAAGAGTAAGCGGCCCCTCTTGCTTCCCCCTCTGCAGTGAGATTCAGATTCTTAACCCTTGCTTAGCACGTCGCTCGTGCCTATTCATTGGCCTTCTTCGGCATAATACACGAGTCCGCAAATGCCCTTACTTCGCTGTCACACACGGACTGAGAGCGCTAGGTATTGTGCAGAGGTCTCGTGTCGAAGTGATGGCCATTAAGCTGATACAGATTCTGGCATGACACTGCTGGCACCCCAGATAGATAGATAGATAGATGATGGGAGTGAGTAGTACCATTTATCTATCTCTCTGTGTCAAATATTCTATAGAAGAAAGTTAACCGATCCTGCTCAATCTAGCACGGAGTACTTACATAGATTTAGATTGCGCCCCATTCCTCAGGGGGTGGAAGGGGCGTTAGTACCCCATATTGAGCATCGCGATGCTCATGTCTAGCGTGAGGGGGTGGCGCATCCTCTAGCCCTGAAAGCGTCTGGTGCCAGCAATGGTGCAATCGAGGCAGCAGTGCCCAAGCCTCTCTTGACGAGTCAATCTACTGGTCCGTCCTCAGTAGTTTACTCAGTAGACCACCGGTACTCGTAACCGAGGACCTTCCGCGGATCAATAGCGAGTCAAGTCAAGCCATCAGAACGTAAGGTTAGGTTAGCTTTAGCAGGGATCTAGTTTTAGTCAGGATGACAGAGGACTCGATTGAACATTTAATATGCCGCTGTAGCATCTCGAGGCTCGGGGACGGGATCCGTCGCCGGGGAGCGGTATTGACTGTGGCCGATTGGCCGTGCTGGTGTTGGACAGGATGATCTCTCTTTGGTAGGATTGAGGACCGAGATAGCAGTTTCTAAGGCTAGCAGCGAGCGTCAATTAAATCGAAACAAGGCGAAGCATTCTTCAGTCTCCTGAACCGAGTTCAACGAACTTGGATACGATTCAAAGCGAAAAGCAAAAAAAATGAAACCAGCTCAGGATCTTGTTGGCAAGGTCTGTACATCCTCCATGGCTTTATTCGCACATGAACAAACAATCCGCTCCATTCTCCATCCCCCTCACGCCTGTCATCCAGTCGCTGATACCCGCAGACCGTCTTCGTAACAGGTGGTTCTGGCGGGTTGGGAAAAGCCATCTCCAACGCCGTTGCGGCGCGTGGTTCGACCCCTGATGAATTTCGAAAACACTTGCACCACGACTAATATCCAGTACACAGGCGCACATGTTACGATCTTTGCAAGACGCCGTGGACCGCTGGAAGATGCGAAAAAGGAGATAATTAGCAACTGCACGGACGCGAGCCGGCAAGACATCAACGCGGTGGCTGTGGACATGGCCGATGCTGCCGCAGTACGTTCCCTCCCAACCCACGTGGTGAAGCTGTCAATGAAAGCCCTGAGAACCGGAGGGTAACGTGTAGCAGGTCGCAGACGCATTCCGCTCCCAGCCTCGAATCGCCGACTTCCTCTATTGCTCCGCAGGCGGCAACCATGCCGAGAACGGCTTCATCGCGGATCTGCAGGCCTCGCAGCTCGACTCGTGCATGAAAAATAACTACTACTCGACTGCGTATGCGGCGAAAGCAATGCTGGATATCTGGGTCCAGGCGGATAAGCAGGAATTCGCCGATGACGTGACCAGACGGATCTCAGAGCCCAGGAGGAGGAAGATGGTGTTTGTCAACAGCGCAGCGGCCTTCTTGGGGATCCCGGGGAGCGGTGCCTATACGCGTAAGAGCATCTCTCTCTCTCTCTCTGGCATCAACCGCATTGTTTGATGGTCTATCTGACTGACAATCCCCCAGCCGCCAAAGCCGCCGTCCGCGCTCTGGCAGACACCCTCCGGTTCGAGGTCCTGCGCCACAACTCCCCGCGCACCACGTACTCCATCCACATCGCCTTCCCCGCGGACTTCATCTCTCCCGGCTTTGTGCTGGAGCAGGATACCAAGCCGAACCTGACGAAGCGGATCCAGGGCACCGACGTGGCGACATTCGCGCAGCTGGAGGCGAAGTTCCCGTCGTCGGAGAAAGTGGCGCGCGGCATCATTGCGCGCGTGGAGAAGGGCGATTTCATCATTTGTGAGGATTCGCTGGCGGCGAGCTTCTTGTTTACGAACATGGTTGGGCTGAGCCCGAAGAGAGGGCTTGGGATTGTGGATTCGCTCATGGGTGTCGTTGTGGGATGGTTGGTTGTACCGATTCTGAGGAGGCGGTGGGAAAGGATGTGTCGGCAGGATGGGAGTATGTAGATAGCATTGGCATTCAAGAGATGTATATATGCATTATGATGACGGACTTTTATTATTCATCAGACATGGAACGTAGTTGTTGCTCTACGGCCGGCCATGCCCCTTTCCCTAGCGTATACAACAGCCAGCAATTACCAACAGCATCTTTCCCAATGACAACGCCGGTATTGCGTGTCGCGTATCCTTTCGTCCCGGTGCCCTGGACACTAGATGGCCTACCTACCGCGTTACTCCGTTTGTCGCGTGGCGTACCCTCTCTCACGACTGCGGCGGAAAAATCAACCTCAAAGAGTCTAGCTTTGACCCAATTCGATATCATCATGTTGTACATGCCCGGGTCTCCAAAAAGAGCTGGATGATGCGCGTTATCGAGCGTATCTCTCTGAATGGCATCTAGAGCCTGCAGCTGTTTTGCATTCCGTTGCTGGATCAGCGACTTGCGGACCTCCAATGCCGTGACGCTCAAGGGCTCCTCCAGAATCTGACGAACGGACAGGAAAGTCAGAGTCGCAAACACGGCATTCGTGACCAAGGCACTAGCAGCCGATGGGATGTGGCCCAGCTGGGCGAGAATTGACCGACAACAATAAGTGTTACGCATATTGACGGTGCGGCCAGATCGGGGCTTCTCGGCGCGGAGAACGACACGCGTCCACCAGGCGAAGAGAATATCGCCCTCACTGACGAAAGGGGGTTTGTTGCTGTCGCTGGTGTGCTGCGATGCGAGCTCCGCCATTGCGGCCTTGCGCATCCGTTGGAGGTGCTTCGTGGGTAGGAATATGAGCCGTTCCTCCTCCCGGTGCTTCCAGAACAGCTCTACTGTGAAAACATACCGCAGCGCGAACAGGAACCAAGTCCACCCGATCAGCAGTATGTCGGCGAAGACGTACTTCTGCACTGGTGCCGTCTTCATCCCCGATAGATTGGCTAGCGGATCCTCCAGGAATCCTTCAAACGGCTTCACTTCGTCTTCGTGGCCCCGCAGCACTGCGGTCCACGCGTCGAGGAAAGCATTCAAGCCCATCATGTCCATCAAGCTGTGCAGGAAAGAAACCGTGACGAGGGTTGCGTCCTGAAAAACGATGACCCGAATCCCCAGCTGAGGACTATCCGAACACAGCCAGTCCTCCAGGCGATCTGGGAACCCTGCAGTCCGGATGAACGATCGGAACTCCGGGGCAGCAGTATATGTGACGTCCAAGACAGCGGGGCGACCCGCGGCGTCAAGATGGTGAGCGTCAGCCAAGCGTGATGCTTGCGAATGATCCGCCATCTTCATATCATATGTGTCTGTGGAGTACACAAAACCCGGTCGCTTGTCATCGAAGCATTGAGGAACATGGTATTCTAGTCCCCCCTCTGCGTTCCGGCGGGTGCGAGCCCCGAGCTTGCGCCAGTTTCCGAGTTCGAGGAGTCGCGAGAGCGCGCGACGAAGCTTTTGCGGGTCCAGGACATCATCGAAGCGGAAGGTGACGTCGAAGGAAAGGCCTCGCGTGTGGTGGTCGTCGTCCCAGTAATGGAACGGGATGATGGTGTCGGTTGGCACGGTCGGCGGGGGAATCTTCTTCTGGGGACGCATACTCGCCGTTCAATAACGATAGCTGTTTCGTTGAGGAGATCGTTGTGATGTGATCATTAACCAGCTGCATCGTTTGAACGTCTGTGTTGTATAGTGCCATGTTTCTGTACTCCCTAATCCGTAAGCTGTCAGCGCCAGCCATCAGCCATCAGCCATATTGATCCACCTCCACCCCGGCCCGAGCCCGCAGATCGGAACCCGCTTCCTTTAATCGTGCACTAACACGGACGGCGCCAGAGGGAATCGATGGGGCCAGTGTTCTGGCTATCCCCACTCTCACGATGGCCTTGTTCAGTCATTCTCTTCTGTATCCTCCATAATGCAATCAACCCTCAGAATCCGCCCTTTGTGCTCGATTCTTCCCCACACGTGACAGCGACAGGGATCCGGCTGAGTCATACGCGTCCGGACGGAAGAAGGCTGCTCCGGCTTCCGATCCGGCAACAAAGGGGGCATCTTCTTCCATCTGACTCTCACCACTCGACCTTCGTTTGTGTCAGTGTTCGGGTTGATCGAGGTCCAGTCGACGGCGGTCTATTCATCACGATCTGACAAGAATGGGCATGCCTGGGTTCAACGCTAGAGATGGGACCAGTGTGGAGATATCCCAATCCGCGGCTCAACCAGAACTAGATCCAGAGCCTCCATCAGAAAAAATAGGGACAGACGCCGAGACAGGGGCGCAGACAGGGGCAGAAACCGGCGCAGGAGACATTCCAGCTGAAAGAGTGAACCCTGACGATGGCGGGGCAAAACCGAAGAAGTCTCTTGCATTCAAGCTCGCCTTCATTGGCCTCGCTGCCAGTCTGTTTGTGTTCCAGCTAGATGCAACAGCCCTCGGTATCGCTCTTCCAGTAAGCAATACCACCTCTCCATCCGCTGTTGCGCAATCGAAGACTAAAACCACCGGCAGACTATAGCTGCGGACCTCAATGGCGGAAGTTTAGAGTCCTTCTGGGCCAACTTGTCCTACACGCTCTGCGGTCTGGTCATGCAGCCAGTGTGGGCCAGTATCTCCAACGCATTCGGTCGCAAACCACCGTTGTATGTGTCGATGGGGCTGTTCTTCATCGGATCCATTGTCTTTGCCGTCGCCCAGAACATGAACACGGTTATCGTGGGCCGCGTCCTGCAAGGGTTCGGCGGCGGAGGGATTGACGTGCTCGCAGAGGTGATTCTCGCCGATATGACGACTCTGGAGGAGCGCTCGAAGTATCTCGGCCTGATGGCCATCCCCATGGCTGTGGGGAATATTATGGGACCCTCTGTCGGTGCCCTCTTCTCTACCTATGCTAGCTGGAGATGGATTGGATGGATTAACCTCCCGTTGCTGGGGATCGGGACTCCCTTGGTGTTCTTCTTCCTGAAACTACGCCCCGTTCCCCTCGATGCATCGCTCGCTAAGAATCTGGAGCGCCTCGACTGGATCGGCATGGCGCTGGTCGTGGTGGGTATCACTATCTTCGTCCTACCCCTCAGTTGGGCCGGCTCCCTCTTCCCGTGGGTCTCGTGGCAGACTCTCGTACCACTGTTGTTGGGAGTTGCGGTGCTGGTCGTCTTTGGCTTTTACGAGGCGAGACCTGCAGCTCCAATTGTTCCGCACCGTCTGTTCCACTCAAAGACCGGAAACATGACGCTGATCGGAGGCTTTCTGCATGGCGCAGTTCTGGTCTCGCTGCTACAGTATCTCCCTCTGCTCTACCAGGCCGTCCAACTCGAATCGGCAATCCTCTCTGCCGTCTCTTTGCTTCCCACTGTCTTTCTCAGTGTCACCTTCGCCGCCATCTCTATGATGATGGTGCCGTTGTTTGGGGGATATGTCTGGATTCTGAGGCTGTCCTGGGTCATCCTCACGCTTGGAACCGGCCTGCTCGCTTTGTTCGACGTTGGATCCTCATCCTCCATGCGTTTTGGACTTCCAATCCTCTGGGGTGTGGGTGTGGCCTTGCTCCGCCTCAACTTGCTTCCTATGCAAGCGAGCGTCAAGAATGTTGACGATACCGGCCTGGCGATCGGACAGTTTCTCACCATCCGTATGTTCGGCGGTCTCGTGGGTCTGACGATTGCGTCGACGATTTTCAACACTGTCTTCTCGAACTCTATCGCCTCGTCTGCGGTCCAACTGACTGGTCCTTTGGCACCTCTTCGCGATACCTCCAATGCGGTTGCGTTTATTGACAAGCTGCGGTCACTGGACATCTCTTCGGAGGCCCTTGATCCGGTGCTCAGGGTGTACCTGAAGTGTTTCCAGACCATATTCTACACGATGACGGGGCTGAGCGGACTGGGATTGGTGACTTCGATATGGATAGATGAGATTGACCTCAAAAGCCAGAGCCTGGGTAACCAGCGCTTCGAGGACTAGTAACAAGCATAACGACTATATATTTATCCAATGCACCTAACCTTATTCTACTTGGTGGGAATCAACAGAACAACCACCACCCATTCTACATTTCAGGACTTATCATAATCAATCGTATCCCACTGCTTCGGCTGGTTCAGCACATCCTGCAAATCCTCCATCGCGCCCTGCAGATCATCCAACCCCAAATGCAACGCCAACTCGATATAATCCTTCGTCCACAACCCCGGCGAGCCCCGAGGATACTGCGACCGAAAGCCCACAAACCGCTGCGCGCGCTTCGACAGCGTGCGCACCGTCTCCAGCGTGATGATAAACGGATGCGCCTCCGACGGTGTCAGGAAACTCGGAATCACCGTCAACTGGATACACCGCCGCTCCGTCTCGGTGGTATTCTCGCCCATCGCATGGATCACCTTCCCACCGATGAGCAGACAGTCGCCCGTGTCCATGACGGCGGGGATGGTCTGCGCCATGTTCCCGCGCTGGTCGAAGGCCCACTTGTTGCTCCCCGGGATGAGCCGCGTGGCGCCGTTCTCCGCCGTGAAGGGCGTAAACGCGAAGAGGAAGTTGATCTGCGGCTCTGTGCCCTCGGGGCCGAGCTGTGCGTAGGGCGGGTAGGATGTGAGGTCGCGGTGGAGGACCTGGGCGGGCTGCGGGCCGCCGGCGTGGAGGGTCGTGGCCGCGGAGAGCCAGTAGTCGCCGTTGTGGCCGCCTTCGGAGAAGCAGCGCTTGCAGATGGCGTGGATGAAGTCGTTATCAAGGATACGGGCGCGGAATGTCGCGCTGTGGTTGATGAGGTCGCCGGCGCGTTTGGTCTTGGGGCCGTGAAAGGCCGCGAGGTCGGGGTGTGGGACGCGGGAGCCGCGTTGGACGGAGTCAAGGCGGGAGGCGAGCTCGACGGTGATTTGCGATGCTTCGGCTGGTGTGAGGATGTTTTTGAGGATGATGCCGCCGCTTTCCTTCCAGTGGGCGAAGACTTCGTCGAGGGGAGTGTCGGCGGTCACTTCGGCCAGCTTGGTGAGGCCGTTAGGCACGGCGACCTGGGGGGTGTCGGTTGGAATGCGCCACATGGTTTTGGAAAGGAAATACACTGGGATGGATGAATTTTTTGTACAGAGGTTTTGTATCGAATAGCTTTGTAGATTGAAGCCTTCATGAGGTTTTCTCTGCAAGGGCTTTTGTGCAGCAACCTGCGTCGTCAGATCGGGTCCCGTCCTGCGCTGCCCCCGGGCTTGCGGATTCCGGTCGCCTGTGTTCGTTCGATGCTGAAGCATAGAGCGATGTAAGGTCAATTTGTTAGACGAAACATGGAAGTGAAGATGGGAAATATATGTGATGCTAACAGCACAAATGAGAATTCTAGTGGTCAAGTGCCCGGATATCCAAGAGAGATAGATATATAGTTGCACTAGGGTAGATCTGTCACAGTAACATGAATGAATAGATACTCAAACAATAGATTATAGACATAGGAGAGAGAAGAAACTCTCAATCGCATCGTTACAGAATAATCGCCAGTAAATAGCCCCGTAATCGAAAGACTAGCTCTCGTTCTGCTCCGTCGCAATCCGGTAAACCTCATTTGCGGCATACTGGCCCAGAATATCCAAGGACCCAATACTCATCATCTCCAGCATGGGAAGATCAAAGGCAAAGACCTGCTTGATCCAAGCACGTAATTCCAGCGCTACCAACGAATCCAGGCCGAGATCGAGCAGCGGCCAACTGGTGTTCAGCTCCTCCTGCGGCTTGAGCAGCAGATCGAACAGCTTCTTACCGATTTCCACCGCGAAGAGCTTCGATGCCTCAACCGACTTGAGCATCGACGGATCCGCTCTGGCGCTGCTCAGGTATGACTTGAGGACATCCGTTGAAGCTGCAGTGGCGGCAACAGTGGAGTTGTTGTGATACGACGCCATGCGGCGGTCCTTCTTCCAGATCACGTAGTTGCTGGGATCGTGCAGCGGGATGAGCAAGGCGAGGCCGACGAGGAAGGTGTTTTTGTGCACGAAATATGAAGCGTTCTTGGATGTGGTCGCGAGGGCTTCCTCGACGGCTGGGTTGGGCTTGTTGTGCACCAGCATCGAGATCGCCATCGCATCGATGACCTCTTGCTCCAGCACGGGCTTGAAGCCGCTCCGCGACATCTTACCCATCATTCCCTGGTGCTCTGAGATCCAGCCGACGTCCTCGACGGCGCCCATGTCTACCACCGAGGCAGCCAGACCCAGGCCGTTCCGGTATTGGGCGAACGCATCCAGGAAGCTGTTCCCGCTGGCATAGTTGGCTTGGCCCGCCTGTCCGACGATACCGGACACCGAGCTGAACATCACGAAAAAGTCGAG
This sequence comes from Aspergillus clavatus NRRL 1, assembly GCF_000002715.2. Lineage (NCBI taxonomy): Eukaryota > Fungi > Ascomycota > Eurotiomycetes > Eurotiales > Aspergillaceae > Aspergillus > Aspergillus clavatus. The sequence goes on along the minus strand of NW_001517107.1, from coordinate 294,164 downwards.
ATCCACGCCCGCGGACACAGACGCATTGTGCAGGTTCCATGTTCCTTGCACCTTGGGTGCCGTCGACGCCGTCCACTCGTCAAAGCTCATTCGCGTGTAGTTCTCGTTGGCTACCACCATCGACATTTGGACGATACCTTTGAGTGGGTACATGCCCGCGGCAATGGCCCGCTCTACGTCCTCGAGCTTGGTGGTATCACCGGCCACAAGCGTGACGGCGCAGCCCATGCTGTGCAGCTCTTCGACAAAGGCGTCGTCCTTTGACGTCAGACCGGCACTGCGGGATAGATAGATCAGCTCGCGGGCCCCGTGGTCGACCATCCAAGTGGATACGGCGCGGCCAATTCCACCGAGCCCACCGACCATGAGGTACGACGCGGCAGAGTCAAACGAAACAGTGAGGGATCTCTTGGTAGTGTCGAGTGCGAGCTCGGCTTCACCATCAGCACGCTTGAACGAAACGCCAACTCGGCCGATGTGTTGGCCCTTCTCCATGAACCGGAATGCATCCTGCGTCTGAGCAGCGGGGAAGATGGTAGTCGGCAGCGGCGAGATATGACCCTTGTCGTAGAAATCCAGGATGGAGAAGATCAGCGCACGCGCGACGTGGATCCTCTTCCAGAGACCGTCGATGTCGACGCAGCAGTAGTTGCGGTTCGCCAGGAAGGGCTTCATATCCAGTTTGCCGTCCCCGATCAGATCGCGTTTGCCGATCTCAAGCAATGTGCCGAACTCGGCGACACAGCTCCACGTAGCGTGCAGCAACTCGCCAGACAGGGAGTTGAGGATGAAGTCCATTCCACGGCCATTTGTTTCGCGCATGACCCCGTCCACGAAGGACTTGTCGCGGGAGTTGAAGAGTCGGTTCCGTGGAATACCGTAATTCTCTACGAGATATTTGACCTTCTCCTCGCTGCCTACTGTAGCATAGACCTCGGCCTCCAGCATCTGGGCAACCTGGATGGCTGCCAGACCGACACCACCACATGCACTGTGGATCAGGACAGACTAAATGCCGTTGTATCAGTGAGCGCTTAGCCAGTGTAGGATACGATCACTTACATGTCCTTTAGTGACGCGTCCCACGTTCACCATCGAGTGAATCGACGTAAAGTACGGGATGAGCATCGTGCCCGCCTGGTCAAAGGTGAGGCGGTCGGGGATACGCACGCAGACAGCAGCCAGCGTGGTCGTGTAAGTCGAAAAGGCGTCTTTCCTGCAGAAGCAGACCACCCGATCACCGACCTGGAGGTCGTCGGGGCTGACGTCTGCTCCGACGCGGGTGACAATGCCCGCCGCTTCGATACCGAAGAGACGCACGGGGAGTTCGACAATGCCGAGAGCGACGAGGATATCCTAGAACATTTGTTAGTGAACGCCAAATATCATCCGCGAAAAGGAAACGCATGGCTTGACGTACTCTAAAGTTCAGCCCGGCAGAGTGCACTTGCACCTCCACTTCATCCGCGTCGAGATCCTTTCGTGCATGACGCGCGTAGTGCAGACTGTTCACCCGGCCTGGGGTACGAACATTCAGCGTGGCTATCTCGTTGGAGTCCTCCGCGACAAGAAGCTCATCGGCGAGGACGAAGGGGTGGAAGCGTGCGACTTGCACGCGGTCATTGAAAATAGCCCATTCGAAGTCCGGGTTGAGCTCCTCGTCTCCCTGGCGGGTCTGGAACTTTCCAAGTACCTGAATGAGCTGGCCGATGGACTTGGGGTCGACGAAAGAATCAACTTGGCAAGTACCCAACTCAGCGAGCTGCTCGGTGCGGACGGTTCTGGCGAAGCCGAGCACCTGCGCATACCGGGGATCGTGGCAGCCGATGTCGATGAGATGTGTGGCCCAGAGCATGCCTGCGTCGCGCTCCTGGAGTCCGAGGAGGAAGGCCTTGAAAGACAGGTAGCGGGCCTCGTCGAGCTCGTGAAAGAACGGCTTCTCGACGTCCAGTAGTGACAGCACGTCTTGGCCAGCTGGGGCGACATCGTGTAGTTGGCATTTTGTGACTTTGTAGCCCTGGCTTTCTAGCTGGCTCACAATTTGAGCTACAGCAGGTCCATCTTCCTCGAGCAGGACTGTGATCTCCTTCGCGGGCGGTTCCTGGACTTGGTGAACGATCATGGTAGTCGTGATCTGATGGGGGGCTTCTGCATCCGAAGCCACAGCCTCGACGCCGCCAAAGCCAGCAGCAACAATCTTTTCTTCCCAAGCCTCCGTGCTCAGATACGCCGAATCGCTTACCCCATCGGCAGAGCCGGACCACCAACTTGGAAGCACGCCGAGTATATACGGGAGCCACCTGGATGACGGGCACAGCTCCTGCAGAAGCAATCTCCCATCGGGGCGGAGAAGCTTCCTCACATTTGCTAAGCTCTGCTGGACGTCCTCGGCGTCCTGCAGAGCATTCACAGCAATGATCAGATCGTACGTGACACCTTCCTCGAATCCCTGGTCAAACGGATCCTGACTGATATCCAGGCTGGCAAACTCCATGTTCGGGAAGAGCTTCTCCTGGGATGTAGCCACCACGTATCCAGGAGCAGTCAGCGTGTACTTGGCGCAGAGCACCTCTCCATCAGGTCGAGTCAACTCCGCAAGAATCTCTCTGTGCAAAGATCCGCCTTTGCCCGTTCCGATCTCCAGAATGCGGATGTTCGGTTTCGAGTGGCTCAGATTGCGAAGGAACTCGCTCCGGTCAAGCTGCCCTGCAAAGCTGTAGACTTGGGCCAGCGCGCCCTCTGGGAGAATACTCTCTAGACCCTCGCCGGAGAGGATGGGGTCCATCTTTGTGCAGATTTGATGCAGGGCATTGGCGACCGGTGCGGCTGCCGTGCCTGCCAGCTCGTTTATAATCCTGTCGATGCGAGCGGAGATTGCCTCGTGGTCAAGGCCTGTCCATGTCGACGGCAGCCTGAAGGCAATCGAGTCGATTTGAGCGCCGACCCAGGCGATGTATTTCTGCAGATGCGGGTGGATCGAATTGCTGGGCGATTCGGATAAGCGGTGCTGGGACAAGAGCAGGTAGATATCTCCGAGCTCCTCCAGCAGGCGCAAGTAGTCGGCACGGCCGCTCGGCTGGGAAAGCAGCTCCTGGACGCTCAAGAAGTCAATGTCAGGTCTCCATTCACATCTTGAGGCGGCGTGAGAGTCAGGAGTGTCTGTAAGGCCGGCGCCGTCGGCAAGTGACATGCGGATGCCAGTGGCTTCCACGACTGTTGTGCCACCGGACGTACAGCGGCCGTTTCCAACAACTGAGAAGTTGCTTGACAGCTTGGCGGAAACACTAGTCGTCAGGTCTGATCCGCACCGAAAGACAGTGATTTTGTCAATGCTCGTTGGGAGCCAGGTCTTGGTTTTGCGCCCGTAGCCATTGACCGCTGCGGCGCCCAGGATTTGCAGGGTTCCGTCAAGGACGGTAGGGTGGATATAGTAGTTGGCTTCATCGCCCTGGCGTCCGTTGGCCACCTTGCCCACAGCCCGTTGATCGGCCGTCGACGTCGACATCGTCTCAAGAGTCTGGAACGAACCTCCCAGATTGAGACCTCCCTTGCCCATCTTCTCATACCACTTCCTCACATTCAGCTTGCGTGGCAGGGCCTCTGGATCCTGCGCCTGCTCAGGCGCCGATGACTGCGCACAGACTTCTCCCGTACAGTGCTTCGTCCAGTTCCGCCCATTGTACGCCGAGACGGAAAACTCCCACCACGCGCTGTTCAGCGAGTTTGTCAGCCGGTGCGGCCGGAAACTGGCCATCATCTCCGTCGGCTTGCCCTCGCTGAGCACCAGCGCCGTGCTGACAATGATGTTCCTCACGCTGAACCCCTCTTCGACGCCAGTCAGCTGTCTCACAGCCTCGCCGGCAAGGGCAATGTATCCGCAGAACGGAAAGACAATGTTCTCGCCGACTTTGTGGTCGCGGATCCATGGCGCGTTGGTGACGTGGAACAAGTTCCGCCAGACAGGCTCGCTGTCGCTGCTCTCGGCCACGCGCGCACCGAGCAGATCGTGGTGTGGAGCCTTGCGGTTGCGCCATTCCTTGCTGAGGCGGGACTCGTACCAGTAGCTACCTTCGTGGTTCCAGGGGTAGCGCGGCAGGTCTGACAGACAGGAGCCCGTGGGGAAAAGTGCCTCGAGGTCCACGTTGACGTTGAGTGAGTGCAGGGCGCCAATAGCGGAGAGAAAGGATGTGGTGCAGTCCTGGTTGCGCACCATGGCGGCTACGTACGGTGCAGGCGACGCAGCCTGCGTGAAGATCTGGCGCAATGGTCCAGCGAGAGCGCCATGGGGACCGACCTCCAGGAAGACGGCGTTCTTTCCAACGTCGTGCTTCAGAATAGCTGTGATGGCCTCGCGGAACCGTACCGGGGACTCCAGGTTGTCTTGCCAGTACTTTGATCCGATGGTTTGCTCCGCACTCAGGAGACCTCCGGTCACACTGGAGAAGAAGAGCGCCGACGGTGCCCTACCAATAACCTCCTCGCCAATCAAGGCCTGGTAATCGTCTCCAATCTCCTTCATGTGGTATGAATGGTAGGCCTTGTCGACCTGGAGGAGTCTGGCCAGCATCTGTGGCTGTTCGTCTTTGATAGCCGCAACGACCGATTTCACGGCGTCAATATCGCCAGAGATCGTGACGCTCTTGGGCGAGTTGTCACAGGCAATCGCGACGTTCGGGGCGAGGTACTTCTCAGTCTCTGTCCAGCCCATTCCGATCGCTGCCATGGTCCCTACCCTCTTCTGTCTGCTTGTCACGGCTCCGCGGTGGTGGGCAGCGGTGATAGCCTCACCAGCTGTCAGTGCACCGGCGGCGTAGGCAGCAGCTATCTCACCACTGGAATGGCCCACAACAGCCTCTGGGACGATACCCGCAGCCTTGAGAGTGTCAACCAGTGCGATCTGAATCGCAGTGCAGAGCGGCTGGGAGTACTCAGCCTGAGACAGGCGGCTCCTCTTGGCAGGCTTCTTTAGTTCCTCTTCGATTGAATACTGGGGCTTCTCGCCTGCAATGGTCTGCAGGTGCTGGTCGAGGGCCCGGATGGTGGATCTGAACACTTGGTTGGACCGCAGCAGCTCCCGCCCCATCTGGGGCCATTGTGCGCCCTGACCGGTAAAGACCATCACGATGCTGGGCGGTTTCGCTGACTTCGAGTTTACCGGTTGGGAGAGATTTTCGATCACCCCGCTGTTGACAATTGCGAATGCTCGGTGGGGTAGATGCTCTCTTCTACGCGCCAGGGTATAGGCGAGATCACTCACTTTGTCCGGGTTCTGCTCGATCCACGCCTTGTAGTCGTCGACCAGCCGTGTGATAGACTTGGAGGAGTTGGCTGTGAATAATAGCAGCTGTGGTGTCTCAGGAGTTTCATGAAATGCAGCCGGGACGTTATAGGTAGCGGCCGATTCCAGGATGACATGGGCGTTTGCACCACCAATACCAAACGAATTGACACTGACCCGCTCTAGTCTGTCCTTGGGCCAAGGCAGTGCCTCAGTAGGCACCGTAAGCTTACCGTCCTCGAACGGAATGTTGGGATTAGGGCTGGTGAATTTGATGTTTGGCGGGATAACGCGATGTTGTAGGGCTTTCACCATCTTCAGCAGCGATACCAGGCCAGACGCAGCCTCGGTATGTCCGAGATTGGGCTTGATGGATCCAATATACACGCCCTTCTCACCAAACACCCGAGCCACTGCTCTTGTCTCGATGGGATCACCCGTCGGCGTGCCGGTGCCGTGGCATTCAACCATAGCGGTCTCCCCAAAGTCGGTGATGCCTCCGAGCTCGTACGCCCTCCGCATCAGCGCTTCCTGTACATCTGTGCTGGGTTGAGACAGCGTGGGTGTCTTTCCATCTGCGTTGTGCGATGTGGCTCTCACCACAGCCTTGATCGGGTTGCCGTCTCTCAGGGCATCGGCCAGAGGCTTGATGAAAATTGCGGTAACTGCCTCGCCGCGGGCATACCCGTTGGCATCGGCGGAGAAGGTCTTACACGACCCATCACTTGACAGCACACCTTGTTCCTGCATTGCCATTGACATGCCGGGAGCGAGGATCAAGTTGACTCCGCCTACCAGCGCCGATTCACAGTCGCCTCTGCTGATGGCAGCGCAGGCTTCGTTCAGAGCCACCAGGGCTGAAGAACAAGCAGTGCGGATTGTCATGCTGTTGATTTGTCAGTACTGATATCATAAAGCATCTGTCGCTCCGCGAAATAAGATCATACCTCGGTCCTTGCAGATCGAACTCATATGATAGACGATTAGCAACGACGAAATCCCCCGAGCCGGATATCCGATGAATACCCCATGGCTGGGTCTCCTTCCCCAGCATCTCTAACCAATCCTCTCCAAAATTGCCAATATATGTGCCAATCGTCTTGCCTCTCCAGTTCGTCACGCCGGCGTCCTCAAACGCCTCACGTGCTACCTCCAGCATCAGTCGTTGCTGAGGGTCTGCTCGCTCCACCTCAGTTCGCGTCATGGTGAAGAATGACATATCGAGGGCGCCGACGTCGACGCTCTCGTCGAGGAAGTACCCATACTCTGTCGAGACGGTGCCGGGTTTCTTTGTGTCTGAGTAGTAGGAGTCGATGTTATACCGAGACTCGGGGACACGGCATCGTCCGTCTTTCTTCGCCAGGAGGAAGTCCCAGAGTTCATCAGGTGTCGTCAAGCCGCCGGGGAGACGACAGGCCATTCCGCAGATGGCGATGGGGATTTGGCCGGTATAATGCACCTCATGGTTGACGCCGTTGGTGCCGTTCGTATGTACACCGTTGGTAGTATGTCCATTGGTATTCGAATCCATTTGCACCGCATGGCCGTTCAGGCCGTTGGTGTCTTCAAGAGTTATCATAGTCATTTGTTGTTGATCAGAGATGAAAGATGCTTGTTTTCATTGCAACATGCCGGATTTGTCCTTGCATTTGACTTCGCAATGACATCCAACAAAACCATTGCCGATACCTTGCATGTCCCCCCCAAGCTGGGTTCCGCATCGGCCATGCGCCTCCCCGTGTCCGCAGCCCGGAACCCGTGTTGGCGGATAGCCTCATCTCGGGCCGGAACGCCGATGCGAGCAAAGTAATGCTTAAATCAGTCCAAATACGAAGTACCGCTGGATGGAGTTGCTATTCCTGAACATCGTTTCCCACTGTTCTCTCTGTTTTCACCACCGCCTTGCCCGTCACCGTCGAAGATCACCCCTCCAACCTCGCCAACATGACAGTCACGAACGGCAAGATCGTCTCGGAGATGGTCTCCTGGATCAAGAGCCAGAAGCCCGTCGCACCCCGCATGAAAGACGCCCCTACCTTCTACCGAAACCTCGAAGAGGCCCTAGACGTCCGCCGGTCGACGCAGTCGATGCTCACCCGCGGACAAAACACTTGGAAGACCGGCGACGCGATCGACTTCTGCTCCAACGACCTCCTCTCCCTCGGCCTCACGGGCGAGCTACGCACGGAGTTCCTAGCCGAGCTGGGCCGGCATCCAGACTTCGCGCTGCACTCGGGCGGCTCGCGCGTGATGGGCGGGAACTACGATTACATCGAAGAGGTGGAGCAGGAGATCGCGGACTTTCTGGGCGCGGAGACGGCGCTGATGTTCAACTCCGGGTCGAACGGGAATATCGCCATCTACACGGCGATCCCGCGGCCGGGGGACGCGATCGTGTATGATGAGCTGGTGCATTTTAGCACGCATACGGGCATGGCGTCGTCGTTGGCCACGACCAAGGTTGTCTTCCGGCATAATGACCTCGATTCGTTCCGCGAGGCCATGTCGTCGACCATGGACTCGCAGCCAATGCTGCAGGATGGGTCACGGTCGATCCTTGTCTCGGTTGAGTCGGTGTATAGTATGGATGGGGATGTGTGTCCTCTGGTGGAGATGCTGGAGATCGCACGGGAGATTTGTCCCAAGGGGAACTTTGCGTTCATTGCGGATGAGGCGCATGCGACTGGTATTGTAGGTGAGAGGGGTGTTGGTCTGGTCAAGCATCTGGGCCTGGAGAAGGAGATTGCTATTCGGTTGAATACGTGCGGCAAGGCCTTGGCCTGTACCGGATGTAAGGAAATGACCTGCAAGACCCATTGCTCTACTGCCATGACTGACACAACATGCACAGCTGTTGTTCTTGGAAACGCTACTGTCCGAAACATGATGCTGAACTTTGCCGGGTCCCTGGTCAACACCACTGCGCCGTCCTTCCCATCGGTTGCCGTCATTCGAGCAGCCTATAACCTGATGCGAACTGGTGCCACTCAGAAGGTGTGTCTCCAAGCCCTCCCACTGTCAATACTAACAAAACCCAGGCCCAGGACAACATTCAGCATCTTGTCAAGTATTTCTACAAATCCATCACCTCCGATCCCCTATGGGAAACAGCCAATGACATGGGTCTGCTATCCATCCCAGTGGCCGAGGACTACGATCCCGAGACCCAGGACTTCGTCACCCACATTGTGCCCATCTGGACAAGGCAAAAGTACAACTGGTGGCTGTTTTTCCATTTACAGCTGGCGAAGATCGCAGTAGTGCCCATTGACTACCCACAGGTCCCCAAGGGCAAATCCCGCGTTAGAGTGATGATCCATGCAGGTAACACGGAGGAAGAGGTGGATTACTTGGTAGCGACTATCTTTGGCTTTGTGAAAGAGATGATCGATATCGAGGAGGGAACTGAGAAAGGGAAGATACCCAAAGCCGCGCAGGAGATCTACGCGCTGATGGCTGCGCATGCGTGAGCGGTAAATATCTTGGGATACGAATCAAGAGACCGGCGATAGACATATTATTACGAACTATTTCTCCCACAATATACCAAAGTATAGTACCCAAACAAAGCGTATCTTTGGAAACATCCTTCTCCTCGAAACACAGACAATCTTCACTGTTTTTCGCTTTTCTTGCAGCCTATGCTCTTCTCTAAGCACCACCCAAGCGAGGCTACAGATTGAAACGGAATGCCAGCGCCATCAAAGAGATAACCACCCTAGCATGACTCGGCTGCGGGGGCGCAGCGACGAGGCTGAGGCTATCACTTTGTTTTCTGCATCATCTGGTGCATGTTTAGAGCAGCCACCTGCAATGGCTTCACAAAGATATTAGACCAGACAAACTGCTATACTTCGCCAAGGAGGGCAGTCGGGACTATGATATGACACGGCCATGGCTAGCAGGCTTTTTCTACTCGCGATCGTTTGGTGCTTACTTATGTCTCGACCGATTTACAGAGGTGAGAATTCACAGACTTATATCTCGCACCTGTCTACAAGCAATCGGCAGGACGCCGAGCACGGTATCAAAGTGGTACGACATCTACAGTCTGGGCCTGGTAGTGGTACTCTTCGAGATAGGGCTCTGGGACCGACTGAAAAAAGTGGTTTCGGTTACGAGCGAAGACTGTCATCTGCATGAACAAGACGTCGGGGTCCATCGTCCCTGGATACCAGCACAGACAGGCTGCAAATTTGATGCTGCACATCAGTTTACCAAGGACAATCTACTGGACGATTTCAGCCCAGAAAAGTACAGAGTGGTGGTGGAGAAGTGTCTAGCCGGGCTGCTTCCATCTACCCCAACAGCTGATAGCTTCAACAAGATCGCTGGGTGAAGGGACTGGGATGACAGCTTTGATGAAGTCGACGAGGTGGAACAGAAGCTTACACTGGAGGCTATAGAAGAGCTTGAGAATCTCCTGTCAGAGGTGGGAATCTGATATATATCAGGGGATGTTGAATGTTCAGTGAACAGTGCCAGGATCCCGGCCTGATCTAATGACACCAAGATCCTGATTGATTTGTCCTCTCTAGGTGCTCATATATCAAGTCCTGGTAGTAAAACCTCAAAGTGTGATACAAAGATGCCCACTGCAGGTGTCCTCCTCTGAGATGCATTGCAGAAGATTCCCCTCTCAGATTTCGGAGAGAAGCTTTTCCCCTCCCATAATGCGTAGCTAGCTGAAGCTCTGAACGCAAAACTGCAATTCAAGCGGCGATTTCCCTGCGAGAAAGGCATTTCCGAGGAATTCAGGCTATATTCTTCTGGTGGAATCCGAATCCGGACGGAAGGATACCTGGAATAGCACTTGTATCTGCTGCCAGTGTTCGCAGCCTGGTGACATTGGAATGCAGGTTCTTGTACTCTGCTTCGTGCTTCTCTCTTTGGTTTATTACGCCAAACTATGTTATTTGAGTTGCCTCCAGGGCAGAATGGATTGACACTGGTAGCTTTATTCTGGATGGCGGCTGAGAGTAAGGATGTGAGATCTTCATCCTCTTCTATGAGACGTGAATCTTGGTACTCTATTGGAGCGCTCGTAGAGTTTGAAGGCTGAATCCATATAGTACTCTATACATAAAAGGTGGAGGAAAAAACTATAAAAAGATTTACGCCTGCATCGCCACACCGGCCACCATCGCACCCATTAGCATCATCGGTGCCAGTGTTTTACCTGCAGCATTACCGGAAGCAGTAGTGCTTGTAGAGGCAGCAGTGCTTGAAGAAAAAGAACTGCCTGTAGAGGCAGTTTCTACCAATACAGTATCTGTCACCCAAGGTGAGGGTGCATCCGTCGCCGTCGCGGTAGTAGGAGCGGTGCGACATATTGAAAATTGCCCAGTTCCCGCCACCGTCAGGGTAGCCGAATGTATTTCTTGGACACCAGTACCGGGGAGCTCATAGGTATTCTCGCGTTTGACGGTGTGGTTGCCGATACGATAGGATTGGAAATATGAGCAAGTCGCGGTGGTAGGCGTTGGGGCTCCGGAAAATGTGCAGCCAGATCTTGTATAGCTGATTGCCACCATTAATATGGAGCTACATGTGAGGATTGAGATGGAATGGGACCTACTCGACAGAATCACTGTAAATAATATCATATGCTGGTAGTGTAATGAGGTTAGTCATGGTGCAGCAGAAGGGTTTGAACGGGGCCGGCCTACAACTAGGGGCCGCAATGAATGTTGCGTCTGGACTGAACGAGATGCATGCTGACTCGAAGCTTTCCGGAGGGCAGTTGATTGCGTAGGTTGTGGTTTCATCGTTCTTATGGTCATTGTTAGGAGTGACATCCATCTATAGCGAAACTCTACACACCTCTTCTAACACGCGTCCCTTGTAATCTTTCCAGTAGTTCCCGGAGCAGACATAGCCAACCCAAGGCATCGTCTACATTCCATCAGACTCTGTTGATCACCATCCCGTGCAGACCAGAGAAACATACCAAGACGAATTCCGCCAGGCCGAGTTGAACAAAGCTCAGCTGGAGCAACAAAGCCAACACGTACGAGGTCTGTATTGTTCGTTGCGTACTTGGCCCAGTTTCAATAAGTTTACTGAAACAGGAACAGAGAACAGGAAAAAGTGGGATACCAGCCTGGTACATATCTCCGGCGTGCTGACCTTTTTGTGAAACCTGGAGAGAAGGCTAGAAAAAATTAGCCCTCATGCAAGCCAGAACTAGTTACCCACTAGGTTAATTCTTAGCTGACATTGGGGACGCTTTTAAATAAGCATGCCAATGCCCCAGAGATTTTTGTCAAGGAATTGTCTGACCATTGGGCCCATCTAGAATTGACTACGAGGCATGAGTAAATGTTTGATAACTAGGTGGTCTTTGCGGCTGATTCACCCCTGATAGGATTCTGTTAAGCTTCCTCTCTGTATTATCACGCATCAGGACTGATGCAGAAACCACACATCTTTTACAGAGAACACTCTGTGGTACACTCTGAGGGCTCGCGCAAACACATACAGATCTGCTGTTATGTCGACAAGAGCATTATCTGACCCTCCTTCTTGGACAACTGATTGACGCGTTTGCAACCATTCAGGAATACATGCATATCCTCTCAACAGTGAGCCGTCCACCTAATCTTTCTCAGTCTCAATACTAGTATCCGTGTTGCCCAAAAGTTTTTCCACGGCGATCATATCGTCCTTTCCATGGCCCTGCGCGATTGCCCTGCGGTACAGCGAACCGCAAAGCTGAATCAAAGGGGTTTGAGCATTGGCCTCCTCGGAAGCTGACACGATGAGCTGTGTCAGATTGTAGCAATCCTCCAGAGTCGCCTGGGGTGAGTAATCCTGGCGTACCATCTTGTCGATTTTCATCTTAGAGTACGCCGAAGCCATGGGACCGGCATCGAGCACCTGCCCAAAGGCAGCAATGTCGAGACCCTGCGCCTTTGCAAGAGCCATCGACTCGGCTAGGCCAGCCGTCATGGTGATGAGAAAAACATTAACGGCGTACTTGGTCTTGAGGCCCATGCCAATGTTGCCGCAGTAAATCGCGTCTTTCGTCATAGGTTCAACGATGCTTTTGACCTGCTGAGCGGTATCGAAGTCCCCGGCCAGCATACCGATAAGTTGACCTTGCTCGGCTGGGACCTTGCTGCCACTCACGGGCATTTCAATGAACTGCGCACCTGCTTTCCGGGCCTCGCCAGCTAAGTAGTGACTGAACTCGACAGAAACCGAGCTTGAGTTTACCAGGGTCTTTCCACGGAGAGCTTTCCAGAAATCTTCATTGAGGATAGATTGGTAGGCATTCTCGTCGAATAGCATCGTAAAAACAACGTCGGTCTTTTCTGCAAGCTCCTGCGGTGTTTCGGCCACTATTGCCCCTGCTTGTCTCAGCAGGGGATATTTCGATGGACTTCGATTCCAGACGGCAATGGGGAATCTTCGCGATAGATTCAGTGCCATGGGTGTTCCCATGGCACCTAGGCCCATGAAGCCAACCCGCATAATGCCGCCGATATGTGCAAAGAAGAAGGGGAGGAAGCGGTTTTGGTACGACGGTGGTTTTATGGTCACTCACTCTCTCCAGAAAGCGGGTGTAAGCAAGATTGGGCAGCTAACTGGGGTGCTTGTTGAAATATCTTGAGATCGGTCTTCTAAAATAGCAGAGCGTCAAACATCAAACTAATGGCTATTTCCAGAGTTATCTGAGCGATTCGAGGATGTATATACGATATTCGCAACTCCAGAAAAAAAACCAAAGTCATGGGTCTTTTTATTGATTCGGAGTCCCAAACTGGACATAGAAAGCACCATCATTGTTCAATGCGGGTTACTTGGAGCTTACCAGGGCTATCAACTTTTGAGCTTGCAGGTCACGCAGATTTTATGATTGGATGCACCATCGTTTGCCAACTACCCAGAGCAGTCATGCGGAATCAGAGGACTCCATTCCTAAAGATGATTTGGTGCACTTGGGTTTGCGCCATGACAGCAATCCTTTACTCCATTAGGGCAGCGGCTATTGTCGGCTCCTGACAACCCGCAGAATATCGTATCTCAGGTTAGAGAAGCCAGAGTCAACAAGCCATTCCATCCGATAGACAATAATCACTGCTAGTACAGGCATGAAGAACACATGGTTAGATAACAAATTGCCTCATCTGGATGAGACCCAAGCCAGAAGAACCGCTGATGCATTTTCCGCCGAGATCCTTCCATCCTTGTTCCAGCAGCAAGCTGGCTGACCACTACCATCCATCTAATTATGATAACAGTTGAGTATTCCGACGAACTACCTGATATTTGCTGACTTTGAGTCCATGTGGCTGGCCGCTATAAAACATGAAACGGACCTTAGTGCAGTGCAAGGTCAAGGTTCCGATATACCTAGCAAACCCCAATATCCTCAATTCTTTCCTGTTCCACATTTCCTTATATCCGCCTATCACAGGGAAAGAGGAGGAGGGTTCGAAGGACAAGTGAGATCTCATCTAACAATTAACTTGATTCTGTGATATCAATATTTATTGTCTAGATTGACCGGGCATTACCAGGACACCCGAAGCACCGGGGATACCAAGCAATCTAAGAAGTCAGAACTGACATCGTCCTTACTGCTATATAGAATAATGCTGTTACTATTCTGTTCAACATTATCAATTAAATTATAGCAGATTCCATCATTTTTTCGACGCTTTTTCTACTAGTGCACCCAGTGAAAATAGAAACCCTACAATACTAGGACAGCAGCAGTACCATCATCACCATCATCCATATATGAATGTCGAAGCAAAGCTTTGTTGGTTTCGTAACTCCTCATATAGAATTCTCGACTCCTAGAATAAGCAGAAACTGCATCCGGAAAGAAGAAGACTCCCCATAACCAGGATATACAGCCCCAGTAACTCTGTCCACCAGAGGTTCTTTTCAAGCAATATAGTCGTATACTACAGATATATAGAAGTTAAGAAAGGCAGTGCGTCTATAGTTCTCACAATTTGGTCATAGTTACACTGACCTTTGGCTATAGCTCTCGGAGCTCCTCGCGAATCCAACCTCTCTTGATGGAATACCTCAGGGAAGCAAGAACTACACACAAGCTACCCACCTGGTGCAGGCTATACCTGCCACAGAATTTTACTTTTTCTGAACTCACACCATTCTTGATTACAGGCGCCTGTCTCTTTGAATTTGCAAGGAGGATGTTGTAACGGCGGCCGGAGCAAAAGAATGTGAAACGAAATCAATATCAAAGCAAATCACGAGATGGAAAAGGAAGGGGAGACAAACCATCCAGATCTGTTCCTAGGTCATGTCCTGGCGGATCTCGAGGAGTTCCTCCACAATGTCATCAAAGTCCTCATGGATATTGAGCGAGTCGTCTTTCCTATAGTCAATGTGGCAGTAATCCAACTCATGGTCGAATTTGTAGAAACGTACCAGAGGTCCCACGGCCAGCGCAAGCGAAATGCTCGGCCGAGGGTATGCCTCGAAGGACTGCGCGACAGTGAGCAAGTCCCACTTGGCCTTGCCCTCGAGGAACTTCCACATGTCTGCATCAGGCTCGGGCCAGTTGATGCAGTAGACCGTGAACAGGGGCAGGGACTCCCAAGGACCCTGCGGGTTGCTAATGATGATCTGCGGGAACTCATCCTTGATCTGGACGGGCTCTACTCTGAACACGTTCCCGTTGGGTGATTGAGACACCTCTGTTGGGAAGAAGGGCTTGAGGATCAGCTTCCAGGTGTCTCGCACATCTTCTTGGGGCCAGCTGGGCCGCAAGGCGGAGATCTTTGCGCTGTCCACGAGACTGTATTTGTTCCGGTAGTTCTCGGTAGGTGTCGCCTCCTCTCGAAGCTTATGTTCGCCGGTCGTGGTTATCGTCCTTTGGGTCATTGTGGACGTGGGGCTGATATGAACGTTAGATTTGAAGTATTGGTTTGTTTGAGTTGAGGGCAGGAGAGTAGAAGGATGATGTTGAGATATGCATTGGGGCAATCTATGCAGCGTATTTATAGGTCTACAGTAGGCATTGGTTGAGAGGGCCAGATTAACATAACATGACTACCATGTCCGCAAGATTGAAAGACACATTGTCACTTTGAGATAGCATTTATTGGTGTTTCATGCATCATTTCCCTTTGATTCTAGAGGCCTACAACAAAGGGACTTGAGACATATACCGAGGATGAGACACGTACCACAAAGGCTATGTGGTGTTCCTTGACTCATTGCCTCTTTGCAATGTTATGACATCCTTCTCGTTAGTCAGGAGATACCTGTTAATGGCTTCTGTAATGAAGTACGGTATGGGCCCGATTCATGTTCAGGTAGGGATCTGGTTGGCATAGACTTCAACGTGCATTGAAGGTAATCTTTAGCATGCTAACCAAATGACACTTTTAATGGGTAAAGAGCCATCAAGGAGATCTCAAAGCTTTCTCCTTGTTGGTCGCCCATTTTGATCAAAACTCGCCATTTGTAGTATTCGAGTCACGGAGGGCTCCTCTACGAACTTTATACATTGATATCTCTATTATAGTGCCCTCAGAGTATTCCAAATCTTCCTCATTAAGAAGGATGTATAAGAAGCTTCATATAGACTGTATCTATAGACTAGATTAATGCTCCTGTTGGTAATGCTTATATATTATTGGCGCGGAAGCGTGTGGCTTTAAAGCTCAATTCCTGATAGGAACAAGAAAACAGGCAGTATGCTATGTTAGAAGTTATTGCGCCACAGATACCGGACCTAATCCCAAATGAGTCTTGTCTCTTTCTTCGCGAATAATGAGAATATCATTAGAGGACGTGCATAGGCATGATCCAATAGACAGGGCAATAGACAAGCCAAAAGAAGGACCTGGACGAGCCTTTTGTGGACAGGGGTCGAGTCTGGATGGTCAAAGCATTCGATAAGTAAACCTGGGTCACTTATTTAGATCTTTGAAGACGGTCAGGGGATTATCTTTGTACATCAAAAGGTCTAATCATTGTGCCTTTCTTTACCCGCACAACAAAGCACGCCGAGCGCTTTAGTTTTTAGTCCAAGGGAACCGAGGCCGCTATTCCGCTGGCATGCCTGGGGCTTATTGGTCTCTATCAAGCTTATGGCCCATAGACTACCTATGCCATAGGTTATGGTTAAAGAAATCTTCGGCTTCAAGCGACACAAGGAACTAGTGCTTCTACTTGGCGTATCGGTAGCTGATATGGCTTTGGTTGACAGAACCCTGCAGTCTATATATAGATCTTCCTTTCTCTCTTCCTCAACATTGATACCGAATCACAGACAGAATCGGAATCTCGGGTCATCATCCCCAAGATTGTTCACTACACTGGCATCCCCATTCAACCGGTGGTCACGTTTGCCTGAAACCCGTTTCTTATTCTCGATCACGACCCCGACGGCAAACACGGTGCTCATGATCGCGCACAGCACCATCATGGCCAGCGCAACACCGTAACCGACAAAGTATCTCGGCGCGGAATCCGAGTTGAAGATGTTGCTTGCAATGATGCCTCCAATATTGCCAAAGCCGATCTGGATGGCGAGGCCGATGGCCCGCTTGTAGTGTCCGCCCAGGTTATTCGCCATCCACACAATCGCGACTGGCTGCACGATGTAACAGCCCGTGTTGACGAAGAAGACGGCCATATACCGTACATGCACGTTCAGTCCGCCCAGCTGATGCGGTGGCCCCTGGCAAAGCAAAATGACATAGCCGATGCTGGCGAAGACGGTTCCGAACATGACGAACCCGTAGCGATGCTGCATGCGGTCTGTCAGGTATGACACCGCCAAGGTAACAACCGCGGCGACGACCCAGATTGGGATGCTGTGGATCTGGCTGTCGATGCCGGAGTAGCCGAGCGAGTTTACGATCGACGGGATGAACAGTGATGTCGCGTAGCCGGAGACGGTGATGCTGATGTAGATCAGACTGCCGACGTAGATCTTCCAGTCGGACATGATCCGACGCCACGCGGCGCCGTCCAGCCGATCCATCCTGGCTCCATCGCATCCGTCAAGATCCCGCGCGTTGCGTTCCTTGAGCAAGGCCTTCTCCTCGGAATTGAGGAATCTCGCTTGTTCGGGCCAATCCGCAATCAGGAACTTGGCCGGGATGGCTGAGACGATCGATAGCAAGCCTTCGATGATGAAAATCCAGCGCCATCCGGAGTAGCCTCCCAAGCCATGCATGTGGTAGAGAGCATACGCTAGCAGACCACCAAACGCACCAGCGACGAGACCGGCAACCCAGAGAAGCGAGAAGCGCGTTTGGAAGTCACGGCGGCTGTAGTACATGGACATCAGGTATGCGCACCCAGGCACGAAGCCTCCTTCGAAGAGACCCATGAAGAAGCGGCATGCAACCAGCCCGGCTTTGTTCTTCACCACGCCCTGGCACATACATGTGACACCTGTAGCATAACGTTAGACGAGCTCCTCCCGCCGAGGATAGAGCGCGGAGAGATGATTGCTTACCCCAGAAAAAAGTCAGGATACTGATCCAAGTTGACGGCGAGAACTTCTTCAAGATGATATTACTCGGGATATCAGCGATGATATACGGGACGAAGAAGATCTGCATCCCCAGCGCCATATCCTTCCCGTTCATTTTGAGCTCCTTGAGAATGCCCAAGACCGCCACATTGCCCAGGTTGATGCGATCCAGGAAGCCGAAAACGAAGACCACCCAGAGAGGCCCCATCAGGTGCAGATCGATCTTGCGCAGAAGAGCTCTCTCGCGCTTCGAGTTAACCTGCAGCTCCGGGGATGCAGTTTCCAGGCTACTGCCAGCATGGCTGATCTCATGCTCGGGCTGTTTCTCCATCGTGTCCAGCGCCATCTTGCTCTGACGGAGTGCAGGAGTTCCGAAAGATGGAAGCGTCAGGAAGAAACCCCTGGGCAGAAGAAAAAGAGAAGTAGAAAAAGGGATTGTTTAATCTTCACGGCATGACCAATGAGGAGTGTGGCATGAGAGGGGCTTGCTACGGCAACACCCCTGCTAGCAGACACGGGGCAAGTTGAGAACAATGTAACACTAATAAGCGAGAGGAGATATCAAAAGTTCCGTTTAAATAATGATCCCCTGCAGCTCTTCGAGTCATGTAGCCCCACTAAACATCCCGCCGTCGCAGGGACGATGCTTGACAAGTGAGATACTAAGACGTCTAGTCCAACGGGGATGCAGATGGCATCATGGCTCACGGACCTATCTAAGTTAGCAACAGTGGCTTTGGCCCCAGCCTAGCAAGATTAACAAGCGTATTACCTCTGATCAATTATCGATGCGATCTAGAAATGGCCCACTTTTAGTATATTAGAGCGACATCGGTTGACTCGCGTAGCGTACGTATCTAATAGACTATCACTCACTAACCTAGCGATGAAACAGCTTGCAACGTCCATTTATCTGTTCGCAACCATGCAAGATCCCTGCTAGTACATGGAAAATTTTCCTCTCTGGCCGCGGTCTGCGGTCTCTCATGCCGTCGAACGTGTTATCGGAGAGATCCCAGCCCGTGCTGCGCGATTCGGAGCATGAGTCAGGGGTATATCGAATATCCAGCCATGGTTGACTGTGACTTGTCCTTGAGAAGACGCTACATACATGGAGCCTTTTCATCCTGGTCGCAGTCACACAGATAGTCTATCACAAATAATTGCGCTGTCCCCATTCACGAGTGTCTGGCATTTATGTCTCGATCATCCCCTCCCACCCAGTCCTGCTGTATGATCTGCGATATGTCTCCAGGTGCATCGCTCCGCAATGCCTTTGTTTAGCCACTATGGCAATCTCCCGGACAGCTCCGCTCAGCTGTCCATTCCCTCGCTGGTCTTTGCCATTGCGACGCCGATCGTGGTGATCGCAAGATTGCTGGGCCGTCGGTTCCTGTCCGGCCGCGTTGGATCGGATGATTGGACTATCCTGGTGTCTTGTGTGAGTATTCAAAGGGACACCTGGTGCCCTTTGGCTTCGTATCATCTAACCGAACGGATGGTGGTAGGGCTTTGCGGAAATAGTCTCAATACAGATGATCATCAGTAAGTCCAGCGAGAAAGGATCTCCAACAAGGCACAACTCATCAACCTTCTGTTTCCTCTAGTCTGCGGTTGGGCTTTTGGCAAGCATACCGATGACATGCCCAAGGAATTGCTTCTGAAAACATTGAAGGTGCGTCAATCACTACCAAATACCTCGTTTTCGCAAAAGCTCACACCCAGCAGCTCTACTTTGTCGCCCAGATCCTATACAAAATCAACATCGGCCTGACCAAAATCAGCATCCTACTCCTGTACATCCGTCTCTTCGTCCATCGCTGGTTCCTCTTGATCTGCTGGGTCTGGATTGGCATCATCGTCTCCTTCACGCTCGGCACCGTCTTCTCCAGCATCTTCCAGTGCACGCCGGTGCAATGGGCCTTCGATAAGTCCATCCCAGGAGGCGGCAAATGCATCAACATGACAGCCTTCTGGTACGCCAACGCGACATTCAACATCCTCAGCGACCTGGTCTTGATCGCCCTCCCAATCCCCGTGGTCATCAAACTGCAACTGCCCCACAAATCCAAAATCGCCCTCTGCGGTATCTTCGCCGTGGGCATCTTGTGAGTCCTCCAACCCTTCTCACCCCTTTAAGGGGGACGCTCTACCTAATTGCAATACAGCACCTGCATTACCTCCATCCTCCGCATCACAACCCTCAACCTCGCCACAAACCACCTCGACACAACATGGAACAGCATCGGCTCGTCCATGTGGACCGTCATCGAGTCCAACCTCGGCATCATCTGCGCGTGCCTCCCCGCCCTGCGCCGCCCGCTCTCCTTCTTATTCCCCCGGTTCTTCAGCAGATTGAATAAGAGCTCCGTGGCGCCGGCGTCGCGCGGGAACTCGTCGCGGCCGTTGGACTCAACCCCGAAGAAGGTCGAGGGATGGAGTGTGCTCGATGAGGCTGGAGCGGCGGAGGTGAGAGTCACGTCCGCGGCGGGTATGCGGGACGATGAACATCATGGGATGGACATGGACTTGGATTCTCCGGGGAGATGGGGGGAAATTAGGAAGACTACGAAGGTGGTGGTGCGGTATGATGAGATGGAGAGTGAGATTGAGCTGGAGCAAATATGCCAACCGGCGTTAATGGCGGTGGTTAGCGATTGTCAATCCATGGTCTGGTGGATTTTTTGGCCAGAATACCCAGAGAAATGAATAAACGATGCTCTCCGTTCAATTAACACTACTCAATAGTGACTGTAAAGACACAGCAAGCAGTACTTCGACGCTAGATTCCTGTAACAGTATTTCCTCTAACCTGTTCCAAATGGGCAATGACTATCTGGATAAGTTACGATAGACTCAGTAGGTAAACAGCATGCCGCTGCTTGCAATTTCTGCAATTCCCTGATGAGGAAACTCGCCTTTCGAATATTATGCCCGTAAAGTAAGAACACAAATGGGATCACAATGCATATTGCTTCAACAATTCCAAGAAGAGTACCCGCCCAATTGAGACCCTGTGGCTTATATATCAACGGGCCGGCCAGAATTGCTCAGAAGTAGTCAAGAGTAGTGGCAGTACCCTTGCGATGGAGTGTTTATTGCCGAGCTCTTATCGCAAATAAACCTATAGAAGCACCTAGCAATCCTTAATCAGACTTCATCAGGCCTACAAGCATTCAACTCCTCCCTGGCTATTTCGCAATCTAACCTATTCTGGTCACCTGGCCATGCTGCCTGTCGCCTAGCTGTGGCCTCACTTAAACCGCACAATGTAGTGTCGAGATACGCCGACCAGACTTCTAAATGCTGTTGATACTGATAGTAAGTTATCTTCCTGAACCGTGTAACGATTGCTGATCATACTCAGTCAGCTCGGCGGACCTAAGCCAGGCTGCTTTCTCTCTATCTCCATCTAGTGCCTGGGCGTGGTGGCAGCCCATGGACCCCAGCTTGTTTGTTTCTGAGGCGTCACTGAGCCTCGCTCCTGGATATCTGCCGAGAGAAGATCAAGCGTCTTCGGCTGTAGGTGTGTTTGATAGGATAGGGCCAGTGTCACTGCGATCTTACTACGGTAATGGCAGTTGTGGACGTTCATCCCAGACTCTTTGGAAGCGGTAATTAGCAGACTTCATGCGCCGAGTACCATAGAGATCCGCAACAAGGCAGTCACCGGGTAATATAACTGGTAGCCACAAGGTCAACTGTGGTAGAAATGTTCTGTCAGATGGTAAAGTTTTCAGTCAGTCCAATATCGAAAGCCATGAGTCTGTACATATATCTTCAACGACCTACAGAACACACAGAGTAGCATACGGCGTTAAACCCTATGTTGCCTTGCAGTCAAGAAACCTTGTATTGCTTGTTATTCCACTCAAAACACTCTGTCTACTCACCTTGCTTATACTCAAGTTGAATATAGAAGGTTCCAAAACCACTTACATTGTCAAAGTGCGACTTCTCAAATCCATGCACCTTGAGATAACCCTACGAGACCAGAAATGCATAGAGATCAATAGTAAAACCTTCATTTTGTCATAACTATCCAGAAACCCAATTAATGTCAAGACCCAAGAAATATCAAGAGAAACCCTTTACTGTCAAGAAAACCATCCATGTCAAGGAGATCCATAAAACTCACTAAAGCCAAATCCTCTCTATGTCCCAAACTCCAGCAACCATCATCCCAGAAAAAGACAAGGGAAAGAAAAAGAAAAGGATAAAGGAAAAGCCTAGGAGATATGATGGTCTTGGGGATAACATACCTTGCTCGTGCATCAAGAACCGTGCACTGTCCCTCCATCCATATCCAAGTGTAGCTTTTTGCACACTGAGCCGCGAGACCAGGCGCGTCCAGTGATGCCCCCTGAAGAAATCAAAAGTCCTGTCTTGATGGTCAGTCATTTGCTCTCAGTGTCTATGAGTTAGTCACCAATTGCTAAGACAGGTCGGAAGAGAGGTTTCTTGCATAGGGAGCGATGGGGGCCGCATCACCAGGGACCGGGTGGAACTTGCTGGCGGTCTTCTGGCGCTTGGGCGGGCGTGGGGTAGCGTCGCTGTCCTCGCCCTCATCGTGTTCGCTGTCACTATTATCGGCCTTGCCTTTGTTGACGTCGTCCAGGTTCCGTCCTCCCCAATTCGTTTCCCAGAAAGTCAAGCCTGCATAGAGCTTGATTAGGCTGTGGAAATAGGCGAAAGCAACGTAACCAGGAAGCATAATGAGATCCTGTGGCTCGCGAAGGTAGTATGGAGTTAGCTTGACCATCTTCGAGCAGAAGATCCAGAAAACAAGGTATTTGATGTTCCGGACTGTGCCAAGCTTACTGTTCCAAAGCGCATAGATCATTGCACCATCATAGAACAAGGCGAAGTTCACGAACGACGTAAAGTAGACCGCATAGACGCACCAGGGCTGAGAAAACCAGACGCTTCGATCCGTGAACAGGCTTGCCGAGTTGGACCGCCAGGTTGTCCGGACCCATCGAAGGCACTGAGAGAGGAACTTGGGGTATGTTCCGAGAGTGGTCTCAATCATAGCGTCCTTGCAGTATTGGATCTTCACTTTCCAACCGTGACGCACATCCCAACGGGTGATGAAGTTATCATCATCTGCGCTCAGGGGTCCAAACATGCCAAAGAAGAACCGTTCATTCGTAAAGCCCTTCAGGAATTCGGGGTCTTGTAGTATCTCAGAACGATGCGCGGAAGTCCGACCTGAAACCACAAAGACGCCGCCGTCCATTGCGTTAGTTGCCCGGATTTCGAAGTTATGGCGCTCGAGGTACAATGCACCAAGCATGTTCCAGAAAGACCTAATGTTGAAGCCAGTGTCAGTACGACGGACGCGCTTGTTAGTCCCGACAATGCCTACCTCTGGATCCTCAAATGGGGCCAGCAGTGTTGGAAGAAAACGGGTGGTGGGCCAAAACACGTGGTCGTCGAGGAGAACCGTGATCTTCGTCTTGACGTACCGCAGGCCATGAGCAACTTGGCGGCGCTTGTTGGCCTCATCAGCTGTCTTGACCAGGATCTCTGTGTCAGGGAAACGCCGCTTGAAGGGTGCCACAATCTCGTTAGTCAGCTTCGTCAGCTTCTTGCCGACGGTCACGATGATGATAGCGCCTGGTCCGTTCAGTAAGCACGTTGTTAAGCACTCTTCGAAATCCTGGTTCTTAGGATCGACCGTTGGGAGAATAATGCTGCAGTCCGAAGGGAACAACGTGGGGTTCTTCGGGACAGGTGCGGGTCGATACATAAGCCAGAAGGATATCAAGTGCACGACAAGACGGAGGTAGCGGAACACAAACAGGTGCATGAAAATGACTGTCATCAGGTCAGTGGAGTTCAATTGAAGGAGATAAGCCGGCATCATATCGGTGAGCCAAGTACTCATAACCTCGTACATTGTGGATGGAACCAGAGTAAGCAGAAGGGGGAAAAGCGTGAAGGTGATACTCACCGGAAAAAAGACAATGGGACGGGCTATAACCCAAGGTATTAGTAGAGCGAGGATGAGGTGATACATCCTCGTCTGAGAGATGTCGCTTGGTGTGTGAGCGGTAGAGAGAAGTTTGGGGTCGTTCAATTGACTTAGGTGATCAAGTGTGGAAAAGGGAGGGAAAGAGACAGTTGAGCTTTGTGTCGAAGTAAGGTTCCAGCCGTTGAATGGCAGAGTTGTGGTGTAGTCAGTGTGATGAGGGTGGAGAAGAGGAAGTTGATGAAGACTAAATCTCAGTGAAGAACTACCATATTTATCCCCCATCTTCATCCAAAGAGATCACTGGATAGAGTGGCACTCTGTAGACCCTCACGATCACGCAGGAAGGAATCCATCACAGTGGAAACAGAGACATTGATAGACCAGACACGGAAATCCGTGTTGATGTCTCAAAACATTAACGGAAGACAATGGCATTCAAGACATTTTGAGTGGCTCAATGGCATTGTCCGAACAATGTCATTTTGGCCGGCTGCTCTACAACAAAGAACTCCACGGACCGGGTTGAACAGCTTCATGCCGTAGAGTAAGGTATAGCAGGGTTGACGGGAAACCGAACGGCTGTTGCCATTATAGCGAGCGGATGTAGGGCATCCATTGTATCCGATCCCGTTTTGTTTCCATGAGAGACACCCATGTCTCATATTCTCGGGCATCGAGCAGAACTTCAAAGTGTTCCAGCCGTGTAGAAGGATGTATCTCCCGGTCCCGTAGCATCTTGAACTCTGAACTGTCTTAGAAGCAATTGCAATGCTTTGATTGGCTCCCTGGCCCTTCACATTGGCTACATTGAGGTTCAATATTGCATAATGGCATAGTATTGAACGAAATTATTGCTTGGGATATGTCCGAACTACTTAAAACCCGTGGGAAACTTGGTCGTTCCTCATATGTTAGAAGCAGATCGTTGCCAATGACTGGGGCATACTGCAGGTATACTTAACCCTAAAAGCCTAGAAGCTCGGAACGTGTACAGGCTGTTGAATTGAGGCTGGGTCATACCCCCATTCTGGTCTTATTGAGTCATAAACATGATGGATAGATAGAGGTCGTTTAAAGCTCGATTAAGTTCAAACAAGACTTGGACCACAGAGACCTCATCTTCTTCCTTCCTGCCCTCACTTATAAGCTATAGATACCTGTCGCATTGCCTGCCAATATCAAGATTGGCTGCATTCTACGTAGATCACCATTACGTTGAGAATCAATGTGGAGCCCTTTCGACGAGCTACCCATTTCCACATCTTCATACTACAGGCCTTTTGGCACCATATGGCTATGCTACATGAGAGAAATCTTAAATCTCCCCCTTGGTGTTCTTTATGTTATTTAACATTCCTATATATGCTAACCTAAGGCAATGGAGTATAACTGACCATTATTCTTTGAAATTAGCAGTGTTACTACATATCTTTTTGAATGAGTTGGAGTCACACTCTAAACCAGAATACAATCTGCCACGTTGTCTGAGCAGTCTACTTAGACATGAAGCAGTAATATTGTGTTCAGACTATCTATCAGAATGGGTGCTCCTATTCAACTGACTTGAGATGCTGCAGGTATCCCAGGTGAACTGAAGTGGAAGGATTCATATTTGTTTTAAATATATGGAAGCTATCTGAATGGCAATAGCAGCTTACTCTACTTTGTCTAAGGTTGGTTGGGTCCTACTAGTGAAACTCAACGCCAGGAGCTTGCCTAAACAGATGAAAATGCTGCTCTGTATAGCTTCATATATCAATAAAGATAGACATACCTCCTTGTTACCCTGAATCCTATCCTTCTACAGGATAACTCTTCCATCCTCTTTTCTCATTCTAGATACTTAATAGATGAATATATCACTCCTTTCTAGCAGCATTTGCAAATTCCTCTCAATAAAAAGTTTTTGAACTCTTGATAACTTCATATCATGGTTAAGTCACTTATCATTCAACAACCCATCTTCATCTTCTCCCACATTGTGTTCACCATCTACAAGCTCTTTATCTCCAATGTCCTTCCCATTGTGCTCCTATGATATCAATGATAAACTCCCTGCTTGCAGAGGCTGTGATCTGCCTGATTCTGGCAAGCCGCCAAGATTTTTCTACTTCAGCTTCGATGATGATATCCAAGTTCTAACATTACGCAATACCTCTCCATGATACTCTTCCATCTAGTCGGTAGACACCATAAATTCTGAACGACTGTCGACTATCAGCGAGGAAAGAACTAGACCCCCTCCCGAACACCAACCACATCGATAGATACATTGGTCATCACCCAAACATCCCAAGAACTTCTATAGCGAAGCGTCATTTAGACCCCTCTCGCACTCCAATGGAATCAATCCTTCAACAGGTTATCGAGATGCCCTTCCACGGCAAAGGTATGAAGTATGACGCGACATACCTCGCCAAGCATGAGGACTGGATCAGTCCCGACCCTTCAGGTTCGACGCCCTCACTGTCAGGTAGTGAGGGCATGGAAGTACAACGATGTCATGAAGCCGGGGTATATTCAGATCCTCGCCATCATCAACGTTCGAGGCTTCTAGCCAGAACCGGATGATCATCTATCCACAGACGGGCGGTCTGCAGACACAAGATGTAGACTACTAGATCAAAATGACTTGTCTCCAGAGCCTGTTTCCGACGCAGAAATGCAGCATCTGCCCCAGACTGCTGATCGCCCGCCCACCCCCAGACCTAGTTTTGATCATGGCTAGACGTAGACGCTTGGCGTGAGAATGGAAAACAAGCTTTGGATTGACTTTTGGCCTCCCAGCGGCTTCTGCATCATCATGATGACCGCTCTTTGGAACAAACCACTGTTCTACGTGCGACTAACGCATGGAAAGACGGCGTGTGAGGTTGAAACTTGGCACGAGGGGTAAGAGACTACAGGATTGCGTCTATCATGAATCATAGCTTTCGACCAGCGATACTATCACAGCGTGCTCATCGTTTTCGAAAACGAAGTAAAAACAAGAAAATAGAAAAAAAGATGCCCCAAACAAAACCCATCTAACACCATAGCAATGTGAAAACACGAGCAACAGTAGTAACCATAAACCAATCCTCGTCAAATCGTAGTTCTACACAATTCAATCGTTGGGGGGGGGGGAAGGTGAAGTGTTGGAAGCGTAGCATCAAGCATCAAGCATCAAGCGTGGATTTATAGCTTCTCTTCCGGCGGCCGGGTACTGAGCGATTTCCTCTTTTCCTTGCGTAAGTCCCTTTCCGTTTCAAGAAGGCCCGTCTGGACACATTTGCTGCCGCCCGGGTTTTGTCTTACCCGTTCATCATTCAGCAGCGCGGTCAAGGTGGCCTTGATGCTGTTGTGGTACTCGCGGATCTGCATGTCGATATTGGCGCCGGCGAGCGGCTTGGGGGAGAGATCGCCGCCGGGAGTATTCTCGTCGTCGTCAACGGGGGGGTTGTAAGAGGCGGAGCGTCTGTCGGAGGTGGTTGAAGGGAGGGTAGGGATTTGGTTGGCGGATGCGGCTGGTTGAGGGCTGGGGTGAGCGGGAGCCATTGTTTTGAAGTTGGATTTTGATTGTAGTTGGGAAGGAAGTAATGTTTGATGAGGTTGGAATAAGAGGTTAGGAAGGCCGAAAGTTAGTTGAACAAGGGAAAATACTCCGTAGAACTGATTGCGTCCGAGTGATCAGAATCGAAAAGTTAGATTGGCACTTGTGGGAGTTCTTATACGGTGTTGATACCGCGATACCTTAGAAGCTTAAAAGGTGCCAACGACTTGTCATCGCTAGAACGAGATGGTCTCTGTTTGACGCCACAGATAGCCAACTGTTTGCTACGCCAATGAGAGGCAGGTCGTGGCTGCCCAGCAACATCATAGCCATGGACGAGCTGCTGCTCTGATGATGGTTGGGAGTTCCTACCAACGGTGGTAGATCATGTCATCACGGCTTTCCCTCCGCAGTTCAGGGGGGGAACATTCTACTGTAGTTGCGAGATGATGTGATATCACATTTGTTGCTGCTGCTACTGCTGCTAGTGCTGCTGAGGATAGGTGCAGTTACAATAGCGGCGGTGCCTCTTGCTTGTCATGGGGGACCATGACTGCTGCTCCTGGAGTGGTGGTTGTGATATCACTTGACGACAGAGTTCGACAGATCTATGGCCCTGGAGATCTCACAGAGCCTCTGTAACTGTTCGACTATGATGAATTCGCCGCTGGCTACGATAGATGGCGAATTCCTCTGGGGGGAGATCTTGGACCCCAGTGGGTCTGTATGACTGTGTATAGACTGCGATGGATGGTGTCGACTCTTGGCAGCAGTGTTCATTGAGAGGAGGCATCTAGACGGATGATGTCGATAGGTTGGATCAAAGGACGGATAAGGTAGGCTCAATCCGGGGGATATCGAACAAAGTCACCGGCTAATGACCTCACCACTTGTGATACTGGGCGAGTCCACAGCAGCCATTGTACACTTAAGACGTCAGAATGATTCAACTTGTACTCAGGCGTGTTGATCTCCACATGGCAGCCGCAAGCCTACTTTATAGTTTGAGCAATGTCCTAAATAATGGAGCTAATAGAGGTAGGAATAAGGATATGTACTCCGTATAGGAATAGGGAGGAGGGGTGGAGCTAGTGATATCACTGACTGATGTCTGCTCTGCAGTAATATGAATTCAGAGAGTGTCCTTTCTTGTCAGTTGAAAGGGAATTCCTTCTGGGGTGCAAAAAGTAGTAGGAAGAATGTGAATATCTACTGACGTCATGGGTTCAGCAGAGGACAGAATGGATCTATCAATATATTTTTCATTCTTCAGCTCTTAAAGCTGAGTACAGTACAAACTAGACCCAAACTCCAAACAAGCTTCCCAATAATTCAATCACACTAGATATGATACAATTAGACAGAAAACGACCCCCCGATCCCTAATAAGTCCTCCGATCCATCCACATCCCCATGGTCCCAAACAGCCCCAAACATCCACACGTCATAAACGCCGGCCCCCAGATCGCCGGCGTAAACTGGCCCCGAAGCACATTCTGCCGCACGGACAGATACCGAAAGATCCCATACCCAAACGACCACACGCTGATTCCCTGGCACAGCGTCGCGGCGGAGAGCCCGTTGCGGCCAAACCCATGCCCCCCTTGCGGCGCGCCTGTCGCTGATGCTGACGGGGACGGCGCCTGGTCTTGGCGCTGACTCTTAGCAGTTCTACTAGTAGTAGGACTTGTAGGACTAGGAGGAGCAGTAGTGGGAGCGCTGGCGGTGGCGGAATTCCCGCTGGGGCGCACGGGCACCGCCTGCATCTGCTGCTGCCCGGCATGCTCGGGCAACACCACCAGGTTGAGTTTCGTGCTGGAGAGCGCGGAGGCGATCATGCGGTCGATTGCATCGAGACGGCCCAGGGCTAGCGCCATGGCTGCAAAGCCGAGCCCCATGCGGGTCCAGGAGAGAAAGGTGCGTTCGTTGGCTTGGTGGTCGCGGAGTTGCGAGCCGGTGTTGGCGACGCGTTGGGGGAGGATACGCCGCCATACTGCGGATGCCATTTTGGATGGTAGGTTTGGAAATGCGAGACGCGAGTATCCGTATGAAGGGGAAGTGTCTACGATGCTATGCTATACCTACAGTTCATCCATCAATTTATATAAGTTATCAACTACTCGACTTTTCTTCTCCCGGTCGAAATACAATTGAGTCGCCGATTGACGCTTTTCGGCCTCTTGACTTGGGTTTCTTCTCTCCATCCGGTTAGCGTTGGGCTGTTGGTTCGAAGATGTCACGAGATATGATATCATTCCCCGTGACTTGGCTGCCGAGGCCTAGACCATTGTCAGGCATCTTCGGGCATCCATCCGTCCAGCTTTTATGCAATGCTGCTGATTGGCCCTCTTACTTCGCATAAAACCCATATGAACGCCATCTGACTCATCAATCACAGCGCATAAAACTCCAACACATGAATTCCTACAAAGGACTATAGTAATAGTGTGTAGTACTCCATAGGTAAGGTAGTATGTGGACAATGCTGGATTGAATAGTCAAGATTATTATTTGAATCTTAAGGGCTAAACATTTGTATGTACCCAGTCATATTAAGAGCACATCTGCCTCAGTACAGAGTACTACTGATATATATATATATATATATATATATATCCTGAGAAGTCCGCAACATACCAGTTCTACAGGTCGCTAGCCCTTGGGAGTTGGGACCATCAGAATCAGCTAAGCTATTAATTATCATATCATTACTGTAGTATTCTCCTCTCATTCGCGGTCGGTCCAACCAGTTCATCCTGCAGCTATCTGCAAGACTAATCACTAATCAGAATATCGATCGCTGACACCGAATTGACCCCCAGATTAGCATCAATTAGGCATGTCCATCCGAACCCCACCATCGGTGCTGTACAGAAACAGATAAGAAACCGATATAGAAGATAGAATAGAAGATAGATCAACACCAACACAGCCAAGCCAGCTTCAGAATCTCAGTTCTTCTCCAACCGCATCCCAAGTCCCCATCAAAATGACGGACCTCTTCGTCGATATCGTGACCCCCAATGGCCGTCGCTACAAACAGCCCACCGGTCTCTTCATCAACAATGAATTCGTCCCTGCGTCCGGAGGCGAGACCATCACCTCGCTCGACCCAGCGTATGTCCCATCCCCCTCATTTCCTACGAACTAAAAATAAAACTCAGACGAAATAGAACCGACCAACCCATCACCACCGTCCACGCCGCCAGCCCAGCCGACATCGACCGTGCCGTGCACGCCGCCCGCGCCGCCCTCGTCCACCCGTCCTGGAAAGGCCTCCCCGCCACCGACCGTGGCATCCTCATGACCAAGCTCGCCGCGCTCATGGACCAGCACCGCGAGCTACTCGCCTCCATCGAGGCCTGGGATAACGGCAAACCCTACCACGTCGCCCGCGACGAGGACCTCACCGAGGCCATCACGACCATCCGCTACTACGCCGGCTGGGCCGACAAGGTGGCGGGCCAGACGCTGTACCCCACGCCGCGCAAGCTCGCCTACACGCTGCGCCAGCCCATTGGCGTCGTCGCCCAGATCATCCCCTGGAACTACCCGCTGTCGATGGCGGCGTGGAAGCTGGGGCCCGCGCTCGCGTGCGGGAACACGGTCGTGCTCAAGCCCGCCGAGCAGACGCCGCTGAGCGCGCTGGTGCTGGCCACGCTGATCAAGGCGGCCGGCTTCCCGCCGGGCGTGGTGAACATCACGAACGGGTCCGGGCGCACGGCGGGCGCCGCGCTCGCCGCCCACCCGCTCGTCGATAAGGTCGCGTTCACGGGTTCGACGCAGACGGGGCGGGAGATCATGAAGATGGCCGCGGGCACGCTGAAGGATATCACGCTGGAGACGGGCGGGAAGTCGCCGCTGCTGGTCTTTGCCGACGCCGACCTCGACCAGGCCGTCAAGTGGGCGCATTTCGGCATCATGGCGAACCAGGGCCAGATCTGCACCGCCACGTCGCGCGTCTATGTCCAGCGGGCCATCTTCGAGCCCTTCCTGGAGCGATACCAGCGGACGGTCGAAACCACCTCCGTCGTCGGCGACCAGTGGGACGAGTCAACCTTCCAGGGCCCGCAGGTGACGCGCGCGCAGTACGAGCGCGTCCTGTCGCACATTGCGAAGGCGAAGGCGCAGGGCGCGCGGCTGGTCATGGGGGGCGGCGCGTATGTGCCGCGCGACCGCAAGAACCGCGCCGGCTACTTTGTGCAGCCGACCGTGTTCACGGGGACGACGGAGGCGATGGAGATCGTGCGGGAAGAGGTGTTTGGGCCCGTGGTGGTGATCGAGCCGTTTGACTCGGAGGAAGAGGCTCTCCGCCGGGCGAACGACACGATCTATGGGCTGGGCGCGGCGGTGTTCACGCGGGATCTCGAGCGGGCCCACCGGGTTGCGGCGGAGATTGACTCGGGCATGGTCTGGATTAACAGTAGTCAGGACTGCGATGCGCGGGTGCCGTTTGGGGGCGTCAAGCAGAGTGGGATTGGACGGGAGCTGGGGGAGGCCGGGTTGGCCGCGTATAGTCGGATTAAAGCCGTGCATGTTAATATGGGGAGTAAGCTATAGCCATAGCCAGGTTTAAAGTATACGTATGCGTGGCTCTTGTGCATAAATCCATGGAAATCCATCTTGTTTATTCCTTCTCGGACGAATTTCGGCCTCTGCAAGGCTTTATGGCTTTCTGCTCATCCCATCGGACGTTTTGCTCAAAGGAGCGTTTTATCGCCGGCAACCGAGGCACTTTGCACGGTTCTGTTCCTGCTTTTCTCCCAACAGCAGGCCTGATTGGCCAAGAGAGAACATGGAAATGGGAAATTTTGATTGTTGGGATTTTGATTTTGCAGCTTCAGATCAGATCACTAATACAGAGTAATAAGATGAGACGAATTCTGGCTGGATGCCTGGATAGGGAGTGGATTTCTGTTCTCCTCTGTTCTTCGGTACATCTTTCTCGGTCGCCTTCAACAGCGCATATGAATCCATCAGTCCAGTCTTGTTCTCCTTCGAATTCGTATTCAGTACATCGACTTCCTGCGTCCAGTTTGCTCCGTAACACACACACTCTCTCTCCGTATGGAGTCCATTCTCTCGCTCGCTAGCTCCGTCTGGCAATCCGCCAGCTTCTGGCGCACCGTCGCCATCGGCTTCGCCCTGCTCAACATCAAGAACCTCCCCTTTGTGTGGCATGTACGTGTCTCTCTCCCCTCGTCCCCAGCTGGTATCAACCAACGACTCCCACTAACTCCCCTCTCCCCCATCCAGCTCCGCGTCTACCGCTACTTCTTCCAGTATGGCTACCTCATCACCCCGGCCGTCGAGCAGCCCGCGCGCCCCAGCTCCGACCTCGTCAAACCCCGCAGCATCTTCACCCACGCCCCGATCCTCGAGCTCGACCTGAACGTCCACAAGTCCAACTCGACCTACTTCTCCGACCTCGACGTGTCGCGCACCGCCCTCATGTCCTCGCTCATCATGAAGGGCGCCGCCCTGCTCGAGACCCGCCTCCACAAGCAGCAGAAGTTCGGATACCTGCATTTCATCCTCGGCAGCGTCTACACGAACTTCAAGCGCGAGATCCCCGCCTACGCCAAGTACGAGGTCCAGTCGCACATTGCCTCCTTTGATGAGAAGTGGATCTACATCGTGACGTATTTCCTGAAGCCGAGTCGAGGGAAGAAGGGGAAGAAGGCGGCGCCGGCGGCGGTTGACGACGAGGTCCTCCGCAAGCGGCTCTTCGCTGTCTCGATCAGCAAGTATGTGCTCAAGAAGGGCCGGTATACGGTGCCTCCGCGGGAGGCGTTCGAGGCCGCCGGCTTCACGCCGATGAGCGCGTCCGGTGCGGCGAATGGGGCTGCGTCGGTGAACCAGCGCAAGACGGCGGGTGTGAACTGGGACGCGCAGGCCGAGTGGGAGCACCTGCAGGCGGAGATTCTCAAGGGGAGGGAGATCGTGCAGCCGTTTGTGGACCAAGAGCAGAAGCTCTATGATGATTATTTGGAGAAGATGAAGCTTCCTGCTTTTGCATAGGTGGTGTTTTTTTTTTCTTTTTTTTGGAGTATTGGTTCTAGAGATACACTTTATAGATTAAAGCAGATCACTGTTAATAGAATAGAATAGAATAGAATAGAATATAGACTTATTTGTTTCCATCATGAGGAACTCTGCGCTTAGGGTGGTTCATTTTAGGTATGCAGAGAGAGACATCTCTAAGGCAGGACAGACTCATTAATAGAATATTCAATAACCTGATCGCAACAATACAAGGGGGGGCCAGAAAAGGAGAAGAACCCGGACGATAGTAAGTTAAAATGGGCATAGGGAGTAGGCGAGGGCCCATCTACCTTGAAGCATTGCGACTTGATGTTGCTGGCATGTTGGTAAGCTTTTGGTGGCTCATGGCGATGTTCCAGCCTGCTAGCACAGGCTGTACAGCACCAAAGTCGCTGGGGGCATTACAGGGATTGTTGCAGGAGGAACGACATGGCAGATTCTTGACCACTTGCGCCAATAGGATATCTCTCATGGACTAACTAGGCGTCGCCAGTAGGAGCTGGAAACTACCTTATCCGCCGGCCACTGTTGCTTCCTGTCACTATGCATGCTAATTTTGCCTACCAGAAGGACCCGCCCTAGATTGCTTCAGGACCAAAGACAGGTGCAAAGCCCTGATCTGTAAGTAGCTATTGCACCTGCTAATGCATCCAGTCTTGCCTTCTGGGGTTTCCTGCAGGTCATCCATCTGGTAACAGTTGGGGAACGGTCAGTCGGACATTTCAACAAGACCGGAGACAGGAATAGGAGACTGGAGGGTCAAAAGAAAAGGGCTAACAGAACCTTATTTTATGGAGCCGCACGCTAAGCATTTCCAGGGTTTGTTACTACATACACAGTACTTGTTAAAGATGTTCTGGCTCATGATGGTGGGGAAGCAATATGGCCGCGCTAGACACATCTGAAATGTGCTATTCAAGCTAATCTGGTCTGGGTCAGCCGGCTTCGAGACTGCCACTGTGGCAGTCTCATGTAGACGGAAGAGACTATAACACAAAGGGTATTGTCTCCCTCGGTAGTCGGTACGCCAGAGGTAGACACTGTGGCAGACAGTTTCCTTCTGTTAGATAGTCATCAAGAATCACTCCTGTTCCACTATCTAGATGATCAGCGTTCCCTCTGGGAGCTGACTGTTCGGCATGGAAGATCTTCTCATCAACCACTGTGATGTTCTAGGCGAGTTCTCCTCCTCTTCTCTCTCAGTGCAGATATCAAATCACCGGAGGAATTTTACCGAGTCACAGGGGCATTCACGACCGCAACAGTCTGAGGCGACTCAAGATTACACTAACCGACGAAGCGAAAGCCAGAATTGCTACTTGATCCAGAGAGCGTGGAACTGAATTTCCCAGATCTCGACACCATGTTGGCAGCGTCATCATGTGGGCAAGGAGAGCCCAGGACGCAGTTATAAGATTGCGCCTCGACATAAAACGGGTAGATCTCAACACCTCCGCACTATTCATCTTAGTATAATTGTATGACCCTCTGCATAGCTCCCTATGGGGCCTGTGTGCGGGTAGCGAGGACAGTATCCGAATCTATGATATAGAGCGTAGGGGTTTGAGTATATTGATTAGCACGCTGAACAGAACCAAACCGACAACTGTCTTACTTGGTCTCATCCTACTCAACGGCGACCACTATTTTGTCGTTCCCGAAGACTAGACTGTCCTGACCTCAGTTATGTGCTGCGCA
Organism: Aspergillus clavatus NRRL 1; assembly: GCF_000002715.2. Taxonomy (NCBI): domain Eukaryota; kingdom Fungi; phylum Ascomycota; class Eurotiomycetes; order Eurotiales; family Aspergillaceae; genus Aspergillus; species Aspergillus clavatus. Next base: position 259,156 of record NW_001517107.1, on the reverse strand, counting down.
CAAATATCATCGGCGGCCTTTGGAGCAGCCACTGGCCTAATCAAGGATTCTGAAAGAGTCTCAATGAGCCTGCTCCTTCTATCACACAAGTCGCCGGGACTTATGTGCTCTTACCGTTCTACGTGTGGGGATTGCAATCAGATGCGCCCTCGGAGGCTACTGATTACCCGATTGAAGTCTTAATCAAATATGACCCATTTGAATATATGTACTCATATGAATCCTTCGAACATTTTGTAGCTCATAGACCACAACGCAGCTCGGGATGTACCATGTACATTTTGTCCATTGCTGAGAGAAACCTCAAGCCCAAACTAAACACGCAGGGCCAGAAACAAGGATCAGGATCACCAAGGACAGCCATCTCTCAGCAGTGTAGAGATACGGCATAGTCGCCCGCCCTATCAAGGCAACTTAAGTAAGGCGCTGCGTTCTTCCAACGGCTTGACCACAAAGAATGTTCGACGCAAGGAGAGGATCACAGTCGCAATCAAACGGCTGGCCGTTGAAGGCCAAAGTCCCATGACATCAAACAGCATACCAATGCTCTCCACCATTCATCTCCATGCAAGCGCAATGTTCTTAGCTTAGTAGAAATGTAGCCTGCGCTTGCAGCGAGTGTCTCAGATAACCCTGCCAATACCTCATCCCCCGCCGAGCCAAACCTCCAGCACGGGATAGCTCTAGATCAACAGCCGATTGGTTTCTGAGCATTGGTCTGTCAAGATATGGTTGGGCACTGATGCAGCCTGTAAACTGACCGCCGGTCTATTGCCCTCGCCCAGACAGTCACATAGCGAACATAAAAGCATACAAACTATTCTGACACCAGGAATTCACCTTCCCACCATTCCCCAGATTCGACACTCAAGTACGTACAACCCACCATGACCCGAACACAAGACGCCCCAGCAAAGCACGACCAGGCAACCGCCAGCCGGTACGACTTCGGCAGCAGGATCAGCACGCTCTTCGCCGAAGAGCTCGTCCAGAAGTCCGGCATAGCGCAGAGCCAGAAGCCTCTGCTTGTCTTCGACGATGCTTGCGGAACCGGCGCGGTCTCTAGTACCCTGCACCGCACACTCGATGACGAGACTACGCGCGGCTGGCAGTTGACCTGCGGCGATGTTTCGGAGGCTATGGTAGAGGTGAGCAAGCAGAAGATGAACAAGGAAGGATGGCGCAATGCCGAGGTCAAGGTTGTGGACGCCCAAGACACGACGCTGCCAGATGGACACTATACGCACGTCTTCTCGGCTTTTGGTACATATGAACCAGCCCCCATTCGGAAAGATGGCTGTGGCTAATGGTGTATGTAACCAGCGTTCAACCTCTTCCCAGACGACCGAGCCGCTATGAAAGGTAAGCTCGCCTTTTTTTTTTTTTTTTGGAAATTAGCCAATCATAATTGCCCGCGCAACTGCTTACATTCGGTACCTAGAATGCTTCAGAATCCTCCAACCCGGCGGCACACTCGCCATCTCAGTATGGTCCTCAAGTAAGCCTGCCCCCACCCTTCACCACCCTGTTCCCTGTTCCCTCCCTCCCTGACAAGCTTGCAGCCGTCTGGACCACCCTCATCCAATCCGCCATCGCAAGCCTACCAGGTAACCTCCCCACCCCAAGCACAAAAGACCTCTTCTGCCTCTACAACAAGAACTGGGCCGACGAGGCCGGCGTGCGCGCCCAGTTCGAGCACGCCGGGTTCGCGGATATCAAGATCACCACGGTGGGCAAGGCATACCCCATTCCCGTGGAAGACCTCGCCGAGGCGTGCAAGATCAGTCTGCCGCATGTCACGAGACGGTTCTGGACGGAGGAGCAGCGGGAAAAGTACGAGGATGAGATTCCAAAAGCTGTGCTGCGGATTCTTGAGGAGAAGGTCGGGAAGAATGGGGTTGCTTCTATGGAGGCGGAGGCGATTATTGCCACGGCGCGGAAGCTGTGAGAGATGATGGCGTTGGAACTTGAGATGGTTGGCGGGATGGTCTGGTTAGTTCTAAATGGTATAAGCATTTGAATTGGTAGAATTTGTGTGTGGCTTTATTCCATGATTTAGTATGTTACCAGTAGTCGTGAAGGGTACTCTTACCTGCTCGATGTTGAATGTCCTGAGGGAAATACCAGTCACTGCAAGTAGTAGCTCCCATCTTTCCAATTTTCAGTATATGATTTACCCAAATATTTCATGACAAAGTAGACGAACAAAAGGAAAGATACGACTAGCCCTATGCACAATAGATTCCGAATGTGCAAGTCTCGGCTTCCCGTCCAGAGATGAATTTCAACGGTAAATTCTCAGATTGATGCTAGAAAAACTACTTGCGCCACGCCTCAATAAGCCCATGGCAATTCCCAGGAATCTGGTAGACCTGCTTCACCTCCAGCCCCGCCAGGTCGAGCACCGTCTGCCACTCCTTGAGCGTCCTCTGTTTAGCACCCAGCGACATCATGATCATATCCATCCATCCCTCTTCGACACCCATCTTCTCTGCCGGGACGATGATCTCCTCGATCAGCAGACAGGATTTCTTCGGCTCCATTGCCGCTGCGACGTTCTTTAGGATGCGCACCACGCTTTCCTGGGGCCAGTTGTGGAGACAGCGGCGGATGAGGTAGCTCAGGGCTCCTAGAATCGGGTTAGATGGAGAAATCATTTAGAATTAAGGGAAGTAACGTACCCCGAACAGGCTGCTCGGTGAAGAAGTCGTAGCCCATCCGCTCGATCTTCGGGTCAAGTACGCCCTCCACGCTCTGAATGACATGTCCCTGGTCCTGCAGGATATACCGACCTGGCAAGCCGCAAAGGCCCTTGATACGAGCAATCGCCTTGCCCTTTCCGCCGCCGATATCCACCGCCACAACGGTGCTCGCGTCAGGCTGGAACCGGCTCAGATTTTTCCAGGGAAATAAGTCAGTCATCCATAGAGGCGTTATCGCTTGCAGCGTCATGCCGTTGTTGAACGCTTGCATCCGCTCAGGCTTCTCAGAGAGGTTCATGAACATGCTCTTCCCGTTTGTCACGTGGGCGTGGGTGTACGGGTTGTCCGTGGTGGATGAAGGTTCCTGCCAGCCGTTGCGCTGCAGGAACTCATGGAGTTTGAGATGAGCGGGCATGTGGTCGTCCATCCTGGAACAAACGCTGAGCATATTGCATGCCATGGAATGAGAGACTTACGCGAATCGGAACATCCCCCGGATCTCAGGGCGCAGGTAAGCCTCGGAAAACGGAGTGTGGCAGTACTGGCCCGGTCCAGTCTCTTCAAACGGACCGTACAGCGAGGAATTTCTCAGGAGACGAGCTGGTTTGTCAGCGGAATCAATTAAACGCCAGAGCTTAGATTATACTCACCGAGAAGCGACTCATCAACCTTCAGTTCCTTGGCCAGTTCTTGCGTGCTGCGAGAGACACCTCCGGTGGGTAGTGCCTCAAAGGCTCCCATCTCGAGCAAGGCGCGTACGCTCGCGAAATGAGCCGTCTATCACCCGTTGTTAGCATTTGATATGACATCTACACTGCATGCTGTAGCAATTTACCCGTTCATAGCAAGTAGCAGCAGCATCAACCGGTCCTTGAGCCATTTGGAGGAACTTCAGGGCTTCGAGAACCAAGTCATCGCGCACGGTTTGCCTGGCACTACAGCTCGCTAGGCTATTATCCTGGCCGCTAAGCAGAGTCGACTGGCAGCGTTCTGCTGCTCCGTTCAGCCGTTGCAGGGCTTTCTGGACGCCCGAGAGATATTGATCAGTTTCTTCAGTGATGGCCATGATGTAGTTTCTTGAGAAACGCTGTAGTTCCAAGATCAAGAGCAAGACCGCCGTGCGATGAATCACTTAGACGTAGACAGTTAAATAGGTCGTCCTAGAGTTCTCCACCGACTATGGAGATCTATTACTCCACCGGCATTATCGCACAGAAGATGAGACCGCCTCTCGATCCACGGATGTGATCAGACTGTACTGTATTGCCTGATTGAGAGCTATACCGTTGCCTGATCTCCTTGCAGAGTGGATAAGTGAGGCTTTCACCGCTCACTCTAGGGATGCGACGATGTGCATGCATATGATTCTCTACATTTGCTGGAGATTTAAGTGCGTGGCTTCGAGCTAAACATAGCTTCGCCAAAATCAGAGCAATGCATGCACGGCTGGTGTGCCCGCGCACGAGGAATCCTGAGCTTCGGTCACGTATGTGTCGGGCTACATGTGATAGCAGATGAAGACCACAGGCCCTTCGTCGACCCCCTCCCTTGCTTCTCCAGAGCCTTTCATTCCTGGTGCAGGCAACAAAGGAAGCAGAACACTTCTGTACCAGGCGATTGTGCCATCAACAGATTAACGGCTGATATCATTGACTTCACTGTATGATCAGTCTCAGATGAATAGTGGCGATCATACATTCAATAATGTTTTCATCCGCTGATACGTATCACCAGAATCTACACGTTTGGAACATGGCAGGACGATCATGTTGTCTGGCCAGCTAGACCCGCTATGCCGCCTCATGCGAAGAACCCCCCTAGCAGGGGGGAAAATTCAAGAGGAATGGCAGCCCACGTCCTTGATGCGTACTAGGAAGTCTAGAACATGGAATTAGCAAGTATTCAACGGTTTTCTCCAACTGAACAGATTATATTACGAACCCGACTTGACCCAACACCCACCAGGCCATACCGGGTTTCTTTCCTCGCTGCCCTCACGGTAACAAACAAAATGAGACTCTTCTTCTTCAGCAACAAATTCCCCCCAGATGACCTGCAGGAACTCTTTCGGCGTTTACGCTTGTACTCTCAATCTCCAGAACATGTCGTGTTGCGTCGACTTCTCGACGAGACGACCCAGGTCGTTCGAGAGGAGATCCGCCGCCTGCCCGCGGAATTGAGAAGTCTTATCCCACCATTCCAGTCAATTCTGGACCTCGCAGAAAGTCACAACTGGCACAAGGGACCGCTCTGCGGAACGTTCGAATGCATCTTCTTATGTTTGATTCCGCTATGTCTTTTCGTTGGGTGAGGTGTCTCCATTCCGAAATTGGCATTGGAGGAAGGGTGAACTGACCTGGGATAGCAACTACGAGAGCCGGCCCGAGAGATTCGGTTTCCATGCCCAGGACTCGCTCTTTACCGGTCTAGGTCTGGGCTTCCTGGCCGCCACAGCAATCGTTGCCTCCCCTTCCTTGTTGGATGTCCCCGTCACTGCGGCTGAGGTCATTCGCGTCGCCATGAGAGCCGGCATTCTTTTGTACCAAAAATCGCAGGACATCGAGCCGCAGTCCGTCAAAAGTCCCCTAGAGAGCTGGGCCACGCTTGTGAAGGGCCTTGATGAGGAGACGGTGCAAGAGGAGCTGGAGATGTTCAACACGTCTACGGTAGGCAAATGGATGTTGAGGGGAAGGAAATGATAAAACAATTGTCTGATCCGAGTTGCAAAATAGGGCTCCCCACAGTGCAGCAAGGTATATATCAGCGTCGTCGAACCGGATGGCAGTGTCTTTGTGAACGGTCCACCATCTCGACTGCGCCAATTCTTCAACACACCGGGGAAGGTACAATCGGCTCCAAGAGCGCCATTACCCGTGTATGGCGGCCCCTGCCACGCTGCCCACCTGTACGACAGGACACACAGTACGTGGATTGTCAGTGAAATGCGCCCTAGTGTCGCTAGTCGCAGACCCACAAACGCAGCCTATGTGCTGTCAATGGGCGATGGTCGACCATTGAAAGGCGAGACTGTGCAGGAGCTGCTAGAGTCAGCTACGCACGTCCTTCTGACGAGCGTCATTCGCTGGGGCAGTGTCCTTCATGCTGCCGCAAAGTTCCCTTACTGGAGGGACGATATGGAGCTGCAACTTGAGACATTCCGGCCGTCCACCCCAGTCGTTCACGGTTTGCTCTCGAGTGTCCAAACAGCATTTCCTGAATGTACTGTTGGCGTGGAAGACCTTGTAGAGTGGATATTCGACAACCGTAATATTCCATCTTTAACAGCCAATGACACGAAAATCGCTGTCGTAGGCATGTCCTGTCGGTTGCCTGGAGGCGCGGATGATCTGCAGCGGTTCTGGGAGCTGCTCGAGGATGGGCGGGATGTACATCAGAAGGTCCCAGCGGACCGATACGACGTGGATAGCCATACTGATGTAACTGGGAAACGACTTAACACCAGCCACACTCCCTTCGGATGCTTTATTGACAGCCCTGGACTCTTCGACGCCGGCTTTTTCGACATGTCTCCCCGTGAGGCCGGACAGACAGACCCCACTCATCGCCTAGCATTACTTACCGCATATGAGGCTCTTGAGCAGTCCGGCTATGTGCCTGATCGGACCCGTTCAACCACCCGAGACCGCGTGGGAACTATTTACGGCCAGTGTTCGGATGATTATCGTGAAGCGAATGCCGGCCAGGACATTGACATGTACTTCATCCCAGGAAATTACCGAGCATTTGCTCCGGGCCGGATCAGCTATTTCTTCAAGTTTTCTGGTCCAAGCTTCAACTGCGATACAGCATGCTCCGCCAGTTTGGCTTCTGTCCAAATCGCCTGCGCAGCTTTGCTCCGCGGAGAGGCGGACATGGTTGTTGCCGGTGGTCTGAACGTGCTCACAGGATCCGACAGCTTCGCCGGCCTCAGTCGGGGCTTCTTCTTGTCCAAGACTGGGAACTGTCAGGTGTTTGACGATGCCGCAGATGGCTACTGTCGAGGTGACGGAATCGGCTCTATCATTCTGAAGCGTCTGTCCGACGCAGAGGACGACAACGACAACATCCTTGGGGTGATTCTCGGCACGGCTACCAACCACTCCTCCCACGCCATCTCCATTACTCATCCCCATGCACCCACTCAAGAGCAACTTTTCCGCGCCGTCCTTACCCAGGCTGGCGTTCCGCCACAGGACGTGGACCTAGTTGAGATGCATGGTACTGGTACACAGGCCGGGGATGCGGCCGAAATTGAGTCCGTGACCCGGGTTTTCAGCCCATGGGCCCCCCGTCGAACGCACCCATTGCACATCTCCTCTGTCAAAGCCAATCTGGGCCACGGAGAGGCTGCAGCCGGTATCACGGCGCTGATGAAGGCACTATTAATCTTCCAGCATAACGCAATTCCCCAGCATGTTGGCATCAAGACAAAGTTAAACTCCAAGTTCCCCGATCTGGAGCGATTAAATGTCAAGATCCCCACAGAGACAGTTTTGTGGCCACATGATCCAGAGAGAAGGAGATATGTCATGGTAAACAACTTCAGTGCGGCCGGAGGAAACACCAGTCTGCTGTTGCAAGAGCCCCCTGTACGTCCGGACCCCAGGGGGTCTACACAGTCGCGCTTCGTTGTAGGCGTATCCGCCAAAAGCACAACTTCCCTGCGGCGCAATCTTGAAGCGCTGATCTCCTGGTTGGAAAGCAATCCATCTACGCAACTCGCAAGTCTTGCATACACGACTACTGCACGTCGTATGCATCATAAGTACCGCATCGCCGTGCACGGCGCCTCGGTAAATGAGATCCTCGACTCCCTGCAGAAACGCTTGCCTAAGGTCGATACCTGCCGGGCCGTGAATAAGATTACCTCCGTTGCCTTCGTATTCTCAGGCCAAGGCAGCTTCTATCTTGGTTTAGGCCGGCAGCTGTTCGAGGAGTATCCCCCCTATCGGGAGCAGCTCGAGCGTTTGGAGGAAATCTGCCATCAGCACGGTTTCGGCTCGATACTTCCGGCTATCATGGGCACTGAAGACGACGACCTTGAACTCAGTGCGTTGATCACCCAGCTTGCCACAGTGTGTGTCCAAATTGCGCTCTGTCGCCTGTGGCGAAACCTTGGCGTAAAGCCTGCTGTAGTTGCCGGTGCCAGTCTGGGTGAGTATGCCGCGCTGTATGCGGCTGGAGCACTCTCGGCAAGCGACGTGATCTTCTTGGTTGGCCAGCGGGCCTCGCTCATGCAGGATTTATGCACCGCCAATAGCCACGCAATGCTTGCTGTCAAGGGCACCGTCGAGGATGTGCGTCGTGTTTTGCAAAATCAAAAATACGAAGTGTCGTGTATCAATGGGCCGCTTAGCATCACGATTGCGGCAGCGGTTGAGGACATTCCCAAGATCCAGGAGACTTTGGCATCACATGGGTACCGCACCGTCAAGCTTAATGTTCCCTACGCGTTTCACTCATCTCAAATGGAGCCCATGCTGGACCGTTACGAGAAAATCACCAAGGGTGTTGCGTTCCGAAAACTCAAAGTTCCCTTGATATCACCAACTTTGGCCGACGCGGTCGTGGAAAACGCCACCTTGACCACCGGGTCTTACCTGCGGGATAATACACGCGCGCCGGTCCGCTTCGCTGAAGCGCTTGCGAAGGCCCAGGATAAGGGACTTGTCGGACCCAAGACTGTCTGGGTTGAAGTGGGTGTTCATCCGACATATTCCGGTGCTGTGCGTGCCACCATCCCAGATCTTGAATTGATCGTCCCAAGCTTCCGGTCTGATGAGAGCAATTGGCACACGTTGGCTGCCGCCATGTGCGGTCTGCAGGAGGCAGGCGTGCCACTTGACTGGAATGAGTGGTACAGGCCCTTTGAGTCCGAGCTTCGATTACTGGGCCTGCCATCGTACCAATGGAATCTGAAGAATCACTGGATCCAGCATAATGGCGATTGGTTGCTAGTAAAGGACAAAGCTTGCACACCTACCGTCCAGTCATCAGCACCGTCAACTCTGCGCACCGCTCTGGTGCATCAGCTTGTGGGGGAGGCATTCGGGATTGATGGCGGAGAGATCACCGTCCAGTCTGATGTGGTGGACAAAGACTTTTATGCAGTTGCGTCCGGACATAAAATGAGCGGGCGGCCCCTCGTCTCGGTAGTAAGTCGCTCATAAGTAACCCTCATTCTTCTGTGTCACTGACTTGCCCTTCTGCAGTTTGCCTACACCGACATCGCATTCACAATGGCGAGATATATGTATTCCCGCCTCAAACCAGGTTCACCATTCCCCGCCATGGATTTTGGCCAAGTGCGAGTTCTGCAAGGTCTGATTCCCCGCAAGGATCGATCGCGCCCACAGTGGGTTCGTATGCGCATGCAGGCGAACCTTCAGACTTCAAGCATGCAATTGACTCTACACAATGTGGTAGACGAAGGCTCCCCCCAGTCGGCAGAAGAGGAGCTGGGAAGCGGTGTTGTGACTTGCGGCGACGTCCAAGACTGGCAGGATGAATGGGCCGACTATGCCCACTTGCTAACCAGCCGAATCGATGCGTTGCATCAGATGGCGGATCGCGGGCAAGCGAGCCGGATATCGCGTGATCTTGTGTACACGCTCTTCCAGAATATAGTCGAATATGCGGAGCACTACCGCGCCATTCAATCCGTCGTGCTGCATGGTCTCGAGGCTGTCGCCGACGTGATTCTTGCCCCGAGCAAGGATGGCCGCTGGACCGCGCCTCCTCACCACATTGACCCCATCGCCCATGTCGGCGGTCTCGTGCTCAACGCCGGCCATGCCACCGATCACCACAAGACAATCTATGTCATGGAGGGATGGAAGTCCATGAGATTCTCCGAAGAGCTGATCCCAGGAGAGCTTTACCGGTCCTACGTCAAGATGAACCCGGCTCGTGGTAGCTCGGGCTTCTTCTTTGGCGACGTGTACGTGCTGCGCGGAGATCGTGTAGTGGGCAAGATCCGCGAGATGACACTGCGTCCGCTGCCTCGGATACTGATGAGTCGATTCTTCGATCCCCCAGATGGCGGTGATGGGCCACTGCCTCATCAAAGCCCGTCTCGAGACCTTCCCAAGCTGCAAATTCAACCTAGCTCCACTTCAGACTCATCATCCGGGTCCATGCAAAAGGACTCGGATGATGACCCTCCGACCCCGAAGGTCGACTTGCCCGTCCTCCCTTCGGAGAAGAAGGCCAACTCGCAGCTCGTCTGCAAAGCCATGGCTCTCATCGTGGCGGAAACGGGGGTGGAAGCGGACAGTCTGACGGATGACACAGAGTTCTCTGCCATTGGCATCGATTCACTCCTGTCCCTGGTCCTGGTGGAGAAGTTCGCTATCGACCTGCAGGTTGATATCCAGAGTTCTTTCTTTCTGGAGTCTCCCACAATCGGGGAGCTCAAGGCGTATCTCACTGCATCTTACTAGCTGGATAGTTTAGAGTGATTGTAATTTTGTATTTGACCTAGAGTATACACATCAGTCACGTCATTCTATGGTGATCTATCTTGCCTTTACTTCCGAATGGTATGGCGGGGTTTGTCTGGAAAGTCGGTATTGATTGCCAGAAGGATTCAGTCCAATAATAGATAGAGCAATACAGAGATGATACATGATGATCAAAATTCACAAGTGGATGCGATTACGACAATTCACTGAGGATGGTTGAAGGATACTTTGAAGCCACATCCAGAATGTTGCGGAAAGACTGATTAAGCGATGGTGGGCTCTTCCGCCTAAGGCATCAATCTAGAGTACCAAAGTACCCCTTAACACTTTCCTTACCACTGGTTCCACGCCATCAACAAACAGGTCTTTATTATTGACCAGGTTCCATGGACAAACACTTAAACTACTATAGACGACATCCAATATCAGAACCCATTCACTGCATACCGTTGCCTCTGGGCCGAATCCGCATCATCACCTCCGGATTGGGCAAAAACACCGGCCCATTTGTGAACCCATAAGCCGGCATCTTCTTGTTCGCCAGCTCGACATCATACTCCACGAGAAACTTGATGAAGATGGTGCGGCAGATCTGGCTCGCCAGCACCCGCGCGGGACAGCTGCCGGTTCCATGGGAGAAGGACAGGAATGTGAGCGAGGTCGTTGCGACACGGGGCGTGCACGCATTGCTGTTGGTATCGTAGAAGCGGTAGCCATCGAAAGTCATGGGGTTCTCATAGAAGTCTGGGTCTTGGTGGATGTCACGGCATGGTGAGACGAGGATCGTACCGGGGCGAAGGGATAGGTCGATGGACTTCAGAGTGACAGGCTTCATGACCCGACGGAAGCTGACCACTAGTTTTGCGATGAGTCTGGGATGAAGGGCAGAAGCCGGGAGTAGGAGAACTTACAAGGTGAGATATCATACAGTCGGAAGGTCTCCTTGGTGAAGCTTTCCAGCTTGGGGGCATACTTGAGGGTTTCGACAGTCCACTCGCCGTTGGTGAGCTCCAGAGCTTTCGTGATCTCCTCTCGAAGCGGGGACATGTACTCGCGGTGGTTCATGATGGCGTACATCTGGAAGACGATGTTCACTGTGGTCGGTTTCGAGAGCTCGAAATGAAAGAACAGGAGGTCATCCGCCAGAATCTGCAGCTGCGCCTTCTCGTTAGTGCAGATCCCATCCCGATTCAAGCTGCCATTTTCCAGAGCCGCTTCGATGAGAGCGTCCAGCAGAGATGTTGGACGGCTGTCTTTGACTTCAATGTTGGCCTTTCGTGCAGCTGCGACACGCCGGGCAACCTCGGGAATGAGCCTTGCTCTCGCCATCGATAAATGGGTTCTCAGCCCTCGGCACTGGGGCGAGAAGCGCCATGCAAATGGGCGTAGGATTCGGGGATAGGCTGTTCTCCCGTAGCAGCTTTCCATGATTGCCGCGCCAAAGGAAGACACGTGGTGATGGAGCACCGGGTCGTAGGGAGTGTCGGGCCCCAGAAGCAAGCTCATGGTCACGGTCGAGCATAAGGACATGATAGTTTGGAATGTGTTGACTTCCAGCCATTCTGGGTATCGTGAGCAATATTCATCGTCTGTCTTCTTCTACTTACTATCTTGGGTGGGCTGCTTGAATATAGAGGGTAAGACATTGTCTATATTGCGCACAAGAAGCTTGTTGAGATGATCTGTTCGGCAGATGGTCAGCAAGTAGTATCCTCCGCTGTGGTGATATGACATACTGAGAGATTGAGTATTATTGCAACTATGAACGGCCTGAATGGGCGTTCGATCCGTGACATCGCTGTACAAGTTCATGTCCACAAACTACTCCCCGAGGATGTCAATCATCAGCTCCCGCATCGCGCGCGCGCGCCCTTATCACGGATATTACCTCTGCCAGGGCATGAAGAAAACTCAGTTCCTCATGCGGTAGAGCCCGCCATTCCTTCGCCGAGTTCAAGGGCATGACAATCCCGTAATCATCGTTCTGCAACCGCGTCGCATATGGTTGTCCATTTTTGCTATACTAGATCCACGCCGACAATTGTTCAGTAGGTGGGAGACAATCCAGCAGCACATCAAGTTTCTCAAACATACCAAGTGGTATGCCCTCGCATACTCCTTCGCGGCATCAAAACGCTTCCACCGCAGCAGCGGGCGCATGTAACTTCCCTCGTCGACAATCGGAATGCCCTTGAGCGCTCGCCTCTGTTGCCATCCGTCTAGGTAGTCGGATATCACGATCAGGAGACCGCATAGGAGGACGAGGACGACGCCAGTTAGAGCGGCTGAAGTGCCGAGATCCGCGAGATGATGGATGCTGGAGGATGCTTGAACGGCCATGGTGGTATGCAGTTGCGAAAAAGCGGGTCATTCAGACGCAGCTGCTGTAGAGCAGCATAACACTGGGGAGGATGTGATAAGAAGTAGTTCATGGATTTCCCAGTGGGCAATCACTCAAATACCGCTCCAGTTTGAGGTGTGGCCTGGGACCCCTTACCAAGGCAGCATACCTGACGCTCACGATCCGCCACTGAAGCTGCATGCCCGAAGCAAGGGGGGGTTGACAAAAACCACCGTCAAGACGATTGGATTCAGTTAGTTGTGCCAGGTTTTTGGTCTACATATTCATCGTGAGTTTGGGGAATGAGAAGAGAGATCTAGATCCCGATTGCCGGTCTCAGTGAGATATGCTGATAGTATCTTGGGTTCCAACGTTTACAGTTGCCTAATCGGAATGGTACCATTCCAGTAATCGAGGAGCTCGTTATGAATAGACTGATGTGTATATATATATATATATATATCCCCGAGCTGCTTGACTCTTTGGAGAAATCACTCACGCTGTCCAACTATAGTTAGTTACATGAAGGCTAAATATAGATAAACATGATGTTCCAACCTAGACCATATGATCTATCTCATGTCGCAAAGTCGAGGCATCATGATCGATTCAACGGGATTTCTGAGATATAGAGAGCCCCCCCCTACCGGAGTATGTACATCAAAGTAGAGTATCAGGGGTAGGGAGGAATAGATACGTTCAGCATCCAAAGACGGCGGTCCCAAACCCTTAGGGCATCCTCTGCCATCATAGTGGAGAGGATGTACCTCTTGCGCTTGGAGATATTGTCTGTGGAGCATCTTGAGTGTGGATCAGGAACTTATTAAGTAGTTCGTATATAGTAGATCAGATAGACTCTGAAGCTTAAGGTAAGAAAGGAGTACATCACTCTGTCTACTGTCATTGTCTCCATCATCATCATCATCATCATCATAAGGATCATCCTCATCCTACCCAGTAGCAAGAGATCGGTTATAGTGGTCAGAACCCTAAGACTAAGACAAGGGAATACATGTTTATCTTCACTCTATTAGAATAACTCACTTAGAACTAACAGTCATTGTATGTCATTTGATCTGCATAGATGACGTGGGTGTGTCTGTTTTTAATTGTTGTTGTAATTGTTTTCAACCAAGACAAGATCTGTTGTTTTTGACGTCACTTGGCAGGAACACACTTTGGGCTCCCCAAAGAACCAACTGAAAAGAAAACATTCTGCTGCACACTATCCACAACATATTGAAATATTCTGAATCATCTTTCTATTGTTTTCTTCAGGAGCCAAAATTATCTCAGATACCCCCCAAGATACCCAAGATACCCTTTTCGGTTGATTTCGCTATTCCCAGTTTTTATCACACCTTCGGCCGATATAGTTGCACCCCAACGCTGGCGTCTCTTCACGAATATTGAACGACTTCAATCATCCCAATCCTACACATTTGACGACTGCAATGGCAGTAATATGGGGCCTCGATCTCCACGAGATCCAATGGCACAAGTTCAAGAGTGCTCACATGTTCAACCGCGCCTACCACCTGCGCCGCACCAAGATGATCATCTACCAGATGGCCATGATCTTTTGTGTCTGCTCAGAATCAGTCGGCACAGCCGCATTATCAGGTTCGTATCTCTTCCCTCCCGTGAAAACCCGTCTCAATATCGGATTTCGGCGCAGTCTAATCACTCTGGAATTCACAGACTACCTCGACCAACAAGACGCAATCCAGCAACGGCACCCCGAGGCCCGAGTCCACAACAACGACTTCATCGGTGCTGCATCCTATAACATCTTCGTCGGCGTCTCCGTCGCTACCATCTTCGGCGCCGCCTTCTTCTTCGATCTCTTCTGGCCCGAGCGGCACGAGAGTCGCTCCGTGCGCTTGGCATGGAAGATCTGTGGCGTGATCGTGTCGGTGATGATGCTCGGTTCGGCTCTCACCATGACGGTATATTGCTCATCATCTTGATCCTAGATGATCCAGTGGCTAATTGGGGTCCCTAGATCATCACTGCCACGCACAGCGCCCGTATCACTGGCACGGATGGCGCGTCCGCGAGCAAGTTCTTCCAGGAATCGCCCAAGAAGCCTGCGCTGAGTACGTCTTTTTTAAAATTGGATTGGATTGACGATGCTGCGACACAGTGCTAACCCATCGCAGAATATCGCACGAACCCCAAGGCCGTTGCATCCGTCGTCCTGGCGTGGCCGGGATGGATCGCGACTGTCGCCAGGTATATCCCCTTCTTTCGCTCACTCAGGCTGGACACTGACTTAGTGTAGTACCATCATCTTGATCAAATCCCAGAGACACGATGATCAGTTCGGTCCCAGGTCCAACTACGGTCGAGAACAGGAGAAGGAGGTCCCCGCCATCCGAGCGGAGGATAAATCAATCGCTGCTTGAACGCTCTCGTCCAAACGATGTTATGATTGTATGATACCACGGATAGGATAGACTTGCCGCGTTGCTTGAATTTGGGCTTTGGAGTTCAGCGGGTTCTTTTTGGCTTTCGCTTTCGCTTTCTTGGACATGCTTGCTGCGTCAGCGATGATTGTAAGTAATGTAATAATGTTTTAGCACGTGGTGTACGATATTGAGATACATGGTCCTTTCTTCCAGAAAAAATAGGGGGTTATTGTAATCGAATGATGGAGTCGATTTACCCCAACTGTGCTACCAACTGACCCTGTCTAAACTACACGGATTGTATGTAATTGACCCCGTCTTTGGCCCATTAGCACTCTTATGTCTGTGATAGGATGCACAAGTCACAGGAGACAGCTGACCACGGTTCGAACTTGGATGACATAATTTCTGACCTTGGTTAACTTCTCTTGGCAGTAATTCCTAACCTGATGAACTTTTCTCCAGCCTTGCTCAACTGGAAGCCAAGAAGTAAAAGTTCATGAAGGTTAGGTGGGGCAGAAATTTTCTAGCCTTGATCAACTTTTTTCTAACCTTGGTCAGCTATAAGCCAGAGGATATAGCCAAGAAGTTTAGATAGAGTAGAGCAAAAACTAAAGCAAAACAAAAAAAAAAAAGAATGCATCATCCGTGAATCGAACACGGGCCTCGTCGATGGCAACGACGAATTCTACCACTAGACCAATGATGCGACCGCTCGGCCATCTAGCTGTTGCTTGGCATTTTGATAAAATCGAAAACATATGTCCCTCTGCTAATTGTTCCCCCTTGACTCCTACTTTGTGGTATGGTATTCATTTCTTGGTAGGCCACGCTATTTTTTGCTTGTATGTGCCTAATTATATCCTTGTAGCTTCAATATATCTCTAGTATAATTTGTTTGTAGACATAGGTTGAGGCCAACTCGTTTGAGCATGTATTCATTTGATCCATCCTGTAATATGTATATATACTGGTGAGCCATCCTCTTACGCTGGAAATGATCTTCGGATACCAATCAAGACAAGGTTATTCATAAGCTAGCCTTAAATGACCCTTCGATTTTCTCAATCTGCGCCACGCCTCGCTTATAGCCATCGAGTGCCTGCAATCGGTCTGCATATGCTGCCACCGTGGGATACTCGTTGCGAAGAGAACCCAACCTCGACAGCGCCGCAATGACAGAGTAGCTCAGCACGATATCCGCAGCTGTCACCGTTTCACCGCAGATGTACGGTCCGCCTCCTGGCGCTGTCTTAAGCTGGTCCTCCAGAAAACTCAGATTTGTGTGGATGTTCGGGTTCACGAATGCGCCCTCCACTTTGGAAGCGACCATTTTGGTGACCGGCTTGATGAAGAATGGGACCGGCGCATTCCGGATGCCTGATCCAGAATCAGCTATGAACGCAGGGTTGCAACGTAAAGCAAAGCAGATAGCAAGCACTTACTATCCATAACCACTTTCATCACCAGAAACGGCGTCAGAGATCCCTCCGTATAGTGCATGAAATACTGATATCGCATCCACTCCTCCGTCTCCCCGCCCACCTGCCCTTCCTTGCCCTCGCTGTACCGCTGGGGGAGGAATCGTTCCCCGCCAAAGTGCGTGCACAGATACTCGATGATCACGGCGGACTCCGCGAGCACCAGTGGTTTGGACAGGTGGGGTGCCTCGATGCTGATGATTGGCGATTTACCCAGGGGATGGATCTTCTTCAGCTCGTCTGGCGCGGTCATGTCGGCTCGGCGTTTGAAGGTCTTGATGCTGTAAGGTATGTTGAGTTCTTCGAGGAGCCAGACTATGCGCTGTGCACGAGACTTTTCGAGCCTGGTTACCTTGTTAGTCAAGCGTTGATGATGTATAGGTACTGGACAGCATACCAGTAGAGAGTGACCTTGAAAGCGCCGTTGTCCGCCATGGCTGTTGTGTGTTCGTAATTATGTTCAGTGTCGCAATTATGCTCGAGTATTTGAGCGTAGAAGTTCCTCGCGGTGGGTAGTGAATTATATGATGCCAATGTGAATTTATATACTACGTAGTTGATCGTCGCCCGTGGAGGAATCCCGACCTCGGTTCAAATCCTCTCCCGAGTACTTCACAGCCACAGGGAATCCGATCATGCATGTGGACCTTTGCGTGCTTGGCTTCTGCTCCTCTCGTATCCATTTGGTCGACAGGTAACCGATTGGATGAATTGAGTTCTACTTGATCTTTGGGAGGCCATGTTGACGTTCCTCGTCTTTGATATCGGAAGGGAATCCATCCGCCATAGCCACGTTGGACTCATGATTTCACAGCTTCAAGCTCGGGCTTCTGGGGTCTGACGGATCGTTTATATATAATGAACAGCAAGTTATTTGGATCGCCCACAGGTGATTTTGCATCACCTTGTCCAGGGATGACATTGTGATCAGCTTTGGGGGAATGACTTTCTCACTTCCAACCACCATGCAGGACAGGAAAAAGAATGTTCTGCCCTTTCCATCTAGGACATCGATAAGTTTTTTTAAACAGGATGCGGTCATTTTCATTCGAAGGTTCTTCTTGAACACTTTGTCGGAATTTAAATCCCCATCCCTTCATCAAAAGGTTCTCTGCATCAAACAGTGTCTGCCTCCTATCAAGCTGAAACATGATATGGCCCGTCAAGTCACACTAAGAGTTCTCCAACACTGCTACGTCGGACTACTTCTCGGGTGGAAATATATCGGCTTTATTGCTACTGCCGGAGATCGTCGAGTCTAAGCTCCAATCTTGTGCCAATAGCCGACGCTGATGAAGGAGTTCTTGTTTCTCTTAAACGACTTGCAGCAGATGCTTGTTCCGGCACAATGTCCGTCTTCAAACAGGGATTTCGTTGCAAACCCCGCCCCTTTTTTCTTATAAATAAACCGAAGCTGCTGAACATCTGCAACATCTGAAGTTCTTTGGTATTTATCGCGTGGTTGTGACCCCAAGGACCAAGATGTTGCTCATCAACCGCCTGATCTCAATTCTGGCATTGGCTCAAGCCACTGTTGCTTCGTTGCAAATAGTTTGCATCTCCATCTTTCAAATTGTGGATATAATCTCTCTGACACCGATAGGTCCCCGGAGCGACTTGGACTGCCGATGGTACAAATCAGCATATCCAGGCACATGGCGGAGGTATCACGCTTCCTCCCAGAAACATAGAGGCGACTCATTTCTAATCCTACGCTGTCTATTAAGGAATCATCGAGGTCGATTCCACCTACTACTGGATTGGCGAGAACAAGCTCGACGGCAGTGCATTTCAGTCTATCAATTGTTACTCCAGCACAGTATGTACCCGGCCATTCTCTACCCAATCAATCCAATGATTGATTCGCACAGAACTTGGTGGAATGGACCTTTGTCAGCGAGCTCCTGTCGCGACAAGGCAGTGGAGACCTTGGACCGAACCGGGTTGTTGAACGGCCCAAGGTCATCTACAACGAGGCGACCTCCACGTATGTGATGTGGATGCATATCGACGACAGCTCCTACAAGGAGGCCAAAACTGGCGTGGCGACCTCGTTCAGCGTCTGTGGGCAATATAATTATCTGTGAGGATTGTGCTGTACTGTACCTTGCAGTGATTATCCTGACCCGATTATAAGAGGGTCATTCCGACCTTTGGGCCAGCAATCGCGCGACATAGGCTTGTTCAAGGATGACGATAGCTCGGCGTATCTGCTCACGGAAGATGTAAGCTGAGACAAATCTCGCCTGAATTAAGCTTACCTCTCTGCAGCGCCCCAATGGATTGAGGATTAACAGACTGACCGATGATTACACGAATCTGGACTCGACCATCTATCTCTTTCCAGAGCATATCGAAGCCCCAGCGATGTACAAGCAGGACGGGGTATACTTTCTATTTGGATCTCAATTAACCGGTAACCCACCCCCTTTCAATGTCCGCTAACAAGGCTAAAATCCTACAGGATGGTGTACGTGCTCAATCTTGACGTTCTAAAAAGCTATTTCTGACAACCACTATCATAGCAACCAACGACAACAAATACACCACCGCTACAGATCTCCAGGGCACTTGGAGCTCCTGGGCCAATTTTGCCCCTTCTGGAACCCACACATACGACTCCCAGACTAACTTCATCTTCGGAGTCGGGAACTCCGTAGTGTAACAATTCCTCCCCATCCGCATTGTCCTCCTACCATCTAACTGTGTTAGGTACATGGGTGACCGCTGGAAATCATCCAACCTCATGGCATCGACCTACATCTGGCTTCCCTTGACTATCCAGGGAACACAAGCCAGCCTGGTAAGCATGCCCCATTTCTTCCAGATAGATTGTATACTAACCCCACCAGCAAAACCCAGGTTCCTGGATCCTCCCTCTCGACGGAACCTGGTCCGCCGGCGGCGCAACAACAACCATCGAAGCCGAATCCTCCAACAATATCCTCTCCAACGGCGCCAAAACCGTCTCTTGCAGCGGTTGTTCCGGCCGCAAGTCTGTCGGTTGGATCGGGGGTTCAGGCAATGGAACACTGAAGATCAGAGGTGTAGCCGGTGCGTCGAGCATGACCACCATCCGTGTGCAGTTCGAGAACGGCGATTCCGCCCAGCGGTATGTGACGGTGAGTGTCAACGGGGAGTCGCAGATTCTGGCATTCTTGCCCTCGCAGGATGGGAATACCCCTGCGTCTTCTGCTTTGCATGTTCGGTTGCAAGTTGGGAGTAACACGATTACTTTCAGTGGGTATCAAGGGCAATATGGTGGGTGGTCTCTTCCTTCTGATAGATCTGCCGGAGTGACTGACGTGGTGATAGGTCCGGATATTGATCGGCTCGTAGTGCCAAATTCGTAAGTATGTATATAGAAGACAAAAGATGAATACATTGACTAAAATAAAATAAAAGCAAAAGTATGGTATCTCTCTGGAAATGAAAACCCAGGGTATGAGGATCGTAGCCCGTATAAGCATATCCTACACTTACGAAGTGTATCCCCTTCCAATGTGTACTGGCCTAGCAAGACAGCGGTGGCATCAATTGCAAGGAAAGTTCTTACTCTGCACGTGCCTGTTGAAGTACGCATCCAGATTATGGAGTAGCTCATCCAATCCACAGACTGGGATAGTATTGACCCCAGGAGCAGTGATGTTCTGGTCGTAGATAGCCGATAGTGCTGCTGTGTCTGCCGCTTTTGCGAAACCACCACCGTTCTTCTTTCTATTTTGCATATAGCCATTGACAGATCTATGCAACAAGCAAGATGCAGTTAGTATGCCGAAATCGCAGCAAGGGCTCAGTGACTCACGCTTGGACGATCTGATCAAAGGTAATAGGCCAGGCTTTGGAACCCAGGGACGAGGTTCCCGGCAGGATGGTAAACCGCCCGATACCGCATAGGTTATGGGGGCAGATTGGACTCTTCTGACAGCCCACGCCATACCACATCTGATTTTGATAGCAAACTCCTGTCTTGGCCGCGACAGCCGGCTCCAACCACTCGGAAAGATCTGAGGAAGACTTCTCACCGCACATATGGCCAGAGTTGATGATCACGGGGATGACCGGGCTGGGCGATTTTTGCCAGGCCAGAGGAATTAGGGAAGCGAGGAATGCATTTAGGATTGGGCCGTTCATGAGCGAATTCAGACTCGGGGGGACCCAGTTGGGTTCTAGGAGTTGTCCACCCGTGATGATGGAGTGCAATGTCGAGATGGATGAGCCATTGAAGAGATATTCGTCCTGGGGTAGCAGATCAGCTATACGCGGTTTCCACGGACTCTCAATAATCCAGGGATACCCACAATTGTAGTAAGACTGCCGAAGGCGGATTTCATCATGCCCCCAACGTTTTGGCCAAGGATGTTCTCTTCGACAGCGCCGGAGGCCACTGCCTGGAAACTCCCGGCAAAGTGGCTGCTGCTCATCCCAACCAGCTCAGTTACCACCGCCTTTGCTTCAAAAACACCATTTTTGATGGTTGAGAAAAGCTCCGATAGGACTGGCGTGGTTGTAGAAGGCCTATATGGTTGGTCAGTGTATGGTCATACAGTTAAGCAGTAAGGTAAGAGACTCACCCCTCCCAATTGTCCGAGTGAGCTCCCTATCAATGCCCCGGCAGGGGATTTGGCATTGGCACACGTGAAGGTGGATTGACAATCTGCATATCCGAATCAGTCAAAAGCTCAACGAATAAATCATAGGGCAGACGTACGGTTATCACTAGCAAGGTCAGCGCAGTCCATGTCACCAGGTAGTCCGAAATAGTTCGCAATACTCCAAATGAAGTTCTCCTGCGGCTTGGATGTGGAGGTCTTGTGGGAGTTATAGTTGTTGATGGCAGACGTCCAAGCGCCTTCACAGTCTGCTGCTGCCCATTGTGAGGCAGCTGGAGCCAAGGAATTGCAAGCCGTAGCTGACAATGCGGCCCTCTGAGAAGAAGAGTAGGAAGACGCAATAGATGCAACAGTCGAGACAGCTTTGGTGGTGCCTGCACATGTTGGCTTAGAATTGACGGCATAATTGTGATAGGTAGAAGTAGCACATGAAACAACGACGCCATCAGGCCTTGTGGTGTAGAACGGACCATGGGAGGCACCAACGGTAGCCGTTGGCTTGGTGGTGTACCCGCAGATATTGAAGCCAGTTTGAGTGCCGGAGGGAGTGAGGAAAGAATAAGTGCCATCCATGCCACTACATTTACACCCGGATGGTGCGTTGTTATCTGGATCCGAGAATGTGTTGCACGTAACTTCGGGTTTTGCGGTGGAGATGGTTTTTGTCGTGGGAGCATTCAAGGCGCAGGCTGATGCCACTGCACGTCGTGCGTTTCGCCCGCCAGGTGCGTTCTCGTACTTCCTGTGAAGGTCCTGGATGGTTGAGTCTATCTCGGCCATGAAGCCCTCAATACCCACGGTGGCTGTCTCCCCGAGATTGCGGAACTCGAACAAAGGGACAGAGCGTTGGGAGCCGTACATCCTCTCCATTCTAGACCCGAGGCCTCCGATGGAACCGTCGATACTTTTGTCGAATTTCGAGAGCAAGTCTGGAGAGGGAGACAAGGCGCCAATACCTTGGATCCAGGATTTGACGCTCATAGTGGCATGGGGATGACGTGCAACGTTGGTATAAGCCAGATCGCCAAATTTGTTGTTGGAAATGATCTTGGACCCTTGTTTAGAGCAGTACTTCTCATCGAACCTGGAGACGTCGTTAGTCGAGCATGCAAGGAGGGTTGGCGTACGTACATGACCTCGCGTGTCCCATTTGCTTTGGAGCATGCTAGGAAATTGAAGAGACTGAAAAGGTCGCCCGGGATCTTCGACTTCACTTGTTTGAAAAGGGTATTGAAGTCGGTGCGAGGCATGAAGGTTGTACGCAACTTAGGGCTCTCGTCCGGCTTCAGAGGGTCGCTTGCGGCTTTCGCATAGGATAAAACCAAGGAGCAGAATGCGAGTACATCGTCGGTAACCTTGCTCGGATCAATACCATTGGGGTTTCCCTCAAAATATTTCGGCATGACAAGAATCAGATAGTTCTTGCCATACATATAGTCTTTGGCGAGGACGGGCGGGTCTTCTGTCTGAAACTGCAATTTCATCAGGCTATAGACTGCCTCTAGGGGCATAGGCGCAGTGATCTGTGGCATCCACAACGTGTTCAGCCCACTGTCTCTCTTACCGGGCGACCCGATCGTCCAGGGATTGCATTTGTTGTCCTCGATGCCAACAGTAGCTCTTACTGGAGCTTTCCATGGCGCCCAGTTTAGCTGGCCAGATGTCAACAATGAAGATACACCGGTATTGGTTGCTTGGCCACTCACAAAATCATCTGCTATTGCTTTCCCTGCTCTGGCAGCGTCCCCACTGCCGACTTTGATCGCTTCGCCGTTCAGAATATACTCTCCTTTGACTTTCCCAGGGCCATCCCCCGTGTCTGCCGTCAGGACCCAATTTGGTCCTCTGCGACCTGCAAGAACTTTTTTCTTCGCCGCATTGGTGTCATCCAAATTGCATTTGTAGTTTTCAAAATAGAAGAAGGGGCTCTCAAACTCAGCTCCTATGCCTGCAGTGCCGTCGTTGGTGGGCCCATCGAGGTATTCCACCATGTCCTGGACATCTTGAAGGCATGGATCTGCGCGCCCCTGTATTGGCACAACGACAGCCGTGGCTGTCCATATAATTGGGAGAATGTACAAGAGAAGATGCATTGAGGACGAGTCTACTGAGATGAAAACAATTGATGCTAGATAGTGATGGTACTGGATAGAAATTGAGAACTGTGCTGCTTGCTGCTTTCCCCCCATCATCGAACGGAGATTCTCAAGATTTTATACACATCTTCAACACCATCCAGAAAGCAGTAGATGGCCTCAAGAGCCCAAATGGCCCTCGAAGCCCCCAATTGTTGGTTGATTGCGCTGATATGGTAGTATTACTGAAACAACAACGCCCTGAGCATGGAAAGACTCCTGGAAGAAGTTGATAATCCACATGATGCTCTCTCCTGCATACATCACCAAAATGAAAGGTGTCGCGCTCTCTTTCCTCTTGGGACCCAACTATCGACTGTGGAGGCGGCCACACGATGTCTTGAACGAGGGCTTGTGTATGTATACGCTTTGCTGCTGTTAATTTGTTGCTTCATATGATAGAGATATCTGGGGGCCAGGTTTCGGATTCCACCGCAGATGGGGGTTAGGATATCAGGTCACTGATTGCACAGGTCCACAGCGCTCAGATTATATATCCATAGCCCCCAGAGTATAGGTTGACGCTAAGGGTGCTGCAGCAGTCTGCGGTCATTGTTTCATACTCTACTCTACAGGGATTCATCCATGTATGTCATTTGAGAAGCAATCATCGTACCCCTGAGAAGAACGCCGATATGGGGCCACAAGGAAGAAAAGTATTTCGTATAACACATATGAGCTTATACGGTTTTTCTCTCTCTTTTTTTTAATCCATTGGTCTTCCAGCTGCATGAATTGAGTGGACTATGCTAAGCTCGATGCCGGCAGGGGCGGGAGCTTAGGGTCTTAGCATGTCAAGCAAGGAGACACTAACCCTCAACTGTTGGCTTCATGCAGCTTCTCAGTGGTAGTCAAATAGTGACAGAAGTAGCGCCGTCGAATAGTGCCCTCCTCCCACTCTATTGATCCTTTGTTCCTGTTGATATGGAAGGGGCTAAGATAAATACCTCATCACTTTATAGACCGGCATGTCTCCATTTGTTCTTTAAACACATACCACTTCCCAATCCCGACAAGTGACATTTATTCCCTCATCTCTCAAACACAACCATGGCACTGATGCGTCTGCCAAATGAGCTTCTTGAGAAAATCATCCTACACTCCATTCCTGATGCGTTCGAGGGTCTGGCATTGACTTGTAAACTTCTGTACGAGCTCTGCACCCCGTTCATCGCGCACCACAATGAGATCCGCTTCTATTATCAGCGTTTCAAATATTTTAAAATGAAAGGGCTATGGCAGAGCCACCTTTACTACATACGCGAGCCTTACGCGTGCTGCTCTGCATACAATCTGCTCGCACGCATTGGTGCTGAGCCACGTATCGCTCGCTACATGCGAGAGGCAGACTGCAATCTCGACAGCCAAAGAGCACCGCGGATGGATTTTACTTGGTATGAGAACGACCACCGGCCTGAAGCTGTGGCTCAGTTGATGGCCAGCTCCCTCTACCTGAAAGAAGCAGGGCTCGATTGGAAGGAATATTATGCCGCCATGGAAAAGGAATTCGACGAATTCGACGCCTCGATCTACTCGCAACACGCCGCGGCGTTTCTTCTGACGCTCCTGCCCAATGTCAAGCGCCTCAAGCTTCCTGCATCCTGGCAGCCCGTTGCCAGAACTGATAAGCTCGTCGAGACCATCATCCGAAGAGCTAGACAGGCTCATCTACTTCGCAATGCACCCAGCATCGCCGGAGTCACCAGACTAGAGGCCGAGGGCAGATACGAACCCACAGGCCGATTCTCCCTCGATTTGCTGGCTCCGTTTCTGGTTCTGCCGCATCTCCGGTCGTTCTACAGCCCCCGCGGTGTATGCATGGCCGACGGTGACGAACGCCTGGTGTCCAGATACATGCGTGATGGTTTGAAATCCACCCTCGAAACAGTTCATTTTTGGCGGGCCAATATCAGCAGCAGGGCCATTGGCGAGCTTCTAAAGCACACACCACACCTCAAGACATTATGCTACTCGCGCTGGACGAGGGCCACCGATGAACCGCAAGACTGGGATCTTTGCCAATTTATCAGGACAATTCAACAGACAGTGGGGTCACACCTCGTAGAGCTATGCGTCAATTACCGTCCGTTCCAGGGCTCAATTCTGCCAGGCAAGGTGTCCATGCGTGGCTTTCCGCAGCTGCGGCAGCTAGAGCTTCCTCTGGCAGTCGCAACGTGCAACCAGCTGGCTGCTGCTGGAGAGGAACACGGAGAAGGCTATGTCGAGTCGCTACTTGGAGATATTGTGCCTGCATCTGTGTCTTGTCTTTCGTTGGAAGGCTGCGAAACGGATGATGAGCAACCGGCGCTCGATTCTCTATTCCGGAACTTCGCCGCGAGGAAGGAGGCTGAGGTGCCGGCACTCCGAGAGGTTTACATAGTTGAACCGTACAGGAAGCAGTCGGCATACGGTAGACAGTATGCCAAAATCGCCGCCGAGGTTGAAAAGTCAGGCGTGACTTTTTCTTATTTCCGGATCAATAATCAATGGGGAGGAGATAGGGAAGAGGAGTGATCATGTCCAGTTCCTTGTCTGAGATGTAGGTTGGTTTTGGATTATGAACGTACTAGCGGGATAAAGAAGGATCTTTCTCCATTCAAAGACATACCGAATGGCTTGACTACGACAGGTGTTCATCCTGCCCCCAGCCTGGGATTCTATACTCTTATAGATATAGATGCACTTCCTCTTGAGATGTGGTAGCCCAACGGCACCGATATCTAACTTCCAATGAGCCATGGATTGGTCACAAAGCAGCCCTTTTATTATACAAAGCTCAGGCTAGGGGATGCTATTGACTACCAACCCAGCAGGGATTGTATAAGGCCTTCTACTATCAGTGAGGCTGTACCTCAACCTTATGAAGTAAGTCGAGCATAGCGGTTGATATCATAGCCTGATAAGGGGAACCCATAAACCCTCCCGATCTTTTATTCTTCCATTGCTCCGGGGAAACTGCGCAACCTATGAGCTTGGATGGTATGATTTACGATGAGTTACATTGCCGCTGCTGGTACGGAACTTGTCAAGCTGAAGGTTGTCACATCCATACTCCCATTTCTCCGCATTTTCGCCGTCAAGGACTGCTCATCAAATCCATCTTCGATCCCTCGGCCCACTTCACAAAACTCGTCCCATCCTCTAGCAAGATTCCCTCCCCATTCAACCAGTCCGCCGCTACCGCATCTGTGGGAAGAGCAGAGGGCAGCGGCGGCGGATGAGTCGACAAGATGTGATTCAGGATATGCCCCAGGACACGCCGTGCCTGCTGACAGATGTGGTAGTTTCCTTCATGCGGTTGAACCAGATACTGAAGATACGAGGTGAAGACACTCAGATTTTGGATGGTCTCGGGGCGTCGAGACGTCGAGAGCGAGGTTTGTGGAGACGCATTGGTTTGGCATAGGAGTTCGATGGCTAGGACGCCAGCAGCGGGGATGCCAAAGAAACATGCCTGTGCCTTGGTAAGATTCATGGGGGAATTGATAGGGCGCTAGGGGGAAATCAGCCTCACGTTCCAGCCTATCTTGCACATGCCAGCTCCCGATGCCAACTCCTTCCCGATGAGCTCCAGGACTGTGCTTAGTATCCTCTGGGCCACGGTAATCAGGACATCAGGGCCATTCTGCGACCGCTTCACAAGGAGCAGATTGAGAAGAAAGTCGTTGTAGAGAAAGTCTAGATAGAGCGGGATGAGTAGGCTGTCACTGTTGTCGGAGCTGGCACGACCGGGGTACCAGCGGAGGAAACTGGGCAGTTCGTCCCAGTTTCTGCGGGAATTCTCAGATACTTGCCTTTTAAATATCAGTGAGTGAAGCTCAGGTATCTTGGTCGAGTTGCGATACTCACTTGGCTTTCTGGGGAAGGTCGTCGACATATCGACTCAGCGATAACTCGAGTATCTGCTCTCTGATCGAGCCAATCAGAAGCGCCACGCGCATCCATTGCGCCTTGTGGATGACTCCGGCAGTGTTCCAGCCGTTTGCGTCTAGTCTGCTGAGGGCAATGTCGCGAGTGTGCGGATCGGCTAGGATTTCGTCGTATCCCAGATCCAGGGGCAGTTGTACATCGCAGTATCGCCAGCTGATTTGGGGTGGCCGTCCCACAAAAGTGGCGAGATGCTTATCCATACTGTAGGCGCCGGTCATAAGACGTTTGTGAAGCTGCTCCAGGAAGAAGGGCATGCGTGTGTGGTGTTTGGCATAGTGGAGGCTGAGACTGAATGTGACAGTGGACAATTGAGCCAGTTTCCGCCATGGCCGATAGTCTGTTGGTGTTAGTATAAAAAGTGGCATGGTCAATGAGTAGAAGAGTTCACAGGCATACCATTGTTACCATAAACGAGAGTCAGTAGATGGGTATGCTGATAAAGAAGCCAACCCAGTGGATTATGAACCACTCCCGAGTCGTCGCAGAATTGAAGACAGGCATCACTGGCCGTAGCAGCAAGTATCCCCAGTGACCGTTGATCAGCTGGTACAGTACCTCCGATCTGAGATACCGACTTCCAATCTCTCTCCAGCATTGCGCCTTGTCCCACGACAGCGAATACCAAGCCAATTCCCTCCCATCGGCCGGCAACTAACCGGATATACTCATCAGGGGATGTCGACGGGTCGAAATGTATCGGATCGGATCGCTCGTTGAATATCTTCCGAGACCATCCCATCAAGTTCTCAAAGTATCGCTGCTTCGCATCCTGACCCTCTATGGCCCACGGTCGATGCGCGTCCTTCAAAGCCGTAAACAGCATACGAACGAGCTGATAGCCAACGACACATCCCTCCGGTGACATATCCCACAGATTCTCAGACACATTCTCATACAGCGACAGGTTCTCAAATAAAGTCAGCAATAACCGCGCCCCCAGCTGGACCTGCTTGGGACTGGGAACCGCGCAATCGTATTCCACCATAGTTAGTGGCGCACCAATCCCATTCGCAGAACCACCCTCCTCGCTAAACGGGCCAGAGTAGCTCGTCAGTCCCAGAGATTCCGAAAATGGGCTTAGCAAAGTCTTCCTGTCCCCGTCCACCATAAACGGCCCGGATACACCATTGTCGGAGCCAACTGCCGTCTGCGGGGGAGAAACTGGCTCGGAATACCAGCTGCGACTTTTAGACGAGGTCCCATAAACACACATATCGGATTTTCCTCGACGAAGACAGCGTTTGCACACAGGCGTGGAATGATCGCAGTGGAGTTTGGAACTGCGGCATGGCTCGCAGGATGCCTGCAGGCCATTGCGCCGCGGAGAAAACATCGGGAAAAGTGATGGGTTGGAGTGAGTTGGCAGTGGCAGATGTTGGGGGATTTAAGTAGAGGTGCTGTACTCCCAACTCGACGATATGCATGGTATCCCTGCCGTCTCTGCAGCTCTAGTTTGGACCTGTTTACAAGATGAGCAAGGAGGCACCGTGACAAAGGTCCAGACGTAGGCTTGTTGCTAGGTTTGTAGTCGATCCAGATTGACCATGTGGCATTTGTAGGGCATTTCGAGTCCCTAGTTGATACTGCTGGCATTTTTTCGAGTACAATTCTTGTTGATTAGAACGTTGGGAAAGCGGGTTGATGCCCTAAAAAAAACCTCCGTAGTGCCCTCATGCAGTGTTACCTGCAGGTCAGATATTCAACAAACCCCCATTGATTGATTGGCTAAGAGTGGTGTAGAACTGCAAGGGCAACTGGATAAACGGATCCTGGATGTTGGCATACCGTAGGACGGTGCTAGTTTCTCTAGTCTTCCTCAGATATGATACATGAAAGGCTCGAAAGTGACATATATCCTCTCGTTGTGCAAGACATCGATGGACAAGCAGAACACTCAGTACGCAAGAAAAGTGATATGGCCTTTTTTTATCTATTTATTTATATAACTGAGCATCGCTAGGACACCCCATATGTAATACTTGATTCGAAAATAAATCATGTAGGCTCACGTCGACTCCTATTCCCTTCTCTAGGCAGGCAGCCAATAGGTCAAATTGAAATGAGTATAACCAATTTTATACTAGCTGTCGTTCAGAATATCGCATGACTCACATGGCCTAGATATTCTAGCTCCCTCATCCGAATGAACATGCCGACTAAATAACTTGATGGCTATAAAATTCCCCCAGAACAAACTAGCTTCCAAACATAACACATCTCCGGAGTGCTTCAGAAACCACCAGCTATGTGGCCATTACCAACGGAACTCATTCTTTCCATTCTAGACTACCTTGGCCCAGACGAGCTGCTGAAATGTCTCATCACATCCCCACCGCTCTTTGCACTACTATCGTCTCGACATCTTGAGAAGCGCGATAAGAAAGGCCGCACCATGTTACACCTAGCTGTGCCCGAAAATCACCCTGAATTACTACGCGTCCTCCTTTGCCATCAAGCCATTGACCCCAACGTAAAGGATAATTACGAGTACACGCTATTACTATCGGCTATCGCCTACTCAAGGGTTGAATCCGTCCAACTCTTGCTCGACCATGGTGGCGTGGATATCAATGTGAGGACCTCATACGGGACCACACCGCTATACCATGCCCTTGTTTGGGGAAAAAACGAACTGCTGGAGGTCTTGCTCAGACAAGAACGGCTCGATGTAAATGCAAGAGGCGAAGGTGGCCGGACGGCGCTTTCTCTGGCAATGTCCGGGGGTGATTACGTCAATCTCAATATGAACAATATTGCATTGCTACTGGAGAGAGAGGATCTCTGTGCCGACTTACCAGACCAGAACGGTCGGACACCTCTCTCATGGGCTGCCGAGTATGGAGAGCTAGAGGCTGTGAAGTTACTGCTGCAGCGAGAGGATGTTGATGCAAGCTCTGTGGATCACGATGGACTTACGCCGCTGCAGCATGCCGCAGGGGATGTCGATTCGGGGTATGCCGATGACGAGCTATTCATAGCCCTGATGGATAGGACGGGTGTGACAGAGGTTACTCGATATTTTGATGGTCATGCTCAAAGTTGGCGGCCTCTCTCTCCTACCTAGTGGTTAATCTGCGATGAGATGTTCCCTCTGGCATCTCTCTGCTTGTTGGCCTACATGCAATACTGTGTTGTCATATCTGGATCTCACCTACAGGTGTCGCTTTGGGTAGTCGGCCCCTGTACTCCATCACTGTCTATTGTACCATACGATCGGCATCAAAGTGCCAAATCTTGTACAAACGGTCCTTGATCCCCTCGAAGCAGGTTTCAGCTGCGGTCCACCATCTTGAATCAGCCCACTCATGCTGGTGATACAAGTCGCACGCCCGCCTGCTGCTGTTGACAAGCTATTGGGTCCTAGGACGCCGCATCGAGTCGAGAGCCTCAAATTCGGATCGTAAGAGTCCTTTTGTGCTGTTGAAATACACCTTGTCTGGTGCTCTAGGAAAGGTTAATATGCCAGACTGATCTCAAGATGCCGCAGTGCCGCAAAAGTCAAATAGATGTCAGGTATCAATTTGATGTTACAGAGCCGAAGCCTGGTGGATCAATCTCATTTTGCGGCGGGCTTCCAGACCGGTATACGCAGTAGTTGGTACCTGGTGGAAAGTACATACTGTTCTGGTCTGGGGGGACTCTGAGCGACCATTTTGTTCCATATAAAATACAGCCGATAGAATAACTTCCACTTTGGTCTCGCTGTGCGTGGAAATCATCAGTGGGTATCATGGAGAAAGTGCATGGACGGGTAAGCCTCGAGAACAGTCTCGAAACGACCAAATCTGAGATTGTGGAAGAGTCCCATGCGTATATTGTATAGTGTCAGCTACAGGCTGAAATTAAACTGCCACCATAATGAGCAGAGGACAGGTAGTGCCCGGAGTGGAGGAAGAGGCTCACCACTCCCATACCAGCTGAAATCATTCTAGCTTTACAACTGATTAGTGACAGCAAGGATTGGCCCAGTGTCAGTAGTCGGTAGTCAGTAGTCACTCATCCAACCACAGCCTAAAGGATTCAATTATCCTTCTAGGAATAGCCTCCAGAGTTTGATATAAGAGGTTAGCATTAGCATCGGCAAGTAAAAGGGAGAAAGTAAAGGAGGAAGAGAAGAACTAATAGTAGCAACGATATTCTTATCCTAGGGACCGCATGAGCATTTAGATCATATTATATTAAAATAGCATTGCATCATCATACAAGTGCAGTCAGGAATACTGACAGACACAGGCTCAAGCAGATCCCAAATAGCCTCAGACCAGTAGGGTGGCTGTTATCATCACTATCCTTCATTAATAGGGCTCTCACCACTACGGTCTCTACAGCTTCAGGAGATTAGCCATTATTTTCCCCTGCATGTATAGTCTCCATGTAGTCAGACCTCCTGAGGATGAGATAGATAAACCATGAGAGATAGAGCCAAAGGGCTATTTGTGAAGGTAGATAAGTACGAGATGCCGAGGGGATAAATGCCATTTTCTATGCTTTCAATCCCCGCCACTCGGACGGTTTTAATTCTCTTCTCTTTCCTTTGGACCTATATTGTTGTTTTCTGTTTGACCTATGTATTGCTGACTGCGGACATAATAAGCCTGGTGGTGACCAGGCTTATTTCCCTAATTAGATGATATGTTTTGTGAAGCCGATTTTCTAATCCAACAGCTAGCTGGACCATTACTACTCCTGTACATGCCATTGCCGTGAGTAGCTGCCTGGAACACTACTTAGAACTTTAGTCAAGATAAAGGTAAAGGCAATGTGTCTCATATTCTCTGGTGGACCAAGGAATTGACTCATTACAATCCCTGCCAGCCGCTGGGGTCAAGCACTATGTATGGACTGTAAAGTATCATGTATAGGTGGAGTACTCTGTAGTAATACTATATTTGCCTCCAAATAGCAGAGAATGAAGCCTTGCATTATCATGAACTGTAACTATCTACTTTCTAAGCCAACCCGCAAGAATGGGTCAATTTCAGGTATCAGCGCCCAATGTGGACCTCCGCCATCCATGGTTTGATACTCTCAATAAGCAGGAGCGTCTACCTTAGGCTTCTGTAGCTCTATCAAGGGCAGGCTGGGTTATCATCCTAATTGTGGTTTTGACATGCAGCAAACAAATAATTTTTTTTTTCCGTCTGTAGTTCCCATCATGTGAGCATTACCGGTGAGATCCATGAAGCCTTCCTGGCTCAACATAGTCCAGAGCTCGATATCTCGCGCATCTACACACGCACCATAATGTCTCCATCCAATAGGATCTCGGAGAATCAAGCAAGTGCCCATCATATTCACCAAAGCCAATGGCGGAGCGTGCCTCGGCTGGCGCGGTGCCGATCCCCTCACTTCCTGGGTTGCGGACGAAAAGGGCGACGAAGATACTGTATACTCCGTCCGAGGATGAGACTTCTCCCTGATATATGTATGGACGTCTTGCTGGGCTGAGGTTCGGGGTCCCTGGGAGGAGCGAACCGCTCAGGCTGCGCGGTCTTAGCTATCCTAAAACGCACAATGGGTCAAAGGGGCGAGCTGGTGTGATAACGTTTGGTTGTTTACTAGGGACCCGAGTCTCTGACCAGCCCGACCATGCGTCACAGTCGGCCCACTGGGACCCTGAAGGAACAATAAAGCACCGTGATGATGATGATGATGATGATGATGATGATGAAATAAAGGCAGGCGGGGAGGATTCCTCGACCTGGTCGGTGCTCGAGTCTCTACTTCACCAGGTTGTGCGCAAGAATGGCGACGAATGCTCCGCAGAGAAAAGGAGGTGTGGGCGACTTTGGCTTCATTCTAAGTTGTAGTACATCTATAAGCATTACAGCATCAACCTCGGTTTGGATTAGGCTTCAAAAAGTAGGTAAATGGCAAAACTACCACGATGGCCAACGACTTCATTTCCAACAGTGAAAGGGTGTAATAGACAAATCAACACTCCGACTTCCTCGCCTTCTTCCTCCGGAACATATACTGCAACCCCAGAACCACCGTCTGCACCCAGGAGGCCGCAGCCAAAGCACAAATCGCCGTCAAGGCATTGCGATACCGTGGTGCATCTGATGTCCGGAAGATCTGCGAGCCGGAAATCCCCGCACAGTTGGCAGCCATCACGATTAACCTGTTGTTTTGTTAGACAACGCTAGATCGAGTTCGGCAGGAATGGAAAGATACGTACGCCATGGAGATGCTCCGCTCTTGCGGCGTTGTGCAGTACACCGACAGCCAGCCGATGTTGAGGACGTGCATGCTGCAGTATGCGACGTTAGCGATCGTCAGGACGGTGTATCTGTGCCACCGGTCTGACGTGAATGGCGTGACGCGGAGACAGGTGTAGGAGATCACGTTCCAGGTGATGGAGAGAAGAACGAAGGGGCCGCGGTGGCCGGTGCGATCACTAATCTGTTAGCTTGTTGTTGGCTCGGGGTGCTACGGGGCAAGACTCACGCAAAGTACGAGAGGATCAACGTCCACAGCATACTGGCGTAGATGGGCACGGACGCCAGCGCATTGGCCCGGACTGCCCCGAAACCAAACGACTTGATCAAGCTGGGCGTGTACTGCGTCAAGCCCGAGAAGCCGGACATGGCGACAAGCGTGATGAAGAAGTGCTGCAGAATGCGCGGCTGGCGGACCGTCTTCCAGATATCGGAGCCGGTGATCTTGACATGCCCGTTCGCCTTTCGCGGATCATCCAACAAGACCCGGTTCACAATGATGTGGGACTCGCGAGGCGTGAAGTAGCTCCAGCGGCCTCCACTGAGAAACGGCTTTCCGTCACCTGCCTTGGAAGGCACGAGCAGTGTGAAGATAACCCCAGCAAGCAGCGTGATAATCCCTTCCACTACAGACCATCAGTATGTGTTTACTTCCCTTCTTGGGGGGAGAGAAAGCTTGCATACCCAAGAAAATCCACCTCCAGCCCTCCAACCCCCCTCTCCCATCCAATTGCAACAACCCAGCGGAGATCAAACTCGCCGTCGCGCCCGCAAACATCTGCCCGAAGAAAAACAGCGTCGTCCGGAAACTCGTCTCGTCCTTTTTATACCACGTCGAGAGATAATACAGCGCTCCTGCGCCAGTCAGCCATCAATCCACTAACCACACACACGACCCAGGGATTAGACACCCACCTGGTATGAACCCTCCCTCCAATAACCCTAACAACAACCGCGTAGCCAAGTACGCAGGGTAAGTCTTGACAAACGCCTGGAACGTCGCCACGAGACCCCACGCAAACAACTGCCCGGAGAGCCATACCTGTGGCCCGATGCGCTGCAGCAGAATATTCGACGGTATCTCGGTGATGACGATGCCTGCGGAGAGAAGCTGGGAGCCGATGTTGATCTGGTTGGTGGTGATGCGCAGGTCCTCGGTGATGGTGGACGTCAGCGCAGCGCTGATGTTACCGCGGTCGACTTGCAGTGCGAAGAAGGCGAGGCCGAGGATGGGAAGGAGAATGAGGTCGATTCTGGGTGGTGTTAGTACGGTGCGGTTCTACTTGGACTTGGCTTGGGGAGGGGAGGCATGGGATGACCGACTTGCGTCGCACGGATGCTTCTTCCTTCTCATCCCAGTCCTTTACGAGCTCTGCGTCTGAGTCGCTGGATGAGAGGGCTGTGTCGTGAATGAGCCCAAGCTCTTTCTCAGCGGCAGCGATGGGAATGTGGATGTCCCCTGCGACGGGGCGAGTTGGCGTTGTCGTCGACATTGTGGAAAACCGCACAAATTGGATTTGTTATCCATGGTCACATAACTGCGACTGCCACCGCACCTTTATATCCTGGCGGAGAGCAAGACACCCGGTGTGTTGCGCGCACCTTGCAAGGCAAAGCTTATCCGGTTGTTGTGTCTTAGAAGTGAGGCCGCAACCACAAAGGCAGGATGGCGCAATCATAGCTTCTTTGACGTCCCCGCTAAGCGAGACAGCAACATCCCAAGCCAAAATGACGAGATTTACGGCCATATTTTGTCCAATTACATCGCTTGTTCTCTTGGTTCGAGTCAGGTTTATCCTGACGTGGTGAAAATTCTTGTCGTGGGTGATCTGGATTGCCGAGCTGACATGCAGATTCTGTGCAGAAGACGCGCAGCGCGGAGGATAATGCAAATGTCAGAAAGCGAATTAATACCATCGGTTTTTCTAATCTAGGGTTCAGGTGTACTAGCCATAACCATACTGTTGCCCTGTCCCACGCTTGAGTATAGCTGTGTGGACATCCCAGGTGTCTACCTCATCTATCACTAGATTTACCAGTCAGAAAGACATCGCGATTGACGATTAAACCCAGGCCTCCCAGCTCAATCCGTCGCGGTAGAAGAGACCCTCCTGGGGCCCCTCGTATTCGGTCAGATAACCGTCGATGCACGCCGAGTACGAGACCTTGGGCTGAGCGTCGTAGAATGCATCGTACCTCTTCTCCAGCGCATCGCGCAGGCTGCTAACGGATCCATCGGGATGGAGCACGTTCCAGGGCCTGATGCAGGTCTCGCCCTTGCAGGACTTCAGGACCAGAACTAACGCGTCCAGGCGGCTGATGATGGCGGTGAGATCCCGGCCGAGCAAAGGCTTGGCCTTCTTGTCGTCCTTCTTGCCCCAAAGGTTGTCCATCTGGTAGGGGGCCTTCTTCATATCATACAGTTCGTGTTCGTTGGTGCACCAGACCGAGTAGTACAAGCTGTAGCCACTACCGACGATACGGGTGGCCTTGTAGCTGTTGTTAGGCTGGACCAAGGATTCATTGGGCCCTATCACATGTTAGATCGTCTGGAAGAGAGAGAAGAAGAAGAAGAAGAATCATTCATGACATACCAACATTACCAAATTCTCCCTCACTGAGCTGGACGCCCCAGTATTCGACTGTGACGTGCTCGTGCACAATGTTGTCCACATCCTTGTTAACAGGCATTGGGGTGCCGTCGAAGTCCTTGCGCAGAGGGACGCCAGCAATCTCCAGGAAGGTGGGGGCCAGGTCAATGTGGGTGGTGACAGTCCTTTCAACCTTGCCCTTGGGAACGCCAGGACCACGCACAAACAAGGGGACGTGGATGTCCTCCTCGTAACCGGTCGTCTTGCCGGGGGGCAGGCGGTGGTTACCAATGTGAAAGCCGTTATCCGCAGTGTAGAAGATGTAAGTGTTGTCGGCGCGGCCGCTCTCCTCAAGCCGACGAACGAGAGAATCGACGAGCTCGTCAACGGACTGTAGGGAGCGCAGGCGCTGGCGGTAGAAGTGGTCCTGGTAGTCGATGACAGTCTGGTTGAGCAGAGGAAGACCGAGGACATAGCTGGCTCCGCTGGCGGTCGTGGGATTGAAATTGGGAGTACGGGGCACCTTGGTATCCTTGAACAGATGCATGTGCTTCTCCAGTGGAACGGGCTCGGTCATCCGGGGGCCATTTACAGCATTAGGGCCAAGGTCAATAGGCTCGATGTTGGTATGAGGTGCGACGGGAGACACGCCAAGGAAGAAGGGCTTGTCACTGCCTAGAGCATCCTCGAGGAAGCCCATGGCCTTCTCGGCAATAACCTCACTGGTGTGGTGACCCGCGTAGCTCTTGGGGGGATCCTGATTACGCTGATAGGTGGAGTTGTGGTAGGAGTATGTGTTGGGATCCAGCAGGAAGTCGGATCCAGTCCAGCCCTTGGGGAAGGGAGAATCGTAGTTGGTCAACCGGTGGCCGTTCATGAGCTTGCCGGTGTAGTAGGTGTTGTACCCAGCATCCTGCAGCCACACGGGAAGCCAGGCCTCGTTCAATCCCTGAGAGACGAACTTGGTATATCCGCCTGCGAAGTTTTAGTTAGCACTTGGCACTTTTTTGCATGGCCAGACATGAGAGAAGCAAGCTTACCGAATGGAGGGTGCACGTCAGTGACCTATTGCCCCACATTAGCAACCGAGCAATCTACAAGGGGAAATTGAGCGTACGTTCGTGTTGTGAGCCTGCTTTCCAGTCCATAGACTGACACGCGAGGGGCAGCACAGAGCAGTCGTCACAAAGTGGTTGGCAAACTCGATACCCTTGTCGCGAATGTGCTTCTGCATCAGTGGCATGTAAGCAACCGAGTTCAGCATCAAGTCCTGATCATCGGTCATGATGAATAGGATATTGGGAGGCTGCTGGGGGTCCTTGGGCGGCTTGCCAGGTCCAGGATGCTGCTCATGAGGCACAGCCTCTACGGCCGCGAGAAGGCCTGAAAGAGTGCTGTGGAGCTTCATGGCGAGGTTCGTTGGAAGAAAAGACGGGGAATAGAAAGAGCGACCAATCTAAGACGTTAGAAGGTGTCTGCTAAAGAGAAAATGCATTTTTTTGCCAGCGGGATGATGCCATATAAATACCGTAGAACCGAGAGCTTCATGAGATGCAGTTCCCCCACCTGCACAATGGAGCCGATGAGGAGGACATCCTCCAGGGCCATCTTGCTCTGCTTTCACATTGGCACTGGAGCAAATCCGCACAGGTGAGCAAGAGACGATGCGATTTCAGAAACTATGATGAGAACAGTACCGATCGGAAGCTGGCCATGGAATAGGCGAGAACCCAGATATCAATAGCAACAAATCCCAGAGATGAAGATTCATGTTGGCTTGGTGTATGACATAGACATTGGAGTGAGAAACTCCGTCATAGAATCAGGGCTCTGGAGGAAGATGAAGAAGCCAAGCCACCATCGAACATGTTGCTTTTTTAGGCCGAATTGGCATCATCTCTAGCCAATGGCTTCCGATACCGACGACGGCCAATGAAATCTAATAGATTGGAGGGATGGCGTCCAAGCTGAGCTAGCTTCGTTAGTGCCCTTTCTTCAGGGTCTGTCCACATTTCGACAAGAAGTGGTTGACTTACCCCGGGTTTTTCCCATTTGCCCAGGCCCTCTCATTATGGCGGACTTGCTTCATCTTGAGTCCTGGCTAGCTGCTAGTCTGCTCGGATATACACCACGGCAATTCTCCTCCACATTGGCAGTCAAAAGTTCTGTTGAGTTACGGAGGACACTTGATTGATCGCCGGGAAAGAGAGTTGCATCATCTCGGTTGACGGATAGTCTCCCTCTACTGTGAGGCTCCAGTAATTGCGTACTTTCATGAAGCCTGCAGAATGAGCTCAACTGTTGAGATTGGGGCCGATCAGGAAGAATTTCACTGCTCGCTATAGTTTACAGGGTCATCCTGGCCGTGATAGAGACTGCGGCAGGTTCCCTGACTTGTCGGTAGCACAGTGTGACGGAGATAGCACCAGCATGTCTTTGCCAGTTGTCTATTGACGTGGAACATGGGGAACTGGACGGGTTTGATATAGCGCAGATCTGGTCCAAGTGAGTCAGCTCGAGCATCCCTATGTATATCTAAGGGTAAGAAACAGTGAGGTGTCTACCTCTGGATCTATCTTGCCACAAGGTCTTGTCCTACACGCATGAACAATTTGCAACCAAATTCATGACTCGCGCTGCGATCTATTGGCCCAAGAATATCCAATCGTAGGGATTCACCAGGGTGAGCGACGATCATGGCTCATATTCAGCTCATTAATTCATCAAATTATGCTATGTAACGCGCCGGGGCCGCATACTCTCACCCCTAGATGTGGAATGAATCGACATTGTTCAGGATGAAGTTGTATGTGTCGTTGCGGAAATCATCCGCGAGCAAGGCACCCCGGTTGTTGAAAATCTGCATCACTTGCTGTCCTTTGTTCCACTGCGGCCACTCCATCAGATTGCCCCGACGAGCATTCGGGTCTAGATCATATACAAAGCTGAGATAGTAGGTGTGGAAGGCGCGCGATGCATAGTTGGGTAATATCCCGTAGAACACCTGCAGGATGTCGCTGGCGTGGAAGGTTCCCATGATCGGTGTTCCGTAGTCGTATGAGGATATGTAAGACCAACACGGCAGATCTGGCTTGATTTCTGTCGCGTACTTGAGGTACGCTCGGCGCGTCAGCGTGAATGTAAGATCGCCGAGCAGCGCCGCCAACCGTTTGAATTGCGGGTACCAGTTGTTGAAGATGCCGGTGCGGAATGGTGAACCATCCGTCGTCACGTCTGGGTATGTAGCCACCAGTTCTTCCAATTGCGCCCGCGAGGCTCCGTAAAAGAAGTACTTACCCAGGTAGTCGACTACCTGACGGGTGGTCGTGATGTTGGATTGGAACAGCGCGAACAGGGTACCTTCGTCCTCCTGGTCGCCAATAATGAATGGCACTGGCGCGTATTTGCCCGCTTTACCTAGCTTGTCCGGGCTATCGGTCAGGACCTTCCCGTCGGGTCGCGGTAAATATGACAATGCCACCGAACGGTAGCTGAGGATTCCGGGCACCGCGTTGGCTGCGTTCAAGAAGTCCGTGTAGTCCAATGCGCGGAGGCACTCTAGCGTATCCGCTGCAGATGAGCAGCCTGCGTGATCTACAACCGCATCATAGACCTGCTGGCCTTTGACACTATCCACCGGATCTGCTGGAATCGCACTGCCGGAATTCATCATGGCCCCCCGGAATAAGGGCTTCCCTTTGTAAGTGTGATCCCCATCGTACAGGATCATATGGTCGAAGACAGATATCGAGCCCGCCGACTCGCCCCAAATCGTAACTTTGTCAGGATCCCCTCCGAACGCGGCGATGTTGTCTGCCACCCATTGCAGGGCCAAGCGTTGGTCCAGAAGCCCTAGATTGGCTGCTCCATCCGCGAGAATCTCTTTGCCAGGCAGAAATCCAAAGCCTCCTACTCGGTAATTCATGGCGACGAAGACAACGGGCATGTCTAGAGCAATCGAGCTGGCCACCAGCGCTGTCCCGTCGTACGTGGATGTGCCACCCAGTTCGAATCCACCACCATAGATCCACACCAGCACCGGCAACTTTGAGTCTGGCGTCGTGCCAGCCGGGCGCGCAACGTTCAGGGTCAAACAATCCTCTCCGGCATTGGTGATCTTCTGGAACAGAGGGTTATTGATCAAGAGACCGGTAACCGATCCGGGAAACTCGGTGTTGTCGGTTGAGAAAAAGAACTGGGGGCACGATTTGGCACTACCGGTGCCGTCAACAGTGCCCAAAGATGTCTGAATCAGCTGAGGGGGCTTCAGACGCAAAGACCCTGTCGGCGGCTGCGCGAAGGGGATGGCATTGAACTTCTCGACTGCGCCCGACGATCCGAGAACGGTGGCTTTGGGGGATGCAATGGTGACCGTAGGCACAGCCTGCTTAGCCGGAGCCGCCAGAATGACGGGGGAAAGACCCAGAATAGGCAGAAGACCCCGGATGAGGTTCATTTCGGCGGCGAGCCTATTCAACTTTGGACTTTGAAGATGACAGACACTGAGAACTGGACTGTCAATCTCAAGTCCATCCGTGGAGGATTGTGGACATTCTTATCCTGCGTGTTGAATGCCAGCCACCAACATTATTCTTCCCAATGCACATGTTTCCTCGGTTTGCGTGCTATTGCTCTCGATGTATTCGGTATATCAAGGGCTCTACCCCACCTGATGGCAGTGAGATAGATTAAATAGGCGAGTCATTCTGCTCCCCGGACATGCACTGTCAGGCCATGAAAAACCAGGAACACCCCTGTCAATCATTGAAGAAACGGAGCACATGTATGGATTTGGGAAGATCCCGACCATCAGCCTGGCATTGGGAGCTTTCAGTGATGAAGTCCATGCTGAAGTAGGGAAGCAGTGCGCGGGGACCCAAAAAACAAAAAAGCAACTGCGTTCTTGGAGGGTCAGGACACATGAACCGAGGATGGCAGACAAGTACACAAAGAGCGACTCTTCTAAGAGTGCCGAAATGGTCAGCAGATCAAGTGAAGCCAGTCCGGCATTATGTTGGATGTCACCCGCATTGCGGAGTGTGGGTCAGACTCGGTATGTAGCATGAACATTTGACAGTATGTGGATGAGCCGTGTTTAGTGCCTTTGCTCCCCTGTAGGCTGTAGGTAGTTTCTATCCACTTGTATCGATTATCGTGGGTGCGATGCACTGTTGGTCCCATCAACCACAGACTCTTAAATGGGAAAATGCGGGGCATCTTTCTCTCTCTCTCTCTCTCTCTCTCTCTCTTAGCCGCCCAGCTGGGAGCTGATCCTTTCCTGAATGACTGCTAGATGCTCACATGAGTATGGAAAGCGTCGAATGAGAGCGTGTTTCGAAATATTATTCTGGCCTTTGCGTCTGATCCCCGGTCGAAGAAGGATGACATGGAGGGCTGAAAAATGCTCGCAGTGGAATTCCCCATTCTTCAAGCCATCGGATGTGGCATATTAACTGGAAGGAGTTCTAAAGACTGATATTATTGAAGTCAATCTGAAGCACTTCTTCAATTCGCGTTTCTGCTTTCCCGCCGGATGATGTCATCCAGGATGTGTCAGCAGTTCTATCATGTGACCAATGATAGTGTGGCCTGAGTGTGCCTGAGGCAGCGCATTCAATGCCTGAGTCCCGCCATCAACGCACGCGATGATGCCGTACAGGAGTTCTCTCTCCTTCGTATCTACTTGTCTCACTTTCTTTGTCTGTCTGGTACTTGATCCAATATTATGGAAATGGATTAGGCCAATGAGTCCGAATGGCTTGTCCTCGGAACCAGAAAGCCTACATCAACCAGCTGTCCTTCTTGGCTACTCAGTTGCCGAACAGTGCGACAGGTTGGTTATCTCTCTCTATGCATAAGTCCTTCCGGACATTAGGTTGATTGCTGCCGCCGGATTTCTCGTATTGATGAGCTCCCACTCTTTTAAGCATGGCCAAGCAATTCTTCTATACGAGGAGCCCTTGGTGTAGATTGGCATGTCGCAGAAGAGCTTCAAATCTCAATAGATACAACCACAAGATAGATACCTAGATAGCTGGACGGTGTCCTGAGTTCCCTTATCCACTGCTCTGGGTGGATAAAGTGGTTTTGTTATTATCTGTAAGCCTAGATCTGTTCGAGATATGAGACATCAGACATCGATCGAGAACTATAAGACATCTGAATTATCTAACGACCTCTAAGACCTATAACAGAAAAGATTAACATGAATGATC
Organism: Aspergillus clavatus NRRL 1; assembly: GCF_000002715.2. NCBI lineage: Eukaryota > Fungi > Ascomycota > Eurotiomycetes > Eurotiales > Aspergillaceae > Aspergillus > Aspergillus clavatus. The sequence goes on along the minus strand of NW_001517107.1, from coordinate 217,053 downwards.
ATAATACTAATAATATTAACAATCTCTCCTCGAAAGGTCTGAGACAGACAGAGAGGATTCCATCCCTGTCGGTCTTATCAGCAGGTCACTTGACCAACTTTACCCTCACTTCCAGATCTCTATTTGGTGGTTGGTACGGACTACAGACTACAGACTTTAGTATATCTCACTAACCCTCAATCTGGCAGGTCACTAATCAGACATCCTGGATCAATCGATAGCTCATGCTCCCCTCCCCCGAAGTGTAACCATATCCTTTCTATTAGTCAAGGTTTCTCGCTCCATCTGGGGTAAAATTGGGCCCCCCTCCCATGCGAGACCTGCATCAGCTCTTCTTTCTTATTCTCTCCCAGCAAATGTCGTACTCCCGACTTGGTGTGATGAAAAGTAGGAACTTGATTGCTCCTTCAGCTAGTTGATCAGTGATTGGGCTTTTTTCTCGCTCAGCCAAGCTCTGAGGTTGCACTCCAGCCTGCCAGCCAAGCCCTGGCCAAGCGCCCGCCGCATTTCCGCCACCAACATAGTGGCCAATTGTGATGGTCAGACGCTTCCCAGTGTCCCTCCGTGGGCTCCCAAAGCCTTTCTACCTGCTCTACTCCCGTTGCCAAGGCGGTTCCAATTTGCACTTTTTGTTCCAGAGTCCAGAGCCCCAGTATCGAACACTTCGTCGAGGAGGAAGGGGGGAGGGAATCCTTTCGATCTCAACTCCCCATGATAGGTAACACTGGACTCGAATCTCTGTAACCGAGCTTGTGGTCTTTTGTCTTCCCTTCCCTGCTTATCTTCGCCCAATCTGTGGCCAAAACCCCCTTGCTGATGGGGCTGCAGTATCTTCTCTCCCTGGTCAGGTCGGTATCACCCGATCTCAAGCGAGTTTACGCATTCGAATCCAGTCGAATCCCATCTGCCATGTGCTATGTAGGCAAAAAAGGACCTTAATCATGCCCAGCCGCAGAGTCTTGGTCCGCCGGTTACCAACGGTTCCATCTGTTCCTGATGTTCTCAATCTGGACGCACGTCCGATAGAATAGATTAAATTGCTTCCTTAGTGCTGTCGTTATTCAGCTCGACTGGTCGGTTATTGGGCCGTCGTCCGTGACACGCGATAACCACGTTGGATGGGCAAGGGCTCGCTCCAGCGCCATTATTCCCATTCAATGGTTCCACTCCCCTCCTTCCCAGTTTCTGCCTCTTATAAGCTGGACCCTTTCTCCTCTTGATCCACCTGTTCGTCATTCTCTCTACTCTGTCCCACAGAAACAAGACAATCCCTTCCCCTCGTGCATCGTTCACGCTGCCTTCCCGACCCCAGCTTGTCATGAACTCTTCCGACCCTGTCGAGGTGGCGGAGGCTGCCCGCTCCCGGGCTGCTGCTCACGATGTCGAGATCAGTGAGAAGCAGGAGCTGGACCACAAGCTGGCTCTCACTCCCAGCATCCAAGAGGTGTCGACGACAACCAAGGAGGCCACCGTCTCCTCGGTTGGAGGCGACAGACAGTATCCCTCCGAAGAAGACTTCCGGACCTTGCGCCGTGTCGCTGGCACGATTCCCTGGACGGCATACACCGTTGCGTTTGTCGAGTTGTGCGAGCGGTTCTCCTACTACGGAACAACTGCTGTCTGTATGTTTTCTTCTTGCAACTGCGTCGAACCGACTTCCTGCGCTTGCTCTTGAATGCTAACGGAACCGTTTCTTTTCAATCAGTCGTCAACTTCATTCAGCGTCCTCTCCCCGTAGGCTCCACCACCGGTGCTGGCTATGACCACTCGAACCCCGGTGCGCTGGGCATGGGCCAGCAGGCGTCGACTGGCTTGACCCTATGTGAGTATTGCGCTGCCGTCTGCCGTTTCGGGCCCGTGTTTGCTGACCGTAACTGCTACAGTCAACTCGTTCTGGTCGTACATCATGCCCCTGCTCGGTGCCTTCATGGCGGATCAGTACTGGGGTCGGTTCCGCACGATCATGTTCTCCATTGCGGCCGCGCTGCTTGGCCACCTGATTCTGATCGTGTCCGCGTTGCCCCCCGTCATCTCCAACCCCAACGGCGCCATCGGATGCTTTGCTGTCGGTCTGATCATCATGGGTGTCGGTACCGGTGGTTTCAAGTATGTCTAGTCCCTAGTCATCCTCTTATTCGGGCAGCGAACTAATTTGCTCCCTCCAGGTCCAACATCTCCCCCCTGATTGCCGAGCAGTACCGCGAGGAACACCCCTATATCCGGACGCTGGCCTCCGGCGAGCGCGTCATCGTCGACCCCGCCGCCACCATCTCGCGCATCTACCTGTACTTCTACCTCATGATCAACATCGGCTCCATCCTCGGCCAGGTCAGCATGGTCTACGCCGAGAAGTACGTCGGCTTCTGGCTGTCCTTCTTCCTGCCCACGATCATGTACCTGGGCTGCCCTGCCGTGCTGTTCTTCTGCCGCAACAAGTACCACCTTGTCGAGCCCACCGGCTCCGTCTACACGCAGGCCTTCCGGCTGTGGAAGCTGGCCATGGAGGGCCGCTGGTCGATGAACCCTGCCAGAATGTATGTCCCGAGGGGAGTCTTTTGGTTGAACTGTCTGGGATGGTATTCGTTGCTAACGTCTTTTGAAGCTTCAAGAAGAACGATAAGCCCTTTTGGGACTCTGTCAAGCCCTCGGCCCTGGGCCCCAACCGTCCTCAGTGGATGACCTTTGACGACGAGTGGGTCGACGAGGTCGGCCGTGGTCTCAAGGCTTGCAAGGTGTTCCTGTGGTATCCTCTTTTCTGTAAGTCCCCTTCCCCGCCCCCTCTCGTCCCCGTCTGTCCGCTATGATATCTGACTAGAAGGTTGGGGGGGGAAATTACAGGGCTCGCCTACAACCAGATGCTGAACAACCTCACCTCGCAAGCCGCCACCATGAAGCTCGGCGGCGTCCCCAACGACATCATCAACAACCTCAACCCCCTCTCCCTCATCATCTTCATCCCCATCATGGACCAGCTCGTCTACCCCGGTCTCCGCCGCCTCGGCTTCCACTTCACCCCGCTCAAGCGCATCACCGCCGGCTTCTACGTCGCCGGCGCCTCCATGATCTGCGCCACCGTCACCCAGCACTACATCTACAAGCTCGGCCCCTGCGGCAAGGAGGCCAACTTCTGCCTCGACCAGTACAACAAACACACCGACATCTCCGTCTGGGTCCAGGCCCTCACCTACGTCCTCGGCGGCATCTCCGAGATCTTCGCCTCCGTCACCTCCCTCGAGTACGCCTTCACCAAGGCCCCCACCAACATGCGCTCGCTCGTCCAGGCCGTCGCCCTCTTCATGAACGCCTTCTCCTCCGCCCTCGGTCAGGCCCTCGTCGGTCTCGCCGAGGATCCGCTCCTCGTCTGGAACTATGCTATCGTCGCCATCTTGGCTTTTATCGGTGGCACCGGTTTCTGGCTCACTAACTATAAGCTCGATAAGCAGGAGGATGAGCTGAATAACCTGCCGCAGAGCCAGTTCCAGGGGAAGGTTAACCCCAAGCTGGACGAGGAGACGGCCCAGATGTAATTAATGTTTGATGTTTTTCGATGTTCCATGTTGATGTTGGTTTATGAACTCAACTTTACATATTTCAGCAGAAAATAGTACATTTCCCAAACAAGGATACTATTTTTATATATATATATATATATATATAAAGTCCATCTATTTTTCACGGGGGTATTATCCATCATAAAGCCAAAAAAAAAAAATTCTAAACTTCTCAAAGCAACGCAGCACCTACACCTCCCGCGAGGCCGCATACGCCGTCAAATCCAGCAGGCGGTTCGAGTACCCCCACTCGTTGTCATACCACGCCATGATCTTGAAGAACTGTCCTCCAATTAGCTTCGCCCTTCGGAAGAAAATGCATAAGGGACCATGACGACGACTCACCTGCGGATTCAATTCGGAACAAGCCGCCGCATCCACAATCGCGCTGTGCGGGTTTCCCAGGTAATCACTACTGACCAGCTCCTCATCCGAGACAGCCAGCACGCCCGCGAGCTCGGACTTGGCCGCGCGCCGGAAGATGGCCAGGATCTCGGCCAGCGAGGTCGGCTTCTCCGTGCTGATAGTGAGGTCAATCATGGAGACATTGGGGCTGTCACAAACGCTGTTAGTCTTGTCTTGAAGTATGCAGGGGAAAGTTGGAGAGTGTCCCGCGGGGAAACCGGGGGAAGGGGAAGACTTACGTGGGCACTCGGATCGACACTCCCGTCACCTTCCCTGTCAACTCCGGTAGGACGGTGGCGATGGCCTTGGCGGCGCCCGTGGTGGTCGGGATGATGTTGTCGAAGACGCTGCGGCCCAGCCGGCGATTCTTCTTGCTGTACCCGTCCAGGACCTGTTGGGAGCGGGTAGCAGCGTGCACGGTAGTGAGGTAGCCCTGGGCGATGCCGAAGTGGTGGTGCAGAACTTTGAGGACTGGGGTGACGCAGTTGGTCGTGCAGGAGGCGCAGGAGATGACGCGGCGCGCCTCGTCGGGCGTGTAGCTGTCGCTGTTGACGCCGTAGACGTAGGTTGGGGCATCGGCGCTGGGCGCGGAGATCACGACGCGCTTGGCGTGGCCGTGTGTAATGTGGTCGAGGGCCAGCTCGCGCTTGGTGAATTTGCCGGTGCATTCGACGACGTAGTCGGCGCCCAGGGCGGCCCAGTTCAGTTTCTTGAGGTCACGCTCGGAGGTCAGGGCGATCTGGTGGCCATTGATGGCAATGAAGGTGTCGGAGAGGGCATGGATGGTGATCGAGGCGGACAAGTTGCCCATGGAGGAGTCGTAGCGGATGAGGTAGATGAGGTCTTGGACGGAGGTGCAGGTATGGTTGATGGCGACGATCTGGAGGTCGGAGCGGTCGAGGGCGGCGCGGAGGACATTACGACCTGTTCTAGTGAGCTTGATATGCAATACTGGAATATGGATATGGGTGATGAACGCTTACCTATCCGGCCGAATCCATTGATGCCGATTCGGCAGATGGAGGGCTGGGAGGAGGACGTATGGGAGAACTCATTGATGGAGGGAGCCATCTTGGAAGAATAATTCCGTATAGTTCGGAGTATATTGAGTGCCAACGGGGTATTATGATCGATTTGATTGCTATTACAGAACATTCCATGTCGCCCTCCATGTCCAGACACGTAGTCGCATCTATATATACTCGCCTGGATGTATACCACGCAGCATGATGCTCCGCTCTACGCATTACGTTATCCGAGAACTGCCGCCAAGTCTAAGTCTGGGCTTCAATGACAGAATCGGCACTGCTCTGGACGGTAGAATTGCCCGATGACCGGATGTTTCATCGGCTCTGCTGGAGAGAATTGCTTCATAACGGGCCAAAGGGGGTTTCAATGGAGGGTTTGCCGACAGAAATGCCGGTGCTGTGATTGGATACCCGAGCTATACTTGCTTCACTCTTCTACCTTATGTACTGTCAGTATGGGGATTCGAGAAACATAGTATCTGAGGATCACATACATTGTATCCATACTGTGGATGATAGTACATAGCATACTGCTATGTCTCTGCAAGTGTACCCCACCGAGTCTTTGTCCGGGTAAGTGAAGATCACAGTCATTCGGCCGGGAGACGGACCAGCGTGGACGATTCATCCGATATCCGGCAGTATGAAAAGTCTGGGGAAATTCGCCTGCTTTTCGACGGGTGTTATTGGCTGTGGTTGGGCGTCGGGGCTAAGAGCTTGGATTATGGAACTCTTGGACGAGGGATGGAGAGATGAGATGAGAGAGTATGTCTGTAGAGACAGAGAGAGAGAGAGAGAGAGAGAAGGAGGAGGAGGTTGGAGGATGAATGGTTGTGTTTATGCTTATGATTACTGGCCAGTTATGCATGCAGCTTAGTCAGATATCCTCTTGTACAGAAACATTTGCGCGAGAATCGCAGTTTGCGCTGCGATATTTGAGGCATTTCGTCCAGATCCAAAATCCCCAACGGAGAGTCTAGTCAGTCGGTTTCCAGTACTCCAAAGTTTTTTTCCCTGAATGGATCCGCGTCAATTTTTCTCCCCCGGTTTGGATTACGTCTACTCCAATTACTAAATTAAATCCCTCAGGCACAATTGGCCTGGATTGGAGGCATTGACTTGCAGTGAGCAAATCAACTAATACTACCTTACCTACCTTGGACAGTCAATACTTGGGAGACCCGACGACGGCTGCCATCTGAAGGTCAATACCGGAGGATATTTCGGTAAGAAGGGCGCAGTTTGGGGCGATTCTCCCCGATAGTCACGCTTGAAGTTACACGGAGCAGAAGGAGGAATAGCTAGATATGTTGTCCAGCCTAGGCCACAGGAACTGTGTGGATCAGGAAAGCTTGGAGGAATGGTAGCTGTGGTTGTCTTCCTCATCAAGGCTTAGATTGAAAAATAGGAGGATCGATCGATCTACTTCTTGTTGGTCTTCTGGCGCTTCTGCTCTGGCCCTGGATCTGGCTTATTCTCGGTCTTGTCCGGAGTGTCTCCTCCTCCTCCTTCTTCTTCCTCTTCCTCTTCCCCTTCTCCGTCTTCATTTTCACCTTCACCACCACTTGGAATCTCTGCCTCGCCATCTTCTCGATACTCCTCGCCATCCTCGGCTTCCTCGCTGTCACCTTCACCCTTCTTGTCTCCTTCTGTATCTTGATCCATTCTGTCCTCTTTGTCCTCTTTGCCCTCATCTTCCTTGCCCTTGTCTCCCTCGTCTTCATCCCCCTTCTTGTCTTCCTCCCCTTCTCCCTTCCTACTCACCTCCCCCCTCTTCCTCTTCGCCCCCGCCGTATTCCCCACAAACTGCTCCCCCCTCCGCGACCCCTCCAGCTTCTTCTCCTCTGTCGCCTGCTTCTCCCCCTCATCTAGCTCCTCCCACGCCTTCTTCGGCAGATACCGCTTCCGCGTCCCGTCCTGCTGCTTCGCCGTCCCAGACCCTTCCTTCGTCTGCCACTCCTCCGAGCCCCATTTCTCCAGTGACTTCTGCGACTCGTCTTGTCCGCTTTCCTTGGGCGTCGTGTAGTCTCCGCCGCGGTGCTTGTACTCGGAGGCAAGGAATTGGGCCTGTCTATGTGTGAGTATGTAATAGAAATAGGGCATGGGGGGGGGAGGGGTAGAGAAAGGGTGAGGAATGTCAGGTACAACGTAGGTAGAACGTAGGTAGGAGGGAGACAGACCTTGCGCGCGGACCATTGGCCTGGCTTCCCGCCCTTGTCGCCCTGTTTGATCTCTTCTTTGATTTCCTCGCGGAGCTCCGGGTCGGTGTATTTCTTCTGGTCTGGCATTTTTCTTTTTCTTTTTCTCTTTTTTTCCCACTATATCTTGTTTTTGGAGATAACAATTGGACAGGAGGGGGGATGCCTTGGTGCGAGACTACTACCTTGCATAGATTGGCTGTGGTTCACTTTATATCTCCGAAATGGTTGTGACATCACCAGTAATCCAGGGAAGATCGATCGCATCAAACATCCCAGACTCACCCGCTCCGTCATGGATAGGAGATGAATGCATAATGGATCAAAGAAAGTCAGAACTCATATTTGTGGTATTGCGCTCTTAGATTACAACATCATAAACCAAACCATCATCGTCGTCATACCCAAAATCCAAGAAAACTCCGTCATCATTGTTGCTTCCGCGACAGCTCATCCACCCACTCCAACCCTTCGTCAATCCGCCCATACTGGACTAAGAATAAATCGGATAAGTAGTTGTCGCGCGGCTTCCACGGACCCCGATCAGCCGCTTTGGGGAGATCCTTCTGCGCCGCTGTCACATACGTCGAGTTGAGGTTGAGTAACTGGCGCTGCTGCATCCGGCTGGCCAAGGCCGGGCTGACGCGCGGGACCGCAGCCGCTTTGTGCTGCTGCTTCATGTACTTCAGCAACCGGCAGACGAAAAGCGCCGTGGCGTCAGCCCCCAGAGTCCAAGAGGCGTTGGTGTATCCGATTACAAACGATGCGTTGGGCAGATCCTGTAGCATCACCCCGTTCCAGAGATATTTGTCCGAAACACGCTGCTTCTGTCCGTCCACCGTGATGGAGGTGCCGCCCGCAATCTGCAACTTGAGTCCCGTGGCCGTCACGATAATGTCTGCGTCCAGTGTCTCGCCCGAGTTCAGTTCGATACCGCTTGCAGTGACTTGGCGGATGGTGTCGGTCTTGACGTCCGCACGGCCTGTGTGAAGGCTCTGGAAGAAATCCCCGTCCGGAGATACACACAGCCGCTGATCCCACGGATTATACCGAGGCTTGAAGTGTGGTTCAAACGGGACATGCTTGGGGAGTCGGCGGATGACAGTCAGCTTGAGGATGGAGCGGGCCAGCCAGGGGAACGCCTGGCAGAAAAGAAAGAAGATTCGCGACACTATAATCCACTGCAGCCGTTGCAACTTGCGGCTGAGCGCGGTGGGGAAAATGTAGCTCAGCAGCGGATTCTGTCGGTTGGGGAGAGGAAGGATGTAGGTGGGACTGCGCTGCAGCATGGTGGCCTTGGCCGCCGTCTCTGCCATCTTGGGCAACAGGGTAATTGCTGTCGCACCACTGCCAATAATCACCACTTTCTTGCCACTGTAGTCCAAGTCCTCCGGCCAGAATTGCGGGTGAATGACTTTGCCCTGGAACCGCTCGAGACCAGGGATCTCAACCGACAGGGGCTCGTCATAGTTGTAGTAGCCTGTGCCGAAAATAACAAAGCGCGCCGTGTAGGATTTCAGCTCGCCCTCGTGGTCCACTGCGAGCTTCCACACATTTTCGCTGGAAGACCAGTCCGCCGCTAACAGGCGGTGCTGGAATTGGATGTGTTTGTCAATGCCAACTTGTGCGGCCGTGTCCCGCATGTACTTGGAGATGGAGGCGCCCTCCGCGATCAGATTGTCCTGGGGCCAGGGATTCCAGGAAAAGCCAAAGGTGAACAGGTCCGAGTCCGATCGGATGCCAGGGTACCTGAAAAGATCCCATGTGCCACCGATCGCGTTGCGAGCTTCTAGGATCGCATAGCGATGATTGGGGAGCTGAGTCTGAAGACGGTATGCGGCATTGATACCAGCGATCCCAGCGCCAACAATGACGATATCGTAGTCCATGGTGGTGGGGGAAAGGGGGGGGGGGTTCACTTGGCCCGTTGATAAACAGGAGTTGAATATTCCATTTATATAGGTTCTGATGTCGATGGCAACGACAATAGAATTATAGACAGATGAATTTACACGGAGTTCACATGTCCTGCGTTCCTCGGTGACGCATTCAAGCCATTCATTTTTGATAGACTGTGGGGAGCTTCCAAGATCTATCGCCAAATCCGGAAATCGTCGCGAATCGATGGGTCACCAAGACAGGCATTTGGCTTTGCTTTTGAGCTGGGATTTCCTGGCTCAAGGCTCAGCTGTCGATCCCACGAGTGGTGTATCATGAGTGTTTGGCTTGACAGGGCCATATGGGGGCCAGCTGGAAGAAGAGTTGTTTGAAGCTGTGAAGCTGTGGATGAGAAGAGAGAGGAGAAGAGAAGAAAGAGAAAGGAAGAGAGTAAGTAATATCTTGTATAATAATAATGATCACAACTCTTGTGCATTAATCATTAATGCCTGCTGGCTCAGGCGCCAAGTATCCTGACCAGTGACCATAGTTCACTTCGGAAAAAAACAACACAATCCATTCTGGAGGCTTGATTCGGGCTAGTAGTCAGACCCCAAGGGAACTGCTCGCAGCTTTGACACAATTCGGCACTATGTTTGACTCGCGAGACTGGCCCTACTCTGGGACCTCAATGATCTATCGCCCTCAGTCAACCGAGGCCACCTCGGTCCATGCGATGAGCATTAATATTTCCCAATAGGGTAATCGTCGCGATATCCAACAAGAATGCTAAATGCTTCACCATACAATAACACTGGTTGCTCCTTGAGACGAGGCAATGGAGACAGCTCTACGGAATACCGTGACAAAGATATCAGGATATCACAGATCGCGCATCAGCCCACCATACCATGGCCTTCAACAAAGCGATCAAGCTGTCTCTCAGGGAGAAACTCGATTTCTTTCCTGCCTTGGTGTCCATCTGGATCACGGCCGTATGTGCGCTTGCAACGGGACTCTGGCGAAGCTCCAACCAGCCCAAGACTCTTTTCCTTCACATCGGCTATGCAGTTTTTCGTAAGATGACGGCGCGCTTGTCGATTGCGCAGATGCAGCATGTCCCCGCGATAGTACTATGTGTCGGATGAATGCTGAATCCACATCGCAGATATGTCACACCACCATCCAACAAGATCTATGAGCAATATATCAAGAAAACCAAGCGGTTGTCTCAGACCATCGAACTAGGAAAGGGCTCATTCGGCCACTGGATTGGAGACGCCAACGCCAACAATGTCCTGATTTGGTACCATGGTCAGTACTTACTCCCCTCTCACCTGCGACGCAGAAAAATACTCCCTCAAAGACTGACATAATCCAACAGGAGGAGGATTCGTCCTCTCCGCAAACATGGGATACTTCAAATACTTCGCCAACCTCGTCGACTACGCCGCGCAGCACAACCAGTCTCTCGCCATCTTCAGCCTCACCTACACCCTCGCCCCGCAGGCAACTTATCCCACCCAGCTCCGCGCAGCAGTCAACTGCCTCCGCTACATCCTTGACAACACCGCCCTCCAGCCCAGCCGCATCTTTCTCGGCGGCGACTCCGCCGGCGGAAACCTCGTCGGCGGCGTGCTGTCGCACCTCGCCCATCCGCACCCGCACATCACTCCCGTCAAGCTAGCAGGCAATCTCGCCGGCGCCGTCATGATCGCCCCCTGGACGCTGCTGGATACGGAGTTCCCGGACCGCGAGATCGATCCCAGCGGGGATCTGATCACGCCGGCGATTGCGGGCCCGTGGGCGAGGGCGTATCTGGGGACCGCGACGAGGGACTTCTATACCGATCTGTCGACTGCGGAGCCCGGGTGGTATTCTAGCTTTCCCGTGGAGACTGTTTTGATCTGTGCCGGGGGCAATGAGATCTTGTTGCCAATTATTCAGGACTTTGCGGCGAAGTTCAAGGTATGTTGTGTCTTAACTGCAGGTTGATGAGCAGAGAGGCTGATGAGAATAGGCCGGTTTTCCATCATCGGAGTTGTTCGTGGGGCGTAGAGAAGGTCATGTAGCGCCGATCTATAACTTGTATATTGGGGACACGACGGAGACGGAACAGGGGAAGAGGGTCAAGAGCTGGCTGCTGGACTTGTTATCATGACCGTATATGGTGGTTTCTTTAAATTTGTGTTATCCGAATAGCCAGCCTTAAATATGCGTATCAACGATGGTTTCAAGCCACGCCTTTTTCGGAATAAGTCTCAGGATATTCCAAACTGTCCTCCAACGATTGTTATCATTCATACGTGCAGTCTCCCATATCGTGGATATATTTATACATATATATATATACGAACTCATTCATCTCAAACGTAGTCGATATACAGCAACAAATTACAATTTACCCGCAGCCTGGAACTCTCGCAACGACTTCAAAGCCCCTGAGCTAACATTTCGAACTCGCTCTTGCAACCACATCGGGAAAGCCCGCACGATGCTCGCGGCCGTATGTGAAGCAGGGAGAATCATCTGCCCACTGCTCTGAGTGAGAATTTGCTTGACCACTGCTTGTGACACCACTTCCGTCGTCATCACAGGCTGCTTGAACTGTTCTCCCACGTCGGTCAATTGCTTGGTCATCGGGGTGCGAACCCACAGGGGATGGATGATACTTTTCCCGTTGTCAGTCTAGCCCTCTGAGATTATTCACTTTTTGAGTACTACTTACCTCGTGCGGACCTTTCTGGCCTGGTACCAGTGCCGTAGTTCCTGCGTCAAACCCTCATGGAATGCCAGCGCACTGGCCTTGGAACAGCAGTAATCCACCATTTCACCCAGCGCCACAAAGCTCGCCATGCTGGCAATTGTAATCACATGGCCATGATTCTTGCGGATCATGCTAGGCAGAAACTCTCGGACCATTAGGAAGTGTGAAATGGTGTTCACCTCAAACGTCTGCCGAATCTTGGCTTCGGGCTCCTCGAGAATGGTACCATCGTGGCCAACGCCTGCGTTGTTGACCAGAACAGTGGGATCGCCCAATCTTGCTCGGATTTGCTCAGCAACAGCCTTGATACTCTCAGACTTGGTGATGTCTGCTTTAAAGAAGTGGACATTGCGGGCTGTTTTCGCCAGGTCAACACTCAAGTATCGTCGGAGAATGCGAATTTTCACTCACGTAGTTGGAAATCCGGCTCGTTGATATCCAGAATAACCACACGCACGCCTTTCTCAGCTAAATCTTTCATGATATGTTTACCGATGCCGCTGCATCCTCCTGACACAAGGACAAGTTCCCGATCTCCTTGCCACGGATGCGCGCTCTGCCAGTTATTGATCGACCAGTGCGACAACGTACGATTAGCTTGATGCACAGCGCCATAGATCAGGGCGGCCGCGAGTGCCTTCTGGATCAGAGGATTCAGCACGAAGTTCTGCGCAGGCTCGGGAAGCTGCTCGAGTGACGATTGCACGTATTGCTGGAGAATATTGACCGCGTTCCGTAGCGACATTTTGAGCTGACGGCCGGCGTGATCGCACTATTTTGAGTTATGAATCGCGATGTTCTCAAGAAGAGATGTAGTATGGATACGTGCTATCAAGTCTTTCCGAGATCAATCGAAGATGTTTATACGCGTACTCCTCAGAGTTGCCGAGGCAAACACGCGGTAGGGTTGCAGATCGAAGCATCTCATGATGAGGATCATTCAAATATTCTTGGTGCCGTTGAATCCAATCCCTGGAGATTCTGAAGGATGAAACACAGCTTTGACGGGCCCTTGTAGAAATGATGATGCAACATCCGTCCGCTTGACCGGAAACGGAAATTGTTGCGATATGGAACTCTGGTAGTGTGCACTCAATCAATTTCGCGGTTCAATTAAGGGAAGGGGTTTTGTGGGTTGATTTGTGGATCATGTATGCAGTTGGAGTTGTAGGAGCGCCGCAAAGCTATCAAAAGTTAGAAAGAGAGCGCAGGCTGAGAAAAAGGTTCACATTTCACATGGATGCCAGTTGCCAGATTGTCTGCTGTGCGATGATCAACGGCCAGCAGGAACTTGAATTCCGATTGATCCGTTCTTGTTCTCAGGAATTTCCATTCTAGGTCTGCTGGTATCCCTGGCTGGGCTGTAGTTGCTGTCTACTTAGTCTGGGTATCACCAGACGCAATGCATTCCTCATGATTGCTGGAGGCGAACCGAGAAACCGAGATCGCAAACCCACTTGGTCTCTGCCGATCCCCCATGGGGTCCTGCTGGCAAGTGTCACTGCTTCCCTCGCTGAGGGCTGGTATCGCTGGGAGGTTTAGATTCGAGATGCAGGATCCCAAGCAGCAGATTCACATTGCTGACGCGGTTACAGCAAAGCCGGTTGAGGGAATGCATCTGAAGATGAGCCGGATCGAGGGATGGTAATAGACACGGTTCTTTTTTGGTGCGAAGATCCTGGTATATGATGTGATATGAGATGATGATCATGTCCGATCAAGTGTTCTAGCAATAAAATATGATAATAGAATGTATCTTTTTTTTTCGATAACACTGCAAGCTATTTGTGGGTATGCACATGTCCATGAGAGTGGTTGTGCTTTTGAAACTCGCTGGTGCGATGCTTCTTCTGCTTCTTCTTCTTCTTCTCCTCCTCCTCTTCCTCTTCCTCTTCCTCTTCGTCCTCAATACCAAACTCGGGCCATGCTTCCCATCCGTCTTCCCACAACCTCTCCATCTCCTCCTGCTTTTCTAGGTGTGACATCGTTTTATTTTGCATCACCGTTGCCCATCGCTCCATGTCTTCGTCGTCCAGGAGGCATTCGTCCAGCGATTTCGCCACCAACTCGCTATCGATGCTCTCTCCGATGACAACTATCTCCTGTCTTCGGTCTCCCCAAGGCTCCATAAAGTCATTCTCAATGGACTTTCGTACATCGAGATCTTCGGGCCATGCCTCGTCTGGCACCTCCGCGAACCATGGCCCTCCGCAGCCAACCGTTAACATGCCACCGGCCTGGCTCCATTCTCCAAACTGGAACGGTCGGGTAGCCAACCAAAAGAATCCTTTGGAGCGAAGAACCGAGCCAAAGGCAGGGTGATTGCGTTTGTTTGCCAGGATAATTGATGGATCTGGTTGGTCAAAATCCGCGATGCTTTCATCGTCGTCCTCGTCCTCGTCCTCATCTACTTCCATGTTGTCCTCTACTTCTCCTCTCTTACCTTCCTCCTCCTCCTCCTCCTCTTCTTCATCGTCTTCGGCTTCGTTGCTCTGAAGCAGGATGAACTTATCGTGAAGCAGGGAGAACAGTCGACGAGGATGGAACGGTCGTCGAGCCGTGTACACGAAACTATTGATCCCGTATCTATTCACGTCAGAAGGTCCAATTTGCGGGCTCAGGCAGATCACATACTCTATCGTCTCCGGTTTGGGGGCCATTCTTTCCCCATTTTCTGTCGTCTGTATGCTCATCTCATGCAAACTTCGTAACCAACCAGCTCCCGAGGCCGCCTTGAGGAAGTTGAACTTGCCCGTATCGAGAATTTCCTTGACGTCGACTCGTGAATAGCTTGTCTCGAGTACCTTGGCCTCATGATTAAGGGTCTGTAACAGTCTTCGGATTCTGACTCGCGTGGCTTCATCCACAGTTTCTATCTTATTGATGATGAGCACATCTGCGAACTCGATCTGGTCGACCATGAGGTCAGAAATGGTCCGCTCATCCTCTGGGATAATTTCCTTGGATCCATATCGGTCCGATAGAAACTCGGCAGTATCAAAACTAGCAAGAAAGTTAAAGGCGTCGACTACTGTGACTGTGGTATCAAGTCTAGCGAGCGTGTGCAACCCTCCGAGGTTGACTCTGCTCCTTGTTAGCATTCACATCGAAGGATCGTCTACCCCTTCGAGGCTGTCCAACTTACATCTCTGTTAAAATCTTGCGGCTATCATCATCAACCATCATCTCCTCATCCGCCTGTAACATTGCCTTGCTGAACTCAGCTGTGAATGTTTCGGCCACCTGCATTGGCTCACTGATGCCCGTACTCTCGATCACAACATACTGCACATCGGCCTGACGGGCGAGGTGAGCGAGCTCGGACAACAAATCCCCACGCAAAGTACAGCAGATACATCCATTTTGCAGTTGAATGAGCTTCTCTTGCGTCTGCGACACTCTGTGATGGGTGATCAAAGCTGCGTCAATGTTCAGTCTGAAAGGCCAATTAGTTTCAGTCTTCGAAATGGATCGAACGAGACACACTTGCTCATATCGTTCACAACAACAGCGATACGCAGCCCATGGTCGGGTGACTGGAGTATATGTTCGAGAAGGGTCGTTTTACCACTCCCCTGGTTTGTTATTAGCTCAGTGTCACTTGGATGGTTGTTATTGTAACTCACAAGGAAGCCCGAAAGGAGAGTAACCGGGATCTGTCTCTTCGACACCTCCCCTACTTCCTCTTGAACAGGAGCAGGATAAGAGAGAGAATCGCTCCCAGAGTCTATCACCATCTTGATACAATCCAACACTTGCTTCTCGAACAAAAATGGCAAAGAAAGCTGTCGGAATAGGAGAGAGTCACCTGTAGCAGGACAGAGGAAGCATTTTATAGTGTCCATAGGAACATGTACGGAGTAACCCCCAAGGTTCGCCTTGATCAATCATTTCTGGATGGCTGATCTCTAATCTTGACTTTCTTACTGGCTGTCAAAATCAAGAGTCATCTATCCTCAGTATTTAGCGGCCATTGCTGGCTAGAGAGCTTCCAAGGTACCTCCTTCAACCCAAGGTCCTCACCCGGTTTGATGAAGCAGCATTAGACACAAGCTGATTCGGCAATCTAGAGAGTACTGTGGGAGTGCATTGCGACCATTCTGAAAGCACACGTACTCTATATGCAAGCTCCTTTCCACAGCCTGGCTGAATCTAGCTCTATCCATCCTGTTTACGCGGGTTGATAGAACACCCCAATAGCAACATGGCATCCCACCAGGCGGGCAGGGATTATGTTCAAATGAGATGTTAGATTACGCATTATCCTCTTCTTACTCTTGCTCGTATGGGCGATTTATTCCTGAGTCAAAATTCCCTTCCATCGCTCTGCCCACCACATCAAACATGGTTGTTCGCGACGCTCCCTTCACCGTCAAATTTGACGAATGTGTGCAATCCGAACTTGCGAAATAAAACATTCCTGGACTGAGTATGGCCGTCATTCATGGCTCCTCCACACTTAACAAGATTGGTATATCTTATACTCGCGTTTGACCCCTGCCAATGCATCCTAGCATATGGGCAAGCGAACCTGCCTGATAACCCTATGACCACAGATTTCCTCTTTTCTCTGCCTGCAGTACGACAGAAACCTTGACCGCGGCTGTAACCTCCCATGGTATTCAAAGTAGCAAACGCACCTCATCTCCAATCGACTGGGACACGCCTCTTGCCTTGTTGATCCGGGAGGACCTTGTCCTTGCAGACGAGCAGGTTGCTGTACACATGACTTTGAAAAGACACCTTGTCACATCGGTCAGAGCTCGCTATGCACTGGGGCGCAAATCCAAAGAGAGCATCTGTGATCCACTGTGTATGCATAACACATATTTTCTCTGTCCAGGAGGCGTCATTGTATATGTATCTTTTTGACATTGCTCCTTGGAATACCGCCTGCGCACGCCGGCGAGTATAGCAAGCAGCTAGAAAGAACAGCCAGAGAACAACTGCAGAGGGCGTTGGAGACGGTAGAGGAGGCCACGCTGAGATTATACCCTGGCTTGCCGTCATCGCCTCTGCAGCCGTCCCTGCCGCTGGAGAAATACGCTGGGGTTTATAGGAATTCAGGATATGGGTTGTTTCCCCTTCAAGTGACTGAGAAGCAGAAGCTGCGCGCGGGTCTCTCAGGCCGAGCTATTGGTACGGTCATAGAGTTGCAGCATGCCAGCGGCGAATCTTTTGTGAGAAAATAAAGTACACCGGCCGGTGGAGGAGAAGTGGTCGAATTCTTTCGGACGGAATTTCCTATTAGATCTACGGCAGTTGTGAAAAGAGTAGAGCTTGACCTGGAACCGCAGTTGAAAGGGGGGAATATATGGTTTGACTGGTTCTGCTGTTTGACATATAATACTTTTTTACGCTGGAGCTGAGTAGACATAACTTTGATCTGGATATGTCTGATATGCATTCATCACATTATAGACCATTTTTAACCGTAAATTAACCGCTGGCCAGTCCAGTCGTGCGCTTGGTTGTTGAACTAGTGGAAGAATATTGGCACTCAACCCCAATATCCCCCTGAATTCCATCACAGATGATCACTGGTAGGTCACCTGCAGGACTCGACAGGTTGATATTCTTCAAGTGAACGTCCAAGCACACGGCATTCGGCGAGCAGGTTAGGTCAGCCACGACCTTGCCCTGTTTCCCGGAAGACGTGCCTGATATGTTCTCAAAGTTGATGTTAGTGACATTGAACTTTGATGAGAATGAGGCACATCCCGCTGCATCGATTTTGAAGTAATACTGGTCCAGTACAACGGGGTGATCCGTGTTTCAAATATGGATGTTTTTGTAGGTGATGTTATTGATCCGGCCATAGCCGACGTTCTCACCGGCCCGCGCCTTGAGACGGGCGCCATTCTGCTACTGTTAGTCCCTTGGATATAGGAGTTCTCTCACTTCGCCGCTCAGCAGTATCACATTCTCAATGTATGCATACTCAATCATGTCCAAAACGCCGCGATCCTGGCCGATGCTTCCCATGCTCACACCGTGTGTATTGTTGCACCACAATTTCTGCACGAAGTTGTTGGTGGTGTTGGGCTTTGGCGAGAAGCTGCCGTCGCCAATATCAACCCGGGCGTTGGTGACGGACAAGCCGTCAACATTGAGGGAATCAAAGCCGTCAGTGTTCTTAGGAAGGGCCTGATTGAACGGTGGTAGTACTTGGCTCGCTCCGGAGAGGCTGTCCCACTTACAGATGCGTTGGTCGAGTAAGCATTTGATGTAAACATTATCAAACAAGACGTCCTTGGTGCGAACGAAGAAGTTGGTCCAGCAGGGCGAATTGAGCTGTGCAATGCCTTCAACTGAGAGTCGAGTGGCATTATCAGTCACGAAGAGGATAGGTCGGTAGTACTTGTTGTTAGAGTCCTGGAATTTGTCAGTGTCTATGAAACTTAAGACACAGGCAATAGACATTCATACAAGAATCTCTTACCCGGCAAACTCATTGTACCAACGCTGTCCATTGCCGTTCATGACCCCGGAGCCAAAGATCCTGATGTCCTGGCCACCCCACCGCCAAAAGGTGATGGGCTTCTGAAAATCGAAATAAAAGTGTCCACCTGCCAGTACGGCACATCGTCGGTAAACTGTATTCGATATCAGCAAAGGTGTTGTCTGCAATGGTCGGCTGAAGTTTCTCCGCCTGTAGAATCGCTCCATCGCGACGATCAACGTGAGATGCACGATACCTCTCCACACAATGCTTGCAGTCAAAGACCAAGCGCCCGTGTCGATCACGATAATTCCACCGCTGGCAGGTGCTGATGGCACGCGAAACTTTCACCAATTATATATAGAAGTTCAGGTGCATAAAATCTGTACAACATCAAGAATGACTAAGTTCATGCAAGGTGTCGCGATCCGTCCCGTTTTTGTTTCCCTTGACCATTCTCTATATCAGGAGATCTCAAGCAAAACATGCTGCACAAATTGACCCCTGAGATCATAGTGCCGATCTCTGCTGCGGGTGTAGGTGCTACGGTAGTTGCTTTCTGCGCACACGAGGCCATTCTAGCGATGGAGCAGCGCCACCGTTGAGAGCGAGAGCGAGAGAGACGAAGACGACGGCGACTGCGTGTTCGTCGTCAAAGGGAAGCTTGTGCGCGCGTGTTGCTCAAAGAAGGAGAGCCAGCAACGACTGTAGAAGGATCAGAACGGTTGGAAAGCAATCTCCGCGATGGTATCCAAGTTGTACGCTTCATCAGCTCCACATCTGGCCAGCCAGGGGAGGTCGAGATTGGTGCATTTATGAAGAAAGGTTCGATTGCTACTCTATCTCGAGGGTCATATTTTCGTCCACGTTGACAATATGTGTGAAAGTGAATGTCATTTGACAATTCAGGTGTGTATACCTGTGCATGTTGTGTACTACAACTTCTTGCCAGCCAACACTAGCCCAGTGATACAGCTCATGTTTCCCGACCAGCACATGATAAAACGCAAGAAGCTTAGCGTTTCCGATTCAATGAGGATATAACACAATCCGAACGCAATCCGGGAAAGCGTATGCCACGCTCCGATCCCATTGATCGCCTCGCGAGCCAGGTCTACGTGGACGGCCAGAAGCACTAAATCTTCTCAATAACATGCACACTTTGATCAGCAGGTGGGGTGGTTGAGAGCCCGCCGGTACATTTTGCCCGACTGCACGGCCACGTCGCCGTATTTGTTGAGATCTTCTCGGGGTGCCGCGTTGTGGTCGATGCCTCGCAGGCGTTTCACCGCCCGGCTGCTGAGGATGACATACGCATAAAACCAGTTGGCGAGCAGGTAGACGGTGGCATAGTTGGGAGGCTGCTCCTGGCCAGAGGCAGCGCGAAGCCCGAGGGTTGTGAGGATGTTGCTATAATATCTCAATAGTTAATTCCCGTTTTGTTGTAGGAGACATTTCTGGTAGACCTACGACATAGCTAAGAATTTATGGCACAATGTCACTGTACAGAGACGAGATACGAATTCATGGTATGAATCGCTGGGGCGGGCCCTTTTTATCCCTTGATCTGGTGCCAAAACTGTTGAATTCAGCAAAAGTGCTCAACAAGGTATTGCGTTTAATCCACGTTAAATTCAATAGACTTCAGGTCGGCACTAGCTCATGGCATAGTCGACCCAAGAGATCGGCGCACGTGTAAGCCCATTAACCGAGATGGCCGAGTGTTACCATCAGGAGATTCTGGCAATTTGCAAAGGCTGGCTCTGGATAGTTATGGAAGTGCGATTATGTGTATTCTCCATCGTGGGTTCCTAGACCGGACGTCATGAAGGCGTCAACACTGTATATCAAAAATCGACTTCCACTTGCACATGAAGTCATGAAACCCCTGAGAAAAGATTGTGACTCCAAAGCTCCGGCATTCCGTAATCAGCTATGTCAAAGAGGTTTCCAAAATCAAGGGGCTTAGAGGTTAGCCTCTTTGGTTAACAGGATGGAATGACTTGGACATACTGGGACATCACTCATAGAGGTTGAGACTAAACAGCTCGGGTCAAAAGGAATATCAAGGGATTCGTTATTAGCATCGAGCTTCGTGGCAGAGTCGTCCATCTGGGGTGCCGAGATTAGCAAAAGTGTCGTTTTTGATATGGACTTAGGGGCCGGTACCAGGTCTGGGGTATTTTCATTTTGCCCTCGAACTTCACTCCAAGGTACCCCCCTCATTAACAATCGGCAGTCCTTGATGGCCTTGTTCGCAGATCGTTCGATGGATTCATATGGGTCTTCCCCTTTTAACCGCGCTTTCACCGATGCGAGCACCAGTGTCAAAAACAGATAATGTTTGGACCCCTTTCCTCCGAATACAATTCGAGTACCAAAGACATTGATTGCAGCTTCAACAGCATGTAGCATGATAGTTTGCTGCGATTCCACTATTTCATTGAGCGAGCTCAAGACGCTACTTTGGCCTGGGAACAAGGACCTAGACTGCCTCTGCTCATCAGCCTGCAGCGAAAGTTCAACACACACCATCATAGCTGAATGAAATAGCTCCTCGCGGAACATCCCACCCGTCAGACTCCCAAGATGAGGATTCGGCTTAGCCTCGGGAAGATCCTGAAGCGGAAGTTCTAGCTGGGAGAGAATCTCCAGCGCAGAATCGAGACAAACCTTTCGCGAATAGGCGAATTTTGGAGTTCTCATAATGCTCAAGAAAAAGGGCCGATGGAGAACAAGCAAGTTTCTCCGCATAATGAAATCGAAGTATGATTTGGTAAATGCAGGATTCCGAACCCCAGATATGTTTCCAGTTGACCTCTCAGTGGGAAACAAAGACATCGCCTCATGGATTGACTGCGTCAGCTGCTCGCTCAGCCGCAAGGCTTCATCGTACGATAATTTGAACCTCAAACGGTTGACAAGCTGTGCTATTTGGACTCGTATGGGGAATGAATAGGAGAGTAGGACCTGGAAGCTGCTTCGAGTGAGGACACTGGGCCCCTTAGGAATTGAATCTTCTGTCATGCTTTCAAAAAGATCTGCATCGTCATAATTGGAAGGCGCATCGCAATCATATTCTTCCAAATCAATCGAAGGCGGCATGCCTCCATCCAGTGATGACTGTAGGTCAAGTTCTTGTATTGTTGCCCACAAACGACGCCGCATTTCAGCCCAAAATTTTGACATTTTCTGGAAGCGCAGTGGATTACGATGTAAGCCCATAGACATAGCGGATCGTAGCAGGTAGCCAGACGATATCCAGATTGTATCTCCTTCGATGGCGTTTGCTTGACGCGCAATCATCAGCAGACAATGTACTTGCAACTTGTCAAAATCAAGGCTACATGTAGCAGAGGGTGTGACGATCCATGTCTGAACAGCCTCAATCCAATTCACCACAACTTGGGAAAGAGGATCCTTGCCATTGATCTTCGTGGAAGAGTTGTAAAAACAACTACTGGCAGCCATCAATGCTAAGAGCTTAGCCAGGAAGACCATATCCGGGTCTCCTCCTCCAGCCCAGTACTCTTCATACTGCTTGAGGAAGGATGGAATATGAAGAACCCGATGCGTGGTTTCAAAATTGCTCAAATAAAGTTCGAGCAGCTCATCAGCAATGTGTCGAGGCGGGAGAAATGCCTCAAACGAATTCGCCCGTTCGCTTCGTGCACGTTGCTGGTCTTGCTTCTCCTTCGAAAACATTTCACGGCGAAATTGCTTCAAACTACCGTACCCAGAATCTTCCTTGCGCTTCGACTTTCGCTGTTTCAAAAAGTCACCGACATCCCTGAACTACCATATTACCATATCTTAGTCCCCGTATGCTCGTCGCACATAAGATAAGCTCCCTACTTACAAACGAGATGGCTACCACAGAATGAGAACGACCACAATACGTCGTTTTCGTCTTTTTGCCCCGGAAGCAAGGCCATGGTAAGGACCTGACTTGGTCACTGAGATAGTTTTCGTCTCCCGCCGGTCGAAGTCCTGCATCTGACACAGCCGAAGACACAGTACCAAGAGTCTCTGGCGTCTGGATCGGGCCAGTCCTGGCCAGGGCATGTTCCAGAACCTGTACGCGATTACGCAACTCCTGCAGCTCATCAGAGCGGTTCTTGGACTTAGTGACTCTGTTTGGAGATGGCTGATTCTTCGAGTCAAAGACATAGACACCGCTGTAAGCTGGACTACGTCGCGTCGCTGTGCGGTCCAGGAGTTTGTCTTGGTCCTCGACGCGTGGAATGCCCGACACATGGCCAGTCTGAGACCTTACATAGACACACAATTCAGGGGTCTTGGACTTGATGCATTGACTGCATGGAAATGCCCGATCGCATTTGAGTTTGCGCCGTCTGCAAACTGTACATGACAATGGTGGCCGACGACGTCGCGCTACAGACCTGGGCGATGACTCTGAGTTCTCATGATTCGATGGTAGCTCTTGATCGTCCTCCATCTCTGCGGTCTTACTTTTCCCACTGAGTTATGAACGAGGATGAAGGTAACAAGGTATGAATCATCAGCAGCAACGCTCGACCCAGACGTGGGGTTTCAGCCTTGTAGCATCTGGCTCTGTCAACAGTCACAGATTGTGGAAGAGACGAAGAATTTTTACCACTTTCAAGGAAGCACCGTTCACTTAGCGCTTATCTGATCCTCTAGCGAGTAAGACGACTGTAACCTATCCAGGGGCAGTTTATTTCACAGCCAACCTGGTGGTTTACTGAATGAGAACGAATTGATCCATCGGAGATACCAGTCTCCGACCGGACCGGAGTTGCCGTATACAGCAATCTCCGGGATCGGGGATATTCTCGGGCTTGCTATTCTAGTCATATGTTCAACCACATGGGTTGGCTTTTGATATATACAACTAACACATCGTTCTTCACGAAGATCAAGACTACCCGACAAATCCCAAACAGCAAACACTTCAACATCGCTTGTTGAGACTCAAAAAAGGCTTGTGAGTGATGCATGGTTGAAAGAAAGAGTAGTGTGGCTATCGACATACGATCTTTGATGTCGTATGTGCATGTATCATCATCGACGCCATAACGGCTTCATTACCGAACGAACATAGACTAGGAGGTAAACCATGAAATAGTTCGTGATCACAAACGCGGTAAAGATCCCAAAGTATGGCCAGATTTTGGACGAATCAAGACCAAGCTCGGACAGATACTAGGAATCCAATTAGCCGTCACTCCCCTACCCAAACCCCATGGTACACTCACATCATCGCCGTGACTGTACTTGCAGTATCCGCATTGCCCACGATCATTTGGATTTGATAGATAACCGCTAGTTCCACTGGCCAACCATAACTTTGCATACTCGCCGCATGTCATGTTCGCCGGGCTCTCGAATCTGACCAGCTCGTCGGAGTCGCAAATGACGGGCATTCCACGTAGAACAGATGTTAAAACACCTCCTATCCAGTAGGTGAATGGCGTGACATAGTACATTGTGTACTTCCAAAAGACCGGCATGCTCTTATGCGGTTGCAGAATACCATTGAACAACTCGCACATGACGATGAAAAATGGCATCAAAGTGGCAGCCACCGTGGAATCTGCACTATAGAATTGTTAGTCTTCTTCTTCATACTTCCGTCTAGGTCGTCACGCTAGCAAAAACTCACCTTAAGGCAGCAATCCACTGGCCCCAGGACGTGGCGAATAAGAAGAAAAGGAAAAACATCAAGAAGGAATAGCCAGCTGCAAATCCTAAGGGAAGGCCCACAAGGAAGTAGTACAAAACGTAGAAGATTACCGCACTGGCAATGGCGTACGGTATCTCCGACAAAATCTGGACAGTGCAGAATGCGACCCATGAGTAGATGCCACTAGGCCCTTCTCGCGCCCTCCAGATATCGCGGTTCATGATGAAGCGCATCGAAATGGCATTTATGAACTCCGGCATCAACATCAGGACCAGAAAGCAAGAAAATGCTTTAGACTGTAGATCCGTCAAGCTGTTTCCAATCTGCAGATAGGTCAAGCCGTTGATCAGAGAATGTAGAAACGATGCGTAGAGCCGGGAATATGGGTATTCCGGGCTTCTCCAGAACTGTCGAATTGTGCGCTGTGCCAACAGAATAATCTGACTGCGAAGTGTTGGCATTGATCGAATCAATTTATTGTTCTCCGAATACTCTGTTTCCTCTAATTTCTCCCTGCGAAGTTGAGAAATTTCCTTCTTGATGTCCTCGGCCTCCGTGGATCGATTCCACACCTCTGCCCAGTCCGCCTCGCAAGTACTGTCTTTCGAGCCACCGACGACCACCTCAATCAGGTAATCTGCTGCATTTGTGACTTTCCCAGGCTCATTGCCGTACTTCCTGAAGTAGTCAAAGATGGAACACCCAGACTGACCCACTTCACCGAAGTAATAAGTCCGCCCTCCAGGGCTGAGTGCCAATACACGATCGAACTATGGACATCGGCAATTAGCATTTGATGAAACCCTCCTCCCCTGAATATGAGATGACTTGCGGATACTCACTTGTTCGAATTGCTCCTGGTTGGCCTGGTGAATGGTACAAAGCACAGCTAACCCTAGATTCGCAAGACGCCGTAACAGAGCGACGATGTTCGATGCGCCTTGACTGTCCAGCCCGCTGGTAGGCTCATCAAGAAAGAGTACTAGCTTGGGTCTCGCACAGAGTTCCACTCCAATAGTAACACGCTTTTTCTTCTCGATGTCCAATGATCCGATCACGGCGTTCTGTAGGTCAACCAAATCCAGCGTATTCAAGACAGTGTCCACATATGACAGCTTTTCCGGTTTGGAGACATTTGAGGGTTGGCGAAGTAGTGCTGAAAATTCCAAGGCTTCACGAATAGTGCTAGTCTCGTCATGGATATCCATCTGCTGGCAATAGCCAATGTTGCGACTAAACCCTTCATCTACGGGCCGTCCATCAACATACATTGTGCCAGTCAATTTTCCTGGGCTCTGTCTCTGCGTAAGAGCTGTCAACACTAGGTAACTGTCAGTAAGCTGCGCATCACATTGGTGGGTGGTGAATTTATGATCGCACATGTTGATTTGCCAGCCCCGGAGGCTCCAACAAGAGCTGTCACGGTACCAGGTTTGCAATACCCGGACACTCCGTCCAACAACTTCCGAGCCTCCTTGCCAATTTGCACGACGAGCTCAAGATTGTCCCAAGTAAAAGTCGAGGAGGTCCCGTCGAGGGCTTGGGTTGGCCGTTCACTCGAAGACTCGGGCGAGGCCGGAAGTTTCTCGTCAATCTGTACAGGGCTGCTCTCTTCATCCCGGCTTTTCCTCACACTGCGACTGGTTCCTCTCCCACCCTTTTTGTACTGTATCGGCCCGACACTGGTTGACTCCCAGTCAAGAATCTCACTCATCCAGCATGTGGCGGCGATATAAACGACTGTAAAAAGACATAGTATTCCAAAATTACGCCACACATTGCTGTAGTGAAACCCATAATGTGCAGCGAGGTACTCATCACCGCCGACGACTGTCGTCCCCGGTCGACTACCGGAAGAACCACATGTTTGGTACGCAGCATCCTGATAGCTGGGGCCCGATGGAACCACTGATCCGGACGCACAACTGAAATCGGTGTTGTGAAACTCTACGGCCATCATTGCTTCATAAGTGTATAGAGCTGGTGTGGTGTACTAGAACTCGGTAAGTTTATTGCTGGCAACGCCCATTCTGAATCACACTTACCGCTATCCAGCCCACCCAGGGAACATCGTTCATCATCTTGTCCACGGACAACACGTAGCCACCGAAGACGATGCAGAAAAGCACAGAGACCCCGCTGTACCGTAATGCGACCTCGAAACTCGAGGAGGCTGCAGCGAACAGCCTGAACTGGGCTGTGAGACAGATTGTGCACAAGTATATGAAGAGGAAGTCAATCCAGAACGGTCCAGCCTAAGAATTCAAGCCTTAGTAAAACAATGAATGAGGGGCCTTGAACTTGGATTGATGCATACGCTTGTCTTCAGTCCCGCCAAGAAATAAACCACGACCAAATATAGGGCAGTGAGAATGAAAACCAGGACAAAATCTGCGAGGACCCTGGCTAGACACACTGCACTCGGTCGAACAAAGGCAAACTTCTTCTGGCGACTAAGGATGTCTCGCCCCTGCATTGCCTCTTCCAACTCCGACATCTGAAGCCAGGCAAGCAAAATAGAGGAATAAAATATGACGCCTCCACGGGAGTACATGCCATCAGTATCCTGTGGCAAATCGTAGAACATTGATCCGATCAACAGACCGTAAATCACACACGAAATGAGCTTAATGAAGATCGGCGACATGTGGCCTTTCACTTGCCACATCTGACGTTTGGCACACAGGACTACCTGGCGGAAGAGGGAGATTGTGTAGGGCGATTTGGAAGAGACAAAGCGAGACTTTTCAGTCTGAACAGCCCTTTTGAAATCCTCCAAGCTCCCACAATCCGAATCAAACAGTGATTCACCCGTAACTTTGCCGTCAAGCTTGTTATCTTCGTAGCGTCTTATGTCATTTTGTACATGCTGGAAAGCCTCACTTTTTCGAAAAGCATTCTCCAATTCGATTGGTCCTTTGGGGGCACGATGCTCCCATCCAGGCCGGAACTTTCGTCGCTCTGGGAGTGTGATGCTTGTCAGGAAGTCCGACACGGTCTGCATCTCCGCACACTGATAACCCAAATCTTCGAAGTACTTTTTAGCTTCGCATGCAGGGCCTTGATAGAGCATGCGTCCTTCGTCAATGAGCAAAACTTTATCGACCAGGTCGAAGATGGCATCAGACGCTTGGTACAGGGTCAACAGAGTTGCCTTGCCGCATGTGTCGGTCATGATTCGGAGACTGCGGACATAGTCCAACGCTGACAGAGCGTCCAGACCTCTGGTAGAATTATCCCAGCACATGACTGATGAGTCCGTTGCAAGAGACTCAATGATGGAGATCCGCTTTCGTTCTCCACCTGAGACGCCCCTGATATACTCATTTCCTACGAGCGTATTCATTGTGTGGGACATCCCAAACACTTTCCCGTAAATTTCAAGATATCGCGGTATTCTCTCTTGATATCTCTTGGGTGTCTTACTTTCCAGGGCAAACTCCAGAGTTTGCTGGACGTTGAGAGTGGGGAAATGCGCGTCGTCCTCGGGGACATAGACCACTTGGCCCCGGTAGTATTTCTTGACCTCTTCTTGACTGATTCCCGAATAATCGAGAGTTCCCGACACTCCAAGAAAAGAGGAATGATAGCCAGCAACTGTCCGAAGGAATGTTGAACACCCAGCTCCTGGTCGTCCCAGCACGCTAAGGACACGGGATTAGCTCTTTGTGGGACAGGGCAAGTCGGGAAGATTGGGAACCTACAGCATTATCTCTCCAGTTCGAACCACTCCAGAAAAGTCACGAATAAGACGGCGTCCATTATGGGGCTTTCTCTTCGAGAATAAAGGCTGGATAGTCCATTCATAGACATCTTGGAATGTTAAGGTGCGCCATAAAGCGGTCCCCAGTGTCTTTACATTGACGTGCGCTGCTCCGTCTCCCCAGGTTGTGATAGATAGAAAGCAGACGCCCAGGTTCGCCTTTCTCTTCCCATCCCGAAGTTCCTTCTCAAGAAAATGATCGAATGATGAGTGCGGCTCGGGGTATTGGCGATCTCCATGCCGGGTTCTCTCTGTCAACGTACGATGGATCTCGGCGATGGCATTCTCGTCCTCGCGAGATGAGTGAACTTGAGATGTGGAAATTACATCTTGTTGGAGGTCTGTCTCATGTGGGGATGCAATTGATGCACCACCACGGTGAGGAAGAAGATGGGCTGGCATGCCGCTTGATCTTCACCAGAGTCCGATTCTTTGTCTGCGTCAGATCAAGTTGGCAGATTCGATTTTCAGAGAACAACTCCATTGTGGCCAAATATACTGTTTTTAAATCGATCGAAACGTTGGGTGAAAACTGTGGACAGAAACATGTGGCTCCATGGCCACCGAAAAGGGAAGCCAAGGCTCAATCGATTCCAGAAGCTACATAAGAAAAAAAAAAAAAAAAGGAGAGAGAGAGAGAGAAAATACTGGAAAATGATATCATTCCCACTGACGATATGGAGAAAACATAACAATGTTTTTTTTTTTTGCTTGTAGAAAAGTAGAACACGATCTAGTGGTCTTTAGCTTGCCCCATGACTCTGGTAGATCGAGTTTGACACTTGACAGAAGTTGTGCCATGCAATCAAATTCATGAGTTGATCCATTATGGTTGGAAGGCCATAGAAGAGTCCTCATAGTTACTCCAGGTCATTGCCAACTTTGGCAGCTCGTGTGAGAAATTGAACCACTAGAGTCTGGAGAGTGGATGAGTGGAGTTAGTGGACGCTTGGAAGTTGGAAGAGGAGACAGCCTGCAAAAAAGGCAGCCAAGACGAGAACCTGAGGCTAGTAACCAATTGGCTCCACGTGCCAAGGCATCTTAACGTGGTTAGTGCCACGCGCCATTCTCCACGTGACTAGCCGTTCGCTCCAGCAGTCAGAAAAAACATCCGAGTCAGGACTCAGGACTCAGGATTGCCACGATGATCTGAAGTTCTAGATGCGTGATTCGGAGCCCGCGGTTCCCGTCTATCGACGGACTCGCTGGATAGAGGAGGATCGTTTTGAAGTGGTGAAGAATGAGTCAGTCCAGGGACACTTCGAGTGAAGGACTGACTTTTTTATCTTCTCTGTGATTATACGGAGTCAATATATATTCCTGCTCTATACTACTATCACAAATACATGATGGCCCTGGTTCCAAGACTGAAGGCTCTGGCTGCTGATCGCTGATGCTCCGTGATATTCACAACCAAGTGTGAAATTTGATATCTGGTCCAAGAAAATGCAATGAGTTCTAAGCGGGTTGCGGATGATACCACTGACTACATGTGTTTAATCAAAATCACCCCCAGCAGATAAAGATGCATGTATGATGGCAAGAGGAAAGCAAGTCTCAAGAGTGGTGTAGGAGTTCAGCTCGTTCTCAACCTCTCATGTAGTGCTCACTTAAGGAGCCCGTGCCTGACGCCGAGCACCATTTTCCTCCCAGCGGTATGGAATCCTCTACTCCACGCTTCTTACCCTCTCCGACTTCACGCACCTTTCCAATCATTACCTCCTATTCGCAATGCAGGGACTCCTCCGTTTGCCTCCTGAAATGCTTCTATTCATCCTCAAGTACTTTGAGTCCCCCCAGCATACCCCTGTCCTCCTGTCCCTGTGCCTGACTTCGCGCCAACTTTACGCTTTGGCTCAACCGATACTGTTCAAGGCTTACGTACGCAGATATCACTGCTTCAATTGCCATCAGCACTCGGGATTTTCCGATGGTCTCGAACCTCTGCTCTGCTTCACTCGAACCCTTCTCTCTCGACCTGACCTGAGAGTAAGAGTCCGCCAGGTGATGCTCGATACCTCAGAATGGGAGCCCCTGGGTCCGGAAAGATGGCCAAAGGCACTCACGACGAAGACTATAAGACTGCTAGTAGATGGTGCTCAGAAGCTTCCAGTCGAGAATCAAGCAAGATTCTTATCGTCTATCATTGGAACAAAGGCCGTTTCTCTGATTGCCCTACTTTGGTCTCAAACACCAAATCTACAATACCTTCAGATCACGCTCAGGCAAGAAGGGTGGTGGGAATTATCGAGCTTAATTGGGCGTTTGACTAACACCGACTTCCTGTCCCAGCATCTATCCAATCTGAAAGACCTCGTCCTTCGGGCAGATCCAACCGAGTTCAACGATATCTCGACTGATATTATTGCACAGTTTCTGCGCCTACCGCACCTGGAGAATTTGTCTATCTCGCACCTGAACGTGACGAGGGCTAGACATGTGAAGGTGCTTCTTCCATTGCAATCCCCCAACCTAACATCTCTTTCCTTGAACCATAGTTACATGGAGGTAGACGACTTGGAACCTCTCGTGCGCTCGTGCAAGGGTCTTAAGATGTTCATATACGAGGCGGCGTTGGAAAGCAGCTCCAAGATCTTTCCAATGCTGCATTCTCAGAAAGAGACACTTGAGGTGATTGTCGTCAATACCAATTTCACAAGCCCTCGCCTTATGGAACAGGAAGATTATCCAACAATTGAACCGTTCGCTTCCTTTACAAACCTCCAACATCTGGAGATCGAGCAATGCTTCTTGAACGATGATCCCGAGCTGCCCGAGTCTCTCGAATATTTGATCATTCGCGGTTGTGAACATCCGGTGTCAAAGCTGCTGACCAACCTGACGAATCGCAGCTATGGCGGGTTAGGGTCACTGGAAATGGTCATTCTTCAACCCCTATTATCACCTCCAAATGGGCTGCTCGGCCTGCCTCGAAGATTTGGAAGAGGTGACTTCTATGAGAATCGACAGTACTATTCTGCATTTGAGAAAGCTTGCAGACGACTGGATAGAATCACATGCGGGGCACTGTTTGACCTTCATATCAGATCCAACGAGTGGATGGAATATCGGGAAGGGCTTCTCTAAGGGGGTCCGAAGCCGATGCAGAAGGGAAGAATAAGTGCCGCGAGGGTGCATAGGATTACTCCAAGGAAGACATGGAAATCGAGGCGATGATACCGTTACGAATTGATGAACTTGTATGATGCTGTATGATATGGCTGAGAAGATGGAAAAGAAAGATATACCGAGGATCAGGTCTGCAGAATGCGTTCTATGATATTTGCTAGTGTACTATTACAGGATCATGGGGTTACCTTAGGGACACAATGCAACCGTTCATTGCTGTTGATTAGACACTAAGGGATCTGACGAATGGTACTAGTATAGTAGTGAAGATGAATATTGTGATAGCAGTAGGGAGTAGATAGTAGATAGTCAATATCTATCTATCTATCTAGTATATATCAACCTGACAATGTGCAGGAACAGAGTCTGATATTAGAGTTGGCCCCAGGCACTAACCACTTGTGATGGAGAATGATGGCCTCACTCAGACCCGACATCGTGACAGATTCCTCCACTGGGACTGGCTGGTTTGCCAACCTGCCAAGAAAATCCCCCCGGGTCTCTATACCTATGGAAATATGATAAACATGATGACCAGGGACAACGGATTCAAACACATAAATCTCGGAAGCTTTCTTTTCTCAACTCAACCTGGTTCAAGTTCTTTTTGATCTTAAGAACCAGGGATACGGGGAGAGATGCAGCTCCCAGCACCATTTTCCCGCTATCTCTCCTCGCTTCGCGCTTTGAACCAGCGTGTGCAGGAGAGAGCTGCGACAGAGCAGCAGAAGAAAGGTCTATATAGTCGATTAAGCGATGTCTTCTGTCGCACGTGGCATCTGGGATTTACTGCCTTTGGAGGCCCACCGGTTCATTTCCAGATTTTCCATGAGAAGTTTGTCGAGGGCAAAGGGGGCCAGGAGAAATGGGTGGACGAGCAGAGTGTGAGGCTGCATCGCAATAGAAAAGCGCTCCCTGTACTGACTGCTTTGTTTTGTAGTATCAAGAGCTTTTTGCTATTTGTCAAGCTCTACCGGGCCCCGCGAGCACGAAGATGCTCTTCTGCCTGGCTTTATTGCATGCGGGCTTCATCCCGGCCGTTTTAGTATTCATGCTATGGAGGTGAGGAACCAGACACTT
Source organism: Aspergillus clavatus NRRL 1 (assembly GCF_000002715.2). NCBI lineage: Eukaryota > Fungi > Ascomycota > Eurotiomycetes > Eurotiales > Aspergillaceae > Aspergillus > Aspergillus clavatus. The sequence continues at coordinate 185,144 of NW_001517107.1, read as the reverse complement.
TCTATTCTGCTTGCTGGTAGCCCAATGAGCAACTCACCGAAACGGAGCTGACTTCTATCTCAGTCTTCCCGGCGCGGTAGGCATGTACGCTCTCTCCCTGGGAATTCAAAATATCAATGATTCCCTACCCCCTATCGCATATGCACTCCTCTCTGGTCTGAATGCCTCAACCGTGGGGATCATTGCTTTGGCAGCAGTCCAGCTAGCGGAGAAAGCAATCAAGGACAAGCTCACCCGCATTCTGGTCATCCTTGGGGCGTGCGCAGGTCTCTGCTACAATGCTCTCTGGTATTTTCCCCTGCTGATGGTGATTGGTGGCATGTCCACTGTTGTATGGGATGGATGGATGAGCCAATTCATTCGTAAGACGAGATTGAAATGGAGACGGAGGGATAGCCACCTGGAAGAAGCCAGGCAGGCAAATGATGTTCCCTCTGAAGTGGAGCTCCAGGAGCAACAGGATCGTCAGAGTCAAATGATAACCGTCAACCAGAGCAATATGCGGTCACGAAAGACTAGACAGGCTACAATGCCCCTCCCGGAGTCGACATCTGATACGCAGACTTTATCCTCGGAAGTTAGCTCGTCTCAGGATCATATCATCCGTATCCGTGTTGGGATCATGGCCTGCATCGCTTTTTTCGGTAAGCTGCATGCTCATGCCATTAACCATTCCTCTGCTCTGATATGTGAGCGCTTGCTGATTTCTATCCAGCATCATTCATCGCGATCATGGTAGCAAGAGGCGTTATAACCGCCCCACCACTTGCCCTCGATCTATTCGCAAACATGTATCTGGCGGGGACGATTATCTTCGGTGGCGGCCCTGTCGTGATCCCTCTTCTTCGCTCCTATGTCGTCGACCCCGGCTGGGTGTCTGGCAGGGATTTCCTGATCGGCCTGGCTCTTATTCAAGCATTCCCTGGCCCGAACTTCAACTTGGCCGTTTTCTTGGGTGCTCTTGCTCTCCAGAAGTCTCAATTCCCGACTATCTTCGGTGCCTTCCTCGGCTACATCGGCATCTTCGTGCCCGGTATCACACTGGCAGTTGCTATGCAAAGCTTCTGGAGAGTGCTGCGCCAGAAGAAATGGGTCGTCGACTGGCTAAGGGGCGTCAATGCCAGTGCTGTCGGTCTGGTGTTTACCGCTGTGTATAGGCTCTGGGAGATTGGGTATCTCACCCCCAAGGCCAGCAATGGCCAAAGTCTTGCTATTGAGCCATGGTGGGTGGTTGTTGCAGCCGTCACCTACGCAGAGAATGCTTGGTTCAAGGTGCCTCCACCAGTGGCGATTATCTTTGGTGGTATTTTAGGTCTTTGCTGGTATGGTGCTGTTGAACGTTAGATCAGCATCTATACAAGACATGGCAGTCAGGGATATACAAGACTTCTAATGTGCTGTCTTGGATGAAGAATCTAGATGCAGTCCACCTGTTCCAATATAGTTCTACAGGATTCTTTGGACCCAAGGATTGAAAACACCTCTCAGAGACAACTTTATAAGAAATCATCATTTATTTTGTGACTATTACTGCAGGGTCAAAGCATTGAAATCTGGACCAGTACGCACTAGTAAGATAATCCACCATGTCACACTCTACAAGCTTTTGCCTTATCCAATCGAGGCATTCACTCAAGCTCTCATGAAATATAGAGACACCCTGTTGGCCATGTGAACACATTCAATGACCACCAGAACTCTTTTATTCATGACCACCTCCGTGGTGTGACTGAAGTGCAAGCCCCTCGCTAATTTTCTTTGTCACGACCCTGATTCCTTCATCATGAGTATCGGGGTTATTGAGGGTCATCCAAGGGATGCAGCCGTTATGATGGCGTAGTTCTGCGTCAATAAGATACAGGCCAAGCCCGGGTTGCTTGGAGACTCGAGCCACTTGCTGCAGGAGATCACCGAGATTCTTCAATTGCTGTGTATGTTTACGCAAAAATCGTGACTCGATCGCAGTCACCAGAGCCGTGTCCTGGGACTTCTCAGCCAGGGAACACAGTCGTTCCAGATCCTCAAAGAGCTTCTTCTGGACCATGAATACCTCCCGACAGGGGGTGACGGGGTCGACAGGCGTATCTGGCCACTCAATCTTCGGTGCTTGGATGTCTGTGGGCTTAGATCGGCCTCCACGTGTAATGAGATATTTCTCCAGCCAAGTCATATCAATTAAGCACTCTCTAGCACTCCTTTCCCAAAGCCTAGTTGGTTCCACCTGTCAGCTTTGAAGGACTACAACCACACGCCCGACAGAGATGGAAACAATAAAGAAAACATACATGGCGAATCCATGCAGTGCGATGTTACTGCGTGAACAATCTGCTGCGAGTTTTCGATATACCAGCCAGCTGGTCAACTCTTGGTGAATGTGACCTCTGACGGACTTCCACCGCTGTTAGTCAAGCTTCATAGAAGAGGGAAAGTCGAGAGCAGGGGTCCAGTAGCAAGGATGAACGGTATCAATACCTCCTCTAGCTCGTTTGTAAAAGTCGATGGGCGGAGCCACTTGTCGAGGTCGTGGCCGGAAATCTCAGAGATGGCTGCCCTGGCTGATTCTGTCATTGTTGTCTCTATAGATGTAGAACTGTTTGTATTCGTGAAGGACCAAGTGTTCCGAGGACTATGAAAAGACTGAACATGCTGGAAAGCACACGACACCTTGGGCGCTCTGTCCTCTTGATATAGCCTTCTCAACGGAAATACAGCTCCGGCTCATCATAATGACATAGGAACCATAGATGAATTTGTGTTGATGTGGGAAACTCGCCAGGAATAAAGGTAGTGTAGCAGGAGAGGAACGAAGACACGACAGGCATCCCAAGCCCTTGCATCTAAATGAAAATGGTAGAACAGTCCCTCATATTGCACTGGAACATATGCCGTTCATGACTTGGCATAACATTAAGCAATTTTTGGATCATGAGATGCGTACATCAATATCGTGGACACTATCCCAGACACCTCAGGTCTGGAGATGACGGAATTCAGAATACTGCCCCTTATTTGGTACGAGTGATGCAATAGCTGCGATCATCGGGACAATATTTCTTAGGCTCTCAATGGATCATTGTTAAGCAGTGTCCGCCAAATCATCTGCCAGCTAAAGGTGGTTTCGTTCTCGCATCTTGTGTCGGAAGGGCCTGGTTAATGCGGGCTCAGGCTCAGGCACGAAAGGCTCTCATGTATTGGTGGCATGATTCTATTCCTGATGTATCTGGCCTCACTGCTATCTTGTCAGAATTCGATGAAAGTCTTTCAATGTTCCCAGAAGTAAGGTGTTCATCGTCTCAACGACCTCTAATATCACAAGCGAAGTCGAAACCCCTGCTTTCTTAGTAGGACACTTTGCATTTTCCTTAAGGGGCACAAACTTGAAGCTTCAACGGGGAGAAGCTGATATGACGTCATAGGGCACTCTAAGCTCAGCGATGGCGGTGAAATATGGCAATATAAACACATCTACTGGGTTACTCTAGAGAGGACAACGCCATATTTCCTGGGCTCTTGTCATGTCTTTTCTCTAAGTACACTGGGTATCACCGAAGTTCCAACTTACTTTGATGGCTTAAAAAATGCTCTACAATGCCCTCATTCGCACCCACCACATCACATCTCGCAAGAAAGTGTCTGCCTTGAAACGCGCAGCGGACATGCACAATTGTTTCGTACTTCTTCGTTCCGGAGGCTGTCCGGGAATCATGTATGTTGAAGCGGAAGGCAAAGACTCTGTTGAGTCATGGGTCAACGTGGTACGCAATCTGCGGTATAAAGACTTTCAGCTCGTAAGCCGGCCGGGGGTGGTGACGAAAGAAACTCAAGGCGAAGATTCCCAGGTGAATGGACATGCTCGAAGCTCGAAACCAGCAGCGAGACCCATTGTCGGACTATCCGAAGTCGAGACAGCAAAGAGTTTGGTGGTTTGATGGAACAGCGGGGTGTCTGGGCCTGGTGGAGAAAAGGCATGGGATATTCCAGTGACTGAGATCTCACATTTCAGTGGACCCGGTTCGGGCCACCCGAGTTGATTTCCCTCCACCAGGCATATGCTTCTAAGCATTCGGAGGATCTCCAAGCTCCCTTGGTGCTTAATATTAGCATGACTATGTGACCCGGAACTTTCAAGTGCCATTGAGTACATGCTGCTATCCTTGCACATAGTTCCACTGCTCCTGGGCGCCCACCGTGCATGCTCGAGGCTTTCTCTGCTTGGACTCCAGTGCCGCAGCACCAAGTCCTTGCATGCCCGGGCCAGGGACATTTCCATTCCCTCGGCCAAGACCTCCAACACAAATACTTCGTCATCGAAGCCAGCACCTAAAAGGATATGCAGCAAATGATACGAAAAGTTGCCGTATATTACTTACCACGGCGCGAGTGATCCCACACCTCAAATTAAAATCAGTGGGTCTAAAACCATTGTCAGACTAGCGAGAGCTGAGAGAAGCTGACAGGGACGGGGACCTGTTAGCCAGAGATCGTGGCAGCTTGTTTATTGCCGAATATCTAAAGCGGGGGGGTATCATACGCCGGACATCTAGCAATAAGGGGGCATTGATTGGATGTACACACTGTCTAATTGCCATGCAGCGCAGTGATATCGACTTCAAAGTCAATGATCATGCTGTGTGATGCTCTGTAGGACGAGTTGCCCAGAAGACCAAGTCTGATGCCCTAAGACATAAGCTTGTCAATGTGGCTAGGATGACCCTGTTTTCTGCAGGTTACAGGTATATTTGAACACGGATGAAATTTAGCATATCTATAAATAGAATCTATATACGAGACGCATTGAACAATTTATTCCCGCGGTATACACCGAACTGTGTTATATGCATAAGCCCACTGATCCCCCCATCGTAACTCCTTAAGACGCCGCTGTATATGCTGTCACTGGAAAAAAGAAACTATGAAAGTCCATATCACGAGGAGCCGGAAGATCCGTCACTCGGAGGCTTTTCTATGGGAGGCCAATCCGGTGCAGGATAGCTTAATAATTTACAGATGTCCTAAAGTATATACGTTAGCAGGAGCTCTCTTTTCGTCAATGCCGATGTGGGATTAGAAACCTTTCGTCTCTGACGGAAATCTTGGTAAAGTGATTTCCAAACCTCCCGGTCCCGACACCCCTTCTCCTGGGACGTGCCGGGCTTAAAATCACACTTTGGCAATAATTCAGCCAGCAGTTTTTGCGGCCACATAACCCAAGGCTTAGGTAGCGGCCAGTCTGAAAAGTGTACAAGTTTGGCTTCGGCCAAGACTTTGTCGGGGTCCCAGGTCTCGTAATCGTTTCCGAGAAAGTATCTGTGATCTTTCTTTCGGAATTCCCCGGTGATCAACCCGTACTGCCGATGCGGAAGCACAAGGGCCGAATCGCCATATCGGCTGTTCAAAAGCTCCATATCATACCGCTGAGTATCGTTGTCAAGGCTGGTATCCACCTGACCGTAGAGAGCTGGTTGCGCCCTTTCCATCAGAGCAGTGAACTCTCGGTAAGAAGGCTCAATTACGACCAGCAAGGACGATAGCTGTTTTGTCTCAGGAAGTGTCCAGTAGGCCCGCGGCATCGCCGCTTTTGTCGGAGGAAGGAAGAAAAGCTCGTCCATTTCCTGAAGTACCGTTACGTCGGAGTCAAGATGGATCAAGCGGTCGTATTCTGTCTCGCCAAAAGCAAGTAATTTCGTGATGCTCTTGTCCCAGGATTCGCCTGAACCTGAATTGATTGTGGCCACGGGTTAGCGTCTTCAAATAGGCAAGATGAGTTCCGTGATCGAGTTCTCATTTCACTCACCTTCTCCCGGTTTAATGATACTCGGGTCAATCGGCACCAGGACCACCTTGTACTTCTCCTTGGCGAGCTGCAATAGTTGACTATCTCTGTCCCGGTTATCGGAGACGTACAAATCCCAACCTTCTGGATAAAAAAGGACCCTTTCAGCTCGACTGCCCAGACGATCCAGTGCCTCGAATACCATCACGGCATTGCAGAGATATGCGCTCGATGTCGCATATTGGCTATACGCGTAGCGCGACCAATCTACTGTATCATAATCGAGGTGCGAAACTGGCGGCGGCGGTGCCGGTTCACGGCGGAACCAAAGGATCAGAAGGACAAGCACTAGGAAAATGATCCAGGTTCGAATACGTCGTAGTTGTCGTTTCACGATGGCAAGGCATGGCTCGTCGGGGATGTCGAAGAAGTCCGCTTCGGAGGACCCAGAACCCCTGCGATAGGGAAGAACGGAGCCCTTTTTAGTTCCCATTTTACGTCAAAGAACAGAGTAATAAGGTGCAGGAGGCCATTCTGTCGTGTGAGACACAGATGGACTCAATCTCCTGGCGGACATTCAAAGATCTGGACCACGGATACCCCCTGTAAGTGATGGAGATCCGCAGACCCCAACAATGCACACACGTGATCATGTCCTCATCCTGGTTTGGGGACTCATAATTTTAGCAACAAGCATCTTTCAAAAAACAATGCTCAAACAAATATTTGTTGGCTTATATTCTCTCTATCATTTACCAATGTGTTGAGCAAATAATACCATCTTTGTAGTGACTCTCAGATGAATGATATTCTGTGGGTGTCTACGGGTATGTTTGCCGGTTATATTTATAGATCGATCCTGCTCTCAAATATGATATGGCTACTATGTACAAGTTTCAAGACGTCGATCTCTTCTTCTGTGATCAGAATGTCTAATCAGACGTGATCTAGCCGTGACTGAATCGCCCTCTCGTCGAATGGTCCCTTCTCACCAACGTAATTCCGAAGAGCTTCGAATGTCATCAATCGGCGAGGCGCCTTTCGTCCCGTCAAGAGTTCAAATTGCGCGATGGCTTGTTCTGAAACGTTGTCAAGACCATCTACCAGAACCCATGGCCGGCCAGTTTCGCTTCGGAATCGACGCATCTGACGTAATAATGAGGTATCCAGGGGTTTATATGCAAACTATTTGCCAACAGAACAATTAATTGAGAATTCACTGTCAAATACAATCAAGGGACGGCTTACCTCCAAGACCACGCCCCCAGTCGGACTTCCGAGCCACTGTGGCGGCATTTCGAAGTTGGCTGGAGGCTCATCTCTATCGGGATCTGCAGGCACGCAGGAGGCGATCAAGCACGGAGGACTGGCATCTGATGGCCACTCATCTTGAAGCGATCTCAGCACCCGGACCACTTGAGCTGACCCTACCTGCGATGCAGCCCAAGAATTAAAGTGGCGTGCGACACTTTCCGCGCGCGATGTAGTTCGGTTGTATATGAAGATCTTGCGGCAACCCAGTCGAAGCATTGCATAGATTGCCGCTCGGCTCATGCCACCCGCTCCGATCACCAATCCTGTGGTTTTCAAGGAACTGATGGCGTTGCGGGGGGACAGATTACGACTAATACAAGTCATGATACCCACCCAATCCGTGTTTTCTCCATACCATCCCAGGACGGGGCCCGCCTGATTACGGCGGCTGGCCTGCTCTTGCAATGGAAACATGGTACCATCTGCGCGTGCACGTAACGGCATGATAGTATTGATCGCTCCGATAGCCTCAGCATGTCTGCTTTTTGAGGCCAGTTTCTGAGAGACCTGTACTCTCCATGGCTGAACAATGCTCGCACCTCCAAAATGCGGGTCACGGCCGAGTCTGTCTAATGCCGCAAGGGAGGGAGATTCGGGGATACTGTACGTGTGGCTCATCCCGCAGTGGCGGAAAGCAGCATTGTACATGACAGGCGAAAGACTGTACGCGACGTTTCCTCCGAGAATGTAGAATTGAAGAGGGTCTAGCGTATAGCTCTGGAATAAGGCTTGAACTGCGTCTTGTGAAGTGATCAAGGCGTCCCTGCCATTGTTCAAATGACGCGTGATCGCTGGATGGGTCACGGAAGTAAGTACTGGATTGAAGACTTGAGAAGTTCTCCCCAGACTGCCTGTATTGTAGGCAATTATAGGTGGGTGCGTTCCGGATAAGGACTGAATCTTGTTTGTGAAATTGCCAACGGCTGCATTATCTTCGCGCTCGGTGGCCACCCGCAGGATGCGCACAAGTTGACAACCAAGCTTTTCAGCTTCGATATAAAGGGAAAGGCACTCATCATCCTCCCAAGACACGCAGGAGGATGGTTCAATGACGTAATGCCCAATGATCTTTGTTCTGCCCCTGTTGCGAATCACCCGTTTCAACAGGGACTGATCTTGACCCAAATCCACGGCTAGATACTCCACTGCCAGCCTTAAGCCGTGCTCCAGGATATGAAAGTACAGCTTGGATAATTGGGCCGAGGAGAGGTCACCGCTACCGATTCCAGATGCTGAGGTGTCGATAGAGAATACGATGGGTGTCCGGGCATTCCTGCGAAGCAAGGAGACCTGCCTGCTCACAGTGTTTGCCATGGTTGAGCCCCAGCGGTCAACGCAGAGCTCAATCGCATCTCCACCCGACTCCAGCTCCGCCAAGTCAACAGCCCCTTCAATCAAATTCGAAGAGCGGACGAAGATCGCATGGGTGAAGGATCGCAGTTCGGGAGGTGTCTCCAACAGCACAAACGGTGAATCGTAGCCGGATTGATCCACGTCTGCACCGGTGACGAAACGTACAAAACGAGTGAAATCCTCCTTCGCCTCTCGTAATTTGAACGAATAACTGATCGAACGGCGGTCCGCCGTGTCTTCGTCAGTCTGAGCCGACATGTTGGAACGGTCTTCTACATTGTAATACTCGAAATTCGAACAAGTCCTGTGCAAAGGGTCGCTCTCACAGAGTAACCTGACTGCCTGTTCGTCTAAGCCTAACAGGCGTTGGATGCGATCCATGTCACGGACAAGGTACACGACGGGATTGGTTGCCGAATACAAACGGAGGTGCTCCTGTACCGGGCGAGTCAGGCTCCCAAGACCGCACTCAATGACACATTGCGAACGATGATTATCAAGCATTTTCTTGAGAACATCGATATCGCGACGTTGAAACTCTTGGCTGCCATAGTGCTGAAGATATTCATGCCGCGTGAGCCCGGTGACTTCTTTGAAGTAATGGTCCTCCGTGATGAAACGTCGCTTTAAAGCAGCAGCCGCAACGAAGCCCAAGGAACGCTTCCCGCACCCTCGGATGCCGACCAGCACTAAGGAGGCATCAGGGTTGAATTCCCGCCGCGGGCTGAGGTCTGGGGCCGGAGGCATCATCCCGATAAAAGAAATCGACAAAGGTAACGTGGAATCACTGTAGAGACAATGAATCAATCCTCATTCAACCAGAGAGAGTGATCGTCAAGAGCGCCATTTTCTTTTTCAATATTTCAAGTAACTCTGCGCCAAAACTAAGCTCATTACACTGCAAGCATTCCTCTTGATGGAAGCGAACAATGGGCGTTAAGACGAGGTTCCCCAGCAACACAACGGTAAGGAAGTTGCAATTACGATGCAGCAGGGAGTGTTTTGATGATTCTGCAAGAAAACATTGTATTTCTTATTTATCATGGAGCAGCAGATTATGATTTGCGAGACTCACTTATGATCAGAATAATAGTTGGTGGTTAGAGTCGAACGGACGGAGGGCGTCACTGATGATTTGCCGGTTGGTCGATGTGCTTTTCCCTAGATGGAGATTCTGCCCTGTGCTACCGCCTGGGGATGTGGGTCGCGGCAAAGCTCTTAGCCGGGTCAATAGTACCTCTTCCCTCTTCCCTCTTTGCCCTCTTGAAGTCTTTCAGGCTCAGAAGATTGAGTCTGAGATCACTCTCGGAAGCAATTGGCTACTCTTTCAGAGTGATATCAGTTCTATCCGATGCCCAATTGCGTCTTTTTGTGAGAATCCAATGTGAGTACCATCCATGTTGATGGAGTTACTATGGATTATATGACAGCCATTGCACCAAACAATGAGCATATCATATCGGTCGAAGGCTAACCCAAAATGATACCTCTTGTGTGACAAATTCTTTTAGATACATTGTCAATTCTATTATTACTCTATACAGATCGATCGTGTTAATTATTATTCATGGGGGGGGAACTATATAATGGAGACTTACCGACTCGGGATGCCGGGGAGGCTCGGTCCAAGATTAACCCAAGGTAGGTATGATTAAGTGGGATGTAGTAGTAGTGTTCTCACATCTCATGGGCAATTGAGCTTTGTAGCCTACTCTGAGATGGATGCTACTAGTACTAGGTACTAGAATCATTAATCCCCTTTAGTCTCCTGCTCAATCTGATCCACGGAGATGTTGAGAATTGAGAAATTCACGAGTTTGTCAAAGTGCCGATGATCGGCAGTTCTTGCGAGACAGCAACTTGTACGGAGTGTACGGAGTACTATGGTCAGGGTGCTCTTTCAACTCTGGATACTTAATATGATTGATTGATAATAGTACTAGTCTGATGGATACTACGGAGCACTTGGATATAATCAATTCATCATACATGATACATGTAGTTAGTTACCTACTACCTTAGTTACTCTGTAACTCTGGAAATATATTCGAAGGACCGAGCCTGGGGGTATTGTATGGTATTGTACCCCATCAGGCGTTCTCAAATACATGCAATTACTCTATAACAACCTGCAGCAATATATAAACACAAACGATAGATAATACTCATAGCCATACTACTACTACTACTACTGCTAACCAACAATCAATGTGAGTCCATCTCTAATGCATATCTTATGTCTCTCTAAGACTGAGAATCATCCCACATCCTGTTGTGGAGAACCGTGGAGGAGGCAATGTGGGGTGAAGCCGACGGACTTTCGAGTAGTCGAGTCTCGACGGTTCAACCAATTTCTCTTACAATTTTCCTACATCACTTCCCAGCCTCCTCCCCGATGCACTCTGATAGAAAGCCGTTCTACTTTTCCTCGGAATGGGTCTAGTCCTCTCAGGTGTGACAGAGTCTCATCCAAGATCTGGCACGGAGTAAGCGTCGGGCTGATAATCGACTCTGCGCTCGTATCTAGTGGCTATGGATCTCTGTGCAGATGTGTCTCTCTATACCTTCATCCTTCCTATATCTTTGATTCTGGTTTGGCGTAATTTCTTGACCGCATTCTTTCCGGTTGCGCCATATTGAATCGGAAGCACCATTCAATTATCGGCGACATAACCTAGAGGCAGGCAGCTTGATCATTGTTGTGTGCGTTGTGTGATCTTTAGTCGTTGATCTGGTTTCCGCTGGTTACGATTTCCCTGACCTCCTGCTTCTTCATTTTCCTGGGGGGGCCTACAGCGAGTTTTTGTATCTCTTACTGCTTCCTCTCCCTACATGGCGTGCAAATTTGCCCGTCATTAATTTATCCTCGATGGACGAAGGTCCCGATCCCAAAGCTCCTCGGCGCAAGAGGGTCTCGCGCGCTTGCGACAGGTGCCGGAGCAAAAAGGTTGGTCACTACTCTGCTTTTCTATCTCTCCCGGGTCTTCTTCTTGCTCTTTCTCCTTTGAATCTCACTCTTTCAGCCTGCCTGGGGTGGTTGACTGGTGCTGACATCGAAATTGTTTCATAGGACAAATGCGACGGTATTCGTCCCACCTGTTCCGCCTGTCAAGCCTCTGGCCAGGCCTGTTCGTACGATCCACATGCGAAAAAGCGTGGGTTGCCGGAGGGCTACGTCCGTGGTCTCGAGAAGCTTTGGGCATTATCCATCTGTAACATTGATGGCTTTGAAGACACCATGTTGGCTCTCTTGGGCACAGCCCCTGGCTCCGATGGCCGGAGGGACAAGCTCATGAGCTTGTGGAGAGATGATGGCACCTCAGAAACATTGCATGATTCCTGGAAGACTAGTCGCCTGTACGGTGCGCTCGAGAAGATGCTGGCGAATTCCGATACGTCCTCGACCCCGGGATTCGGTAAAAGGTCGCGAGAGGGTCATGATCGCGATTCAGTTGACTCGGCTAGCGAATGGGGTTTTAGGATCGACCGAAGTTCCACGCCCTTTGCTCACGATGCACCCCGAGTGATCAGATCGACTCCTTCGCCCAATACCAAGAGGCCTCGATTGTCGTTCTCTGATGGCAGTCAACCTGCGCCGCAGATTCTTTTCAGACCCCAAGCCCTGAAACTCCCTTCACAGACTTCACAACTATTGGACCTGTATTTCGCTGTCACCCATTCCTGGTTTCCGGTCGTCGCGAAGCATAACATTCTGCGAGCTTCTTACCTCTACGCGAGTTCTCCCCTCTCCATCACGAGTATGTCGCCTGGGTCCGGCGACCATGCGGCGCTGTGGGCTGTGCTCAGTTACACAATTTCTCAGTCGCGCACCAGCGCACGAGACCGCGCGCCGGGGATGATTTCGACAACGAAAAAGTACTACGCGATCTCTCGCAACCTGATTCCCTCGGAAACGGAACGTTACGAACTCGGACATGTGCAGGCACTTCTACTACTGGCCCTGGTGAATACCGGCCTTGAAGATTGGACCGCTGCCTGGCTGCTGAGCGGCCAGGCTATTCGCATGGCTATTTCCATGAACTTGGGCTCGCTGGTGGATGTGCGGCGGTCCGACGAGTTGCGGCAAGGGAAAGCTGTTTTCCTCGGCTGCTTCGTAATCGATTCATTACTCTCTTTCCGCCTGTCGCGAAGGCCCTGCATGCACCCTCGCAATCTGGCCACGGTGGGACTCCTGGAAGAGGACGGCTTAGAAGAGTGGAATTCGTGGGCCGACGTGCTCCCACCGAGGAGCACGGCTGGGGGAAAGAATCCGCCGCGCCGGGGACCGTTGCTTGCCCTCAGTTGCTTCAACCGGCTTGTCGAACTAGCAGGTGTACTCAACAAAATCGCTCGCGACGCCACCACTGGGACCAATTCTCATATGGTTGCGCAACAACTGGTCTCGGAATTGAAGCAGTGGGATGATCGTCTGCCCCTCGGATGCAGGTTGATCGGACCAGATAGTATTTATCCCGAACGGCACTCACCTCTCCTTCCTCATCAGAGCTACCTGGGATTGACTTATGTTGCTACGCTATTATGGCTTTATCTGCACATTGCGTCCCAGGAAATTGGGTTCCACCGCTCGCAGCGACCCGCTGTCGAGGGTGCTAAGAAGCTTCTGTTCCGCGTCCTTCCAATGATCTCTCAGCATCTGGAAAACTTTCCCATGTGTGGTCTGCCTCCGATCTTCGAACTCTCTTTGCGCACCATCGCCGAACAGGCGTCCATTTTGCGAAGCAGACTGGAGCCTGACTCGTTCCCGTTCGCGCAATGGGCTGAGGCACTTCTTCAACGGACAGTGGAGCTTGATTCTACGTGGCCCCTGTATCGTTCGTTGAACACAACTATCGAGAACTGGAACAAGTTCAAAGACATGCCAGAACAAACATCATCTCTGCCATCATCTGAGCAAGATGTCTTCTTAAGCAACAGGCATATGATGTCCAACATGCCTTCCGCACTCGATAACATGGCAGCCGCAACACCGAGGCAAGGAAATATACCGGGTAATATGCATGCGTACTCGGATAGGAGAAATCGCCCCGGTACAGGCGAAGCCGACCATGCTTCCTCGATACTGGGTATCAGCATTCCTATAGATGTGCAGTACATGACCCCCAAGGATACAACAATGGAAGCCACAGACTTTTCCGTGCTTAATGTATCTCTGCAACAGTCGATCTCTGGGATTCCGGCATCATTTGACAAGACCAAATCGACGAATGAATTAGATATTATGCTGGTCTCATCTATTCATCCCCATCCACCGACTCCCGACTCCTCGACATCCAACTCAAATGTGCCCGGCAGTGCCACGAGTAATGATCGGTCCTTAGCCCTGGGATACGATACAAACGTGAACTCCGACCACTCCGTTACTGATGATCATGCCACACCTAATGACCTCGATGCTATCTTCAAAGACCTTGCATATCTTGACACAACAGAATGGGCTACGAGTCGCGAGGCGGGCTTGAAAGATTTTGGCTTCATGGACGATAGTACCTTCCAGGCATTTTGCCACGACCCGGATCGCTTGGGCGGGTCGCAGCCATTGGTTCACCCTCCGTCCATTGCAGACATTTGGCCTCCGCCGGGTTTCTTCCCAGAGACGTTTCGGGATTCCACAGATGAGCCAATGGAGAGTTGATTCACACGTGGTTAACCTGTGATATCTTGAATCGCAGTTCTCATATCGGGATCTTCCACCTGGACGCTTAACGCTCATTCAAGGAGCTCCTCCCTTGGGAGCTCAACTATCCAAGTCGGAGTGGGCTTGTAGTTTCTTTCTTATGCTGTGATGAGAACCAAGCTCAAACTATATTCATACGTACTGTCTAAGACATCCTAATTGTAAGTCATCATTTTCTCTGATACTTTCCGAGCCCGATGGCAAGACTAATAGAATCTCTGTCAGTGAGGTGTCCATACGCAAAATCCATCTAAACTCAAAGAAGTTCATGCTCTTTACGAGCTATTTGTTTACCCATTGAGGTTGAGTACGAGAGGGAACCTGCATCTGATGAACACCTATTTCTCGACTATATACTTAATCCAACCTGATATAATCCTTTTCATTGCTCCGCCAAACAGCATACTTTCATGTGATGCTTCGCCTCCTGAGACCCTTCAGCCGAATTCCCCTCCTTGTGTTCTACATCATGTGCACAAGAGAAGGACAGTCGGGTTAGATACTCTTGATATCCAGAAAGTGAAGCCTGAAGAAGAAGAGAACGATATGAATCGCAAACTTGAATATCATCGGTTCTCCAGCCTATCAATCCCTACAGTGAAATATCTAGCAAGTTCTCTGCAAGCGCTGTTCTGTAGTTCCAGGGGTTGAGATGCCTTCGGTAGCCACAGCTCTCTGGTCTCGCCTCGCATGGCATCTTTTGAAATCAATGGTTAGCTTTGCTGTCGTCGACGAAGTTTTCTGCCCTTAAGATCCTAGGTATGTGGGAAAGCAACCTGACAGGTAGAAGACTCGCAGGGGTGTGCCTGAAAGTTCCTAGACATATGCTCAAAAGATCTTCACGGATAAGATTCTAGAGTTTGATTTTAGGGTCTACGCACAGTAAGTGTGCAGATGCATAGAGCATTACGATTAGTTTTGTTATCATTGCTAAGTTCGTGGTCATCATGAGTTTCCAAACGTGGAACATAACATAGAAGAGAAACACCACAGGCAAAATCCCCACACTCAAATGCGCCGTCCAGAATATTTTATCAAGTAATGGATATCAAATCGAAGATATCCTCCTCACTACCCTTGATGCGAGCCGTAAGAAAGAACACTGGCAACCTCCAACGCCGTAACATGTAACCTTTGGTCAACATAAAACCAAATATAACCAGACCAACATAAGATGAAACAATTCGTCAGTAAAAGGGGAAGTAACGCCAACCATGCTCTTGAAAAATTCCTGATTCTTCAAAGGATCTTCTGTACTGTCTGTTACCTTCGCCAGCCAACATTCCATATCACATGGGCAATATCTCGAGCTGTGTTTACCGTGTCGATCACCCGATCGAATATGCTGGCGCTCGCCGAGTCTCTTTCGTCATCACCCAAACCAGGATTGGAAGAATTCGAATGGAGTGGTCGATCAAGTTCTTCTTCGTCTTCAGGATTCACAAACCAAGGCCGGCTTCCATCTCTAGCAGCTTCGAGTTGGCCCGGTTGCCGATCTAAATCGGAGTGGTCATCGTCCCAGCCGTCCAGTAGGAAGTTAGGAGACGGCTCGGAAAAGGTGGACGATGAAGAGAGAATGGTGGATTTCGAAAAATACCCAGACCATCGGCCCATCATTGAGCCTGAAGGAGGTTCTGGGGTGTCCCCGCGGTATTTGAGAGTTGTGGAAGGTAGCGGTGCGATAATCTTGTTTTCGGTATTGGAGCTGCTTCGCAGTGTGTTTCTCTTCCGAGCGAATTCTTGTGACGAATTTTCTTCGCAAAGCACAGTACCATCGTCCGATGATATGTTTTCCTCCCAAGACGCTAGCCAGTTTTCTTCCCCTTCATCAACGTCCTTAATTTCAACTGCGATGCATTGCACCACCTCATTGTTGAAGTGAATTCGGCGTTTCTCACACGGTGACACGAGGCCAGACGACAGATTTGTGGGGGCTTGCGATAAAAGAGCGGAATTAGCGGACGAGGAGTCCAATGTACATCCTACTCTAGGCCGTGAGAATGAGGCCCGGTGGCGTTGGAGACCTGCTTCTTGCGCCTTCAAGATAGCGCCGGCGTGTTGCAGGAGGGTGTGCTGAGATAATGAACGTTGCAGGATCGCCTCTGACGCGGTCCTCTTCTTCAAGATCGGCTTCCTATCCAGATACAAATTGGGCGTTTCAAGGCGGCTTGGGGGCGGTGAAACACTTGGTGACGTTTTCGCCGCTTCGTTTGATGATTTTAAAGGACCATAAAGCCATGTTACATCACAGTCTTTCAACCTAGAAGAACCTGTTAGATCCGAAGAAGGCCACAAAGAATGATCTCCAATGCCGTGTCGGTTGGCTTGATGAAAAACGAACCAGTTGAGGGTCTCCGGCGACACAGTGCCCAGGCGATGCTTCAGCTTCGCCCAAGTTCTCCAGGATGCGTTCTCTAGCCTCGCACCGTTGCTGTAGACATCCCTACGGCCGACCACATACCGCCATGATTTCCAGATATCCTCTTCTTTCCATTCGTAAGACAAATAATCAACATGTCTCGAGGGCTCCTCCTCAGCCAAAGCGTCATCTGCGGCCAGGGTATGTGGAACCAACCGTTGGAGAGTTGTCCATGATGGACCCAAACCATGACCGGAAGCATCCGCCGAGCGAAGAAGGTTGGGCTTAGCGAGCTGATTCGAATCATATGCCGGTAGAATGATCTCATCATCGCTGTCGTCGCTCACGCTGAGGGATAGGCTACTGAGGGTTGTAGGAGTGGGAGGTAGCTGGTCCTCGGTAGCATCTGCGAATTCCGGCGAGGTAGGGATGGACGATAGGGCGGAAGATGTAATCGGACTCGGACAATGTCGCTGGGAGTAGGTATGAGGTGGAAGTTTGAACATAGCAATATCGGGTGCTTCCAGGCAATACGTTTGAGCCATAGCACATCGTGAAGGAGCCGGGGCAGAAGGCGTAGGTTGTTGGTCTTGCGAGATTGATACCACGGGACTCGTCATATCGAGGTCGCAGAGATCGATCATCGAGTTTCAGACGGGTTGACAATGCCAGGAAGATCCAAAAGCCCTCGGGGACTCAATTGAGAATACTGGAGAAATTAGGCTCGAATGGAAGGAATTGATTGCATCAGGAAGCAGAGACAAGCATGATATCTATTTGCTGTGGGAGTGACGATATTATGATATGATAAGAATACTGACAATATCGAATATAGGTGGAGATCACAAGAGAACCTTAGAGAGAAAGGAAAAAGAGAAACAATTTATTTGACATGGATATTGAAAAATCCAGTTATCAGAGTACATTCGGGGCTAGCACATCAGGGGGGTGCTTCTTCTTCCTCTTCTTCCTCTTCTTCTTCTTTTGCCCCCTTCGTCGCCTTTGGAGCGTCATTTGTTGGTCAGAGCACTAAGCAGAAGTTTAGTTCACACTTTCATTCAGAAGGAAAGTTGCGGAGGAGTAATGATAATACTTGGTACAAGTTGGTAGGTACTTACCTATCCTGGTAAGGTCAGGTAAAGTACCCTAGGATACGCGAGGTTTGTGGGTTACATACAGTACCTTACATTGCTTACTATAGTACATAGCCTGGCTGCTAGGTACCTATCTACTACCTACCTAGGTCGGCATCAATAACGGAAACAGAAAACAAGGAAGAAACCATGACAGGAGATACAAACCTACAGTTCTTTGACGGTCCAATCACTAGCCAACTACCTTACCTGTGTTAGCTACCCACAGTTTTTTATCTGCTCTTTACACATTATCTGCCTTGGGTATCAACTTTCTACTGAATTATATAGTTCTTGTCAGTGTAGTCACCCATGGTGAAAGATGATAGAAACCTCCTCTTGTGGCACAAGGTGGAGGCGCAGTATCGGTTATTCGGTTGGGTAATTTTCCACCTTGCCTCTTGCCCGCCATTAGCTAGATCGCTAAGTGCCTACATAGTAGGTACACAGTACTTGGCTGCAGTATTAGGCTCCTTACCTTTCCTATCTAAGTATGGAGCTGTTTGAATTTAGTAAGGGAATTGGTTCGATTGCTGTTGATGTGAGTGGGACAGGCGGTTATTTTCATTATCATCATCAGTCATCATATCATGAACAGCTAGTACAGAAGTCAGAAGTACTGAGTGAGGACTGAGAAGTACAGACTACAGAGTAGATACTTAGAGACGGCACCTTAAAATTTATCTCGTAAGTAACAATAAACCACCCCCCCCCCCACCTCCCCTAGCTAGACCCATAGGCCATAGCCCATAGCTCTGACCTCTGGTTCCAGACCCCCGCGCCTCCAAGTCGAAGACTCCAGAGTCCAGACTCCAGACAACTGCAGAACACCTAGCCACGAATATTCTCGGGTTACTAATTTACTGTACTAGCACCAATCTACCCATCCTTCATCTAAGGTAATATAATACGATCGAGTTCTGTGGAATATCACTTGGCTAGTCGAGACAGTCTAGCCGACTTTCTAATTTCTATACTAGAAAGAAACCACAAGTCATTCTTGCTGGCTAGTCTCGTGGTGTAGGGAGAATTTATAGGCACATTATCAATGATATGTCGTTTGGTATTTTAGTTTGCAGTACTCGGATGATTCCATGACTGCACTAGAGAACGATCCCCCAATGCTGCATACGATTTCCTGATCCTTGCAACTCTCATACTTGTTTCTCGACCTTTCAAAAACTCCCATTGTTCCGATGGATGCTCAGGGCTCGAGAGTCTGCCCTCCATTGATCGATCCTGGGAGCTAGGAAGGCTTTCTTGGACCTCCAGGTATCAAAGTGATGCCGATAACGAAATCGATCGGCGAGACTAGGACTACCGACCCACTGGCTCCTCCGGGAAACCCAAGTCAGTTGGTTGTCAACTAGTTACAGACAACAGTGCTGTCGGGGATATACGGGTTATCATGCAATAGAGTCATTGCGTTGCATTAGTCGTCCTTCCGAGTCAGTCTATGTAAGTATATGAAGTATATGGTCCAGAGTACAGTGCTCAGTATGTTTCCTTATTCTTCATACTGATGTTCGTTTATCGAAAAGAACAATATACGCTTAAGAGATCTCGGCAGAGTCGATTATCCTGAATGACTGGTCGCTTGGCAAACTCGCAGGCTACCATTGCTCCAGATAACTGAACAATAGTATTTAAGGAAGAAAGATTGATCCTGTGTTTCATTAGACATGGGACTCACTAGTCACTACAGAGTAGAGACATGGCCGATACAACAGGGTCAGCGCCACTAGCCTTAGGATCTGTGCACTCTCGGTTTAGTGCTACAGACTTGCATTTGCACCGTTCTTGGCTTGCAGACCTACACGATCAGAAAAGTCCCTCTAGGCCTGTTGCTGTCATGCTCTACTTATCTAAAGGACAGTCATACCAATCATCAGTGAGCCACTATCATTGTACCCCATCCAGATGGACTACGTAGTAGAGGTAGAAAGCCGATAAAGTCTTGCTAGGTAGTCTCTTGTTGGTCCAAATCAAGACGAGGTTGATTCCTATCCCAGCAAAGACAGGATAATGGTGATCCTCTGGTTTATACAAGACTTTATCTGTCCACCTTCTCCACCACTTCTGCTGAGGTTTATCCGTGGGAAAAGGTTCAAAACGAGGGACATAGTAGAGTATCAAGGAATGGGTGTTGTTGTGAAAGACTGGCATTAGATCTCGGCCCAGTCATCGATCCCCAAGCTTGCTCTTTGCTGCAGAGTTGAACGCTCCCACTAATGTGCATTGAGTTTGAGTAGGAGCTCTGAATGTATAGTTTGATATACGCTCAAATAGCATCTCTCAAGCTCTTCAAGGACATTGACCAAGGTCGCCTAGAAGCCTAGATCGATTGATGCTGAACGGGATAGGCAGGTGCCTGAATAACGATGGCGTTCTCCCACCGACTCTATTATTTCGTTCCAGCAATTCATAGAGGACAAATGTGCTTGATAAATGTAATTTCAGGGAGAAATCCATGAGCACTTCCTAAACTTTCGTACCTATCAGTCCGTAGTGATAATCTTACTAAGTCGCGCCGTGATTGTTCCCAAACGGCGTCAGAGAGACTCCTACGTGTCATCCCCAATCAAGATGAATTGATCCAACCGGTAGGTTCAGTCTCAGCGGTCAGCACTTCCAAAACATGATGATTCAACTAACTTCAAAGGGAGGGATTCGTCCCTGAAAGCACTATCGATCACATGACTATGGTACAAGCTCAGATCTAGCCATAACTGGCTAGGCTTGATGGCCCCGCGCTCTATCGATATCACACTCAGTTGTTTTGGAGTTCAAAGACAATCAGTTCCCTTCAGATCACAGTCAATCGCTTTAAATTGGACCGAAAGTCATATTCAACATGGGAGAAATCGCGCAACCCGCTTTTTTTGAGTCGAAACTAAAGCAAATTGTATATTGTGGTGGTAAGACCTAGACCTCTGCGATGATTGGAAGACTTGTGCCGCCATGATACTGATTCTCATTTCTCATAGTTTGTACATTGCCTCCAGAGGTACGGACCTTAGCTCCATGCTCCACCACGAGGAAACCATCCTCCTCCCCAAATTTCGTCTTTTTCCTGGTAGCAAAATCAGCTTAGTAGGACAAGGGGCGAAGACCAAATTCTGGCGCGTGGCCATGTTGACTCCCAAGCCATTCTAGTATTGCGAATTCGGCGGTACCGCAAAGAAATGCGAAGAATGGTTGAAGGATAATCACGAGGAAACGTATCAGCGGCTATACTCCGAAGGTATGTGCAGCTGATGCTACATGGCTATACTAAAGCAGTAAAGGTTGACTCAAAGAACTCTCGATGTAGAAGCTCTCAGTTCCAACCTCTCCACGCTCTCAGTGTCAGTTCGCGAACGTGCAGCTAAAGACGCCGCCAAGAAGGAAGCAAAAGCTGCACTGGCAGAAGCGCGTGATGCAGAACGGAAGGCGGCTGCTAAGGTCCAAATCAAGCGTGTCGAGCGCAACAAACGAAAGCATGTCACAGTAATAACAGGCTTGGAAGTACATGGACTGGAGAACAAGAAAGTGGCCAAGGAACTCGGGAAGAAATTCGCCACCGGTTCCTCGGTGACAAAATCACCCGCAGGAGTCGAAGAGATTACAGTACAAGGTGATGTGAGTGAGGATGTTCAAGAATGGCTCCTGGAGGTGTACGGGAAGGAGCTTCCAGAGTCAAATATTGAGCTTGTTGAGGACAAGAAGAAGAAAAGCAGTAGCTGATGCAAGAAGGCCTCCGGTGAGCTCTGTTTGGCAATGTTCCAATGCAATAATTGGTGCACACTAGGTATCATGATAAAATGCAAAATGAAACGAATTCTGCAAGAAGCAACGAATGAGGATTTTTTCTCTAACTGCCGAATTGGACAATCCCTTGTTAGAGCTCATCGAGTCTCTTCAAAGGATCTAGGCCAGTACGTTCCGTTATTGCGCCAAGGTCGTCAAAGGACGGGATATCTGCCACGCTGGCAGTCTGGCAGCTTGCATGAGACACACTGCCCAACTGGTCTTCAGGCGATATCTCTTCTCTGTCTGGCTTATCGAGCTTGGTGATCGGGCGCTCATTGCCTAGCTGTCCTGGGGAAGGGTCTGCGGAGCAATGATCAGTCGCTGCGACTGGTAACGAACCATGCAGGCCAGGAGCGTTCGATGTAAAATGGTGCTGGCTGATAAAGACGATCAAGAAAATCAGTAGACTAGCTGTAACTACCGCCCAAAAGATACGAAGTCGACGGGCTACTCGTGTCTGCCACTCCGCTTCCCTTTTCTCCCAACGATCAATTTCGTCGCGAATGGCCTCAAGTTTCTTCCCGAGTGCCTCGGCTTTCGATTTCCCTGAGCTCATACGCTCCTCTAACCTTTCAATTTTCTGCACCTGTGGCTGGAAACTGTTTAACTCTCGCATCTGCTTCCGAATGTCCTGGTCTAGGCTGGACGTTTCTCGCTCAAAGTCGTTGCATATCGCTGAGACGGATTCAGAAAGTTCTTGAAAAAGAGCAATTGTAGACGTAAGACTAGCCATCTTCTCCAGTAGGTTGTAATATGTATAATCCAAGATGCGAGTAACATCTGTCGCGAAGTTGCCAATTCCCAACAGAGCGGTCCGTAGTTGCCTGCCAATTCGCCAAGTCAGTCATTTCGCGTTATGATAGCCAAAATAAGACCTTACCCTTCTCCTTGTTTCCTCCTCGACCTCATCTGTTTCAGATCTTCCGCAGAGCGTGGCTCATGTTGCTTTGGTAGGACGAGTTTCTGGCTGGGATCCAATGCATCAAACAGGCCATCTTTTCTACTTGCAGTCTCTAAGCCTATCGTAGAATCTGATCCCCAGTGCGATCTTATTGTTTCCCGTGGCTTTGGGTGGAGTAAACCATCATCCCCGGCATGGTCTCGTTCCTGAGTCCCTGACCGTGCCGACAATGAGTTCTTTGCGGCAGATGACGTGGCGATACTGCTCATCTTTTGAGGAATGCGATTGATGCGAGATTTGCTGGGCCTATGTGTATGCTGAAGTTTTAATCTACTGGCATCCAGATAGTATTCAATAGTAGGGACATGAAGCGGACGTTCCTTTCGCTCTGCAACAGACGCAGTATGCAATTGATGTACATGATCAAATTTGTTTTTCTGGCGTTCGGCGATATTATCGCTAGTCACAGCGACCGCAAATGGCTGGTTAGAAACGACTGTTTGGCGTGGAAAGTAGGGAGCTCCATAGCTCATTACAGTTTCGGATCCATGGTTAGGAGCACCATTCGACGGTGTGGTAGATGATGACTGGGAGGGAGCTCTCAAAGACTCCATTTATCCGAATGTGAGAGGCGCCGAACTGCGCAATAGATAGATCTTTTTTTTATCTGGAAAAGCGAGCAGTTACATGCAATAGCGATAATAGAGAATCTCCCACAGCCTTGTTGATGATGGTTTTGTTGTTAGTTAATATATTCCGTAGAGCTAGATGAAATGAACATGCATTATGTTGTGCTCTATCGAGACGCTAAACTGAAAATGGGATGTCTTCGCCAAGACTGGATGGCAATCAATCTCTATTATTATCTAGTAAACTAGTCTACAGAGTACTCCATAGTATCTATGTACTACGTTCTATGCCTACCTAACTGCTAGATACTAATAGTACGGAGCAATCTCGGGGTGCTCCACTTTCCTGAGATTCTAGTGCTATCTTTTGATGCAAGCAGAATACTACTGCTGGAGGACCAACCCAGGAAAAAGAGACCATCATGCCATAACTTTTACCTGGGTGTCACGGCCGATGTAATATATCCCTAATATCCAAGCTGTCACATCCATGACCGGGAAATCAGAGCAATATGTGCACAGTCTTGGAAGGGTGTACTATAGAATGTACCCATAAGGGGTCCTGCTTCTTTGATGATAAGGTCAAGAACTGAAGAAAGAAAATGTCAGGTGGTATCAGGTACACATATCAAACAACAAAAAGTAGGGTAGACTATCAAGAAGGGTAATATATGCATAAGAGTGGAAATGAGAGACTTGTCCACCTTCATGAGTGGAGAAGCTTGTTACGCTTTTCCCTCCGTTTGAGCCGTTCGACTCTCTTGCGGTGCATCTTCTCTGCCATTTTTTCATAGCGTTCTTTTTCTTCCTTGGCAGCTCTTCGATCTTTGATCTTTTGTATTTGAGCCTAACAAGCATTGTTAGCAGTGTCAAAATGCATGTCATATCTCGCATCTTTGGTATACCTTGCGTTCAGCCTCCCTTTCCTCCCTCATTTCCCGTTCGTGTTCCTTCACTGCCTCCTGGAGCTTGCGCGCCTCGAGTCTTTTCTCATAACTCGTCAAACCCGACGTAGGGCGGAATGGTTTTTTGGAGTCGTGCCAATTTTTACCTAGATTGAGCAGGTGACAAGATTAGCAAAGAGAATCAAATTGAAAGATAATAAGTGCCGAGAAGCTCGGACGAAATTATAGAAGTAGGAGGGAGGGAGGAAGTAGGAAATACCATTTTTCCTCATGCCATTGCTGGATGCGACGGACGATGTTGTAATCGTCGACATGATCACGCAAACAGAAAGTAAGAAAGCAGTAATATCAGATGGATCCTCAGTTAGCAAGTTGTAAGAGAGATACTAGTATCCTTATATGCTGGTACTTGGTGCTGGGGTGGTGGTGGTAACTGCAGAGACATTCTTGCCCTCGCAAAGAATCTCTATTCAATTTTACAACTCGTTAGTCGTCAATTATTACTAATGACAATCTTTTTTTTTTCCCTTTTTTCATTTTTCATTTCTTTTTTTTGGGAGGGGGAAAAGTTATCTTAGACCGATCAGATAACCGGATCTCGGCTGAGGTACTGATCCGATCCCGCCCTGCCTCTTAGGCGTCCGAAATGCAAAAGAAATGCCTCACGTAGCTCCCTCATACAGCCCCTCCTCCGTCGAAAACCATTGCGAATAAGACACCACTAAAGGAAAGTATCCACTGTGAACACCCAATTTCCATGTGCCTTGGCCTTTTGGGCCTTGTTCACTTGCAAGAAATGCACACTTAGCAACTTTGTCACGCTTCGATCGGGCAAAGCAGGGCAGACAATCCAACTTCCCACCGCCACCTCATCTTCCTCGTCTTCCACCTACTTCTCGGTCTACGTCTTGGGATTAACTTCATAAGATGTTTCGACGATAATCACTTTAACGAACCCTTTTTTTCCCCTTTTCTTCGTATACTACCTTACAACCTCTTCTCTCTTTCTCGGACAAATCAGAGCTCGACGGCTCGTTCCTCCAACCTCTATGGCGGCTGCAGAACATGTGCTCGCAATCAATAATGAGAACTCGATGGAGCTCCCTATTCTTCCGCCAAATCAGGGCTCTGAGGCTTTGAAAGACATCATATTTGGATCTGTGAGAACTTATTCTTCCCATCTCGAAACGGATTGTCGCTTACATGGTCTCTCAGGCGGCTGGAATGGCTGGCAAGGTCATGGAATATCCCTTTGACACAGTAAAAGTGCGACTTCAGGCACAGCCAGATCATCTCCCACTTCAGTACAAGGGGCCTTTGGATTGTTTCCGCCAGTCGTTTGAGGCGGATGGCCTTCGAGGACTCTACCGGGGCATCAGTGCCCCAATGGCGGGTGCTGCCGTCGAGAACAGCTGCCTTTTCTTCAGCTACCGTATAATTCAAGATGTACTGAGGGCTACTTATTATCAATCTGGAGAGCCGTTACCATTTTCGGCTCTCCTTTTCAGTGGTGCTGCCTCCGGTTCAATTACCTCGCTTGCACTCACCCCGATTGAGCTCATCAAGTGCAAGATGCAAGTGCCCTCCGAAACTTCTGGCATAAAGGCACCTGGGCCACTCAGTCTCATTGTTACCGTGTTTCGCCAAGACGGTATCTCCGGATTTTGGAGGGGTCAGATGGGAACGCTGATCCGTGAGACTGGCGGAGGAGCAGCTTGGTTCGGGGGCTATGAAGGCGTATCAGCTCTGTTTCGAACATACTATCCATCACCATTGTCTTGCGAGTCAGACTCCCTTCCAATCCATCAACAAATGATTGCAGGAGCCGCGGCAGGCATCAGCTACAATTTCCTCTTCTATCCTGCCGATACCGTCAAATCGCGAATGCAAACGGAGGACATAAATCACGCCGCTGTTCGAGGCGAAAGGCAAACTTTTTGGGGTGTCGGTAAAGCTTTGTGGAATCAACAAGGATTCAAGGCATTGTATCGTGGTTGTGGAATCACTTGTGCTCGAGCTGCCCCCAGCTCTGCTTTCATCTTCACTGTCTATGAAGGTTTGCGGAGCTATTTTTCATGATCTTTTTATCTTCTTTCTCAGCATTCCTTCCTACCCTTTTCTTCCTTTGTTTTCTTATTTGCCACCTTTGAATGCCCTTTCGTACCTTTTCTTTCCCTCTTATGATACCTTGCAGCTCATGTCTAGATTTGGTTTTCCCTTTCTATATCGACTTCTATTCCAGTTCAAATACCAATCCAATCTGGTATTGGGTGTTTTTTTTTTCTCCTTTTTTTTGACTTTTTTCTACATACAAAATATAGATTTCTTTCTTTTGCATGCCAGGCCTTAGTTTGCATGGTCCTCTTCCTCCCGGAGCTTCGACTACTGTCATCGCCTCGCGTTAGGCTGTACATACAAATCTTGATTCCAGACAGAATATCCACTCATATCGAAAGTTTGACTATCTAAGAAATCGGGACTAATACTCCTGCTGGATATCATCTTAGCTGGAGACAAGACTAGGTTGTCCTCTCGTCGCCTTTCCTGGTCATCTACCAATTCATCTGCAGAACAGCGGGGTTACTACCAGTACTAGGCCGACTAAACACCGCATGTTTCTTCAATCCTCCCCCCCCACTCCATACACCTTTGCTCTCTTCTCTTCCCAAGTTGTATCATCTATTCACACTACTTCACTCCAATTACTGGAAGATTTAGGTATCGATAAGCATCCTCTACCCATGGCATTTAACGACCTTACGGCGCAAGAGCTGGAAATTCTCTCGTCCAAGGCCATTGCGGCCAAGGCCTCTGCTTATTGTAAGTGGTTTTCTGGCTCTCTTGTTCTTGGCTCGCTGCACAAGATCAACATCATGAATATGTTCCACGTAGTCTCTGAGTATAGGCGGGATATTCTCTGATATCGTGCAGGTCCATATTCGAAGTTTCGTGTTGGAGCATGTGTCCTCACCAAGACGGGTGAGTTCATCATGGGTGCCAATGTCGAGAATGTGTCGTATCCTGTTGGGATATGTGCTGAAAGAGTGGCATTTGGTACCGCCGTAGTAAGTTCTTGGGTTGCGTTCCAGAGGTTTTCGATTAAGTTCCTCATTCTAATTCTCTACGTTGACGATACGATTCGAATTCCAACGGCCATGAGCAATGCTAATACCGGTACAGGCTGGTGGATATCAAGAGTTCAAGGCGGTCGCCGTGGCCACTGATATCACTCCTGGCGCATCCCCTTGTGGTATGTGCAGACAATTGTATGTTCTTCCCCGCCCAGCTTCGTATCCAGCACGTACTCTGTCCTACCCATCTGGCCACCGACATCCGGATGCCTTCCAGCTTTCACATGAGCCGGTTCCGACCCTGTTCAGCTAAAGGGAAAACTATGCAGCATGCGTGAATTCACGTCTCCATCATTCCCAGTTTTCATGTATGACGGGCAAGGGAATTATGTTGTGAGAACAATGGGTGAGGCAAGTAGTCCTTCTGACACTCCGTCTCGTTTGATTCAAGGTTGATGTCAAGGTTTGAGCTAACACTATTCCCTCAGCTTCTTCCTGATTCATTTGGACCAGATGATTTACCCCAGTGAGTCAACAAGGCTCTACGAGCCCGATATGAGAATCAGAATATATTGGGCGCTTTACCTGAGCTTGCTGCGTCACATCTTCTGACACAAGCGGCAATGTGGTATTCTACGTTCGATTCAGTAGCTTTCAATGTGTAATCTTGGCCAATCTCCAATGACAAGTTTCCTTGCCAGTGCTTGCCAAAAGAAGCTATTCTAAAAGAGAATGGTCGGCACATGCTACTCGTACACCTACGCACAGGACGAAATGAAAGGACCAAAGGCGACACAGTCGTAGCATAGGGAATAAAAATTCCAGGTTTGACCTGAGTCGTTTGTAGAAATATAACATAGAGGGTCGGCAGAGCTATAGCTCCTCCTCCTCGCCCTCTGCTTCACCATCTTCAACTCCTAGAAGCTCATCCTCATCATCAACAACACTGGTGTAGTCACCCCTACGGGCAGCAAACGATCCCCGTGACGCATAGGGTCTCGAGTAGGCTCTATCACGCCTTGTGCGAATGAAGCTGCTAGAGCTGCGCCAGAGACTTATCGCAAGAAGTGGCAATGCTTTCAACACCGCTACAACGCCTGCAATAATTGCAATGGGCACAGCGACCAGTGGAGAGTCTCGGGAGAGAATGGCCTCGCGCCCGCCAATGTCTTCTCCAAGGCGAATCTGGCCGAATTTGCCATCCCACCTAGTATAAACGTAATATCCGGCTGCAGAAGCCATAGCGATGGGGGTCACTATTGCGAAGAACAGGCCAATACCACTGATGCTATGCTTCTTTTTGTACTCCTTCTCTTTGCCAGGACAGGGTTTGAATACGACAGGAGGCTCCCATCCTCCCATGCATGTCGTTTGAGGAATACGCCGATATCCAAGTAGCAGCTCTGGATATTCAATTTTATCGGGATCCTCCTTGCATACGATCGACGCATCCGGTTTTGGGAGACCGGGAACGAGTGCACAGCTACCGTCACTTTGAGGCTCATAGTTATAATCACTGTAGTCCAGGTGTCAGAAAAGCAATAGGAGATTGGCTGAGTAATTATACACACCATTCGTAGTCAGCCCTTGTGCAAGTGCAATTTTTCCCAATGCTGTGGACATGGGGCTCGCGCCAATTGTTCCAGCAATTCGCGGCCAATTTCTTGCGATGATACTGCTCTATATGGCCAAATAGGCAATTATCTTCCTGGAGTGGATGCTTAGGCTCCCAAAGATAATAGTCATCGCTGTCCTGTCCATCCTCAACCAGTTTGCAGGATGCTTCCCGCAGACTACTGAAGTCAACATTGACCGTAGCGAGTTGGTTAGAATCCTGTTCCTTTCCCCAAAGCAGGAAATTCTTGGAGGTATCGGACGGAAGTGTCGAAAGCCTATGAATTAGCATATCCACGTCGGAGAATTTGAAGTTTTCCCAACTATCACCTTCGTCTAGGCTATAGTGAAGGATCTTGGTGGGCCGGGATTCAGGTACAATTACGATCACTGATCCAGAATCACCATATTCCCAAATGTATCGCCCTTTCTTGATGGGCTTCCAGGTAATACCGCCATCTCGGGTCATAAACGTGTCCGCTTCTTCCTTACTAGTAAGATGGTCGCCAACATTACCGACGCCCATCATGAGGCCGATTGCAGAACCAGACGAGAAGGTGTCACGTGAATCCCAGCGCTCTGTGTAGCCATGAAGATGGAGCGAGCACTTATCACTAGCCTTTCCGTCTTTATTTGAGCAGCCGAAGTCCTTACCCTCAGCATCCTTTGCGGGAGGAGGGAGTAGCATCCACTGGCCGCCGTCGTTATGAGTAATCTTCGTTTTCACCTTTTTCGCTGCTGCACCCTTCTTCAAGACAGTGTCCACATTGCTGATGACGTTGGCGACTGCTACACCTTCCAAGCCTTGCATCTTCTCATAATCAACAAAGCCTCGGTCGTCCCTGCTCGCTGCATTGAGACTGACAGTATATAACGTCCCATTGCTGTTGCTCTTGATTATCGAGCCATACTCGGCGCCCTTCAACACACCCATCGTTAGGTGCAGAAAGACAGCATGGGTCGAGCTGTCCAGAACAGTAAAGGCCGTTTTGACAGGTACATCGACATTCGGGGGAAATTTGGCTTCCGCGAATGTTTTGCCATCGACGCTGACACTTGCAATGAGGGAGTTGGCGTTGTTTGGGTCGTGCGATGCTACAATTATATATTCCGACATTGTAGCGTACCTGGCTTCATTGTCAAAATGAACATGGCTGTCGGCGAAAAAGCTATCGCTAGACAGCAGTTGTTTGTGGTTGTTTTTGTTCTCATTCGCGTATTGTTCACAGAATATAAGATTTTCACTGTCCGGTCTATTCTTCCGGCTTTCAAATTCACACTTTCCAACATAGCGGAGGAGTAGGTCCCAATCCTTCCCTCGATTCTTGGTGATATAAGCATCTGAATGGCAATCACCATGTCCGCAATCAACTGCTCCAGTCCAGATAAGCCAGTCCTTATATTGAGGGTGAAATGAGAAGACTGGCATGTCGTCTCGAGTAGGAGGAATGGGAACTTTAAAGCTTTTGAAAGTATAGGCCCGGTCGACAGTCCAAAAAGCCTCCTGGCCTCCAGTGAGGAGGAATGCACCGTCACTGTAGTAAGGATGGGGGATGATCGCGACTATTTGAACTCCTTTCAGAGGCTGTTCCCACTTTTTTCCATGATCGTGCGAAACCCAAAATTCTCGCTCGCGGGTAAGCATTAAGACGGTCTCGTCGTTTCCGCTGCTACTTGCTTGACGCTCAAGATAGAAGTACTGTCCGCTGAATTGTTTGGAGTTATCGAAAACCTGCTTGTGGGACATATGTGTCTCGGGTGACCCGTTTGTATCCTCGCAGGTTCGCTCGATGTCTTTATCCAGGTTTTCGCCGCCCTCTCGTATACAATTGTTACCTGGAATAAGTCTCCAACCTGAAGGTCCATAAAATTTGTCAGTCTTTTCACGACACTTGCCAGCTGGAGGCACCAGTGGAGCTGCAGGTAGACAACTCTTGCCATCCTCACTGCGCACGAAATTATAGTCGCACTCATAATCTTCGGCTGTACACTTGCAAGGCTCGAAGATTGGCTGTGGGTCTTTGAATTCCTCGTCCATAAAGCAATCCGCGTTAGCTTTTCTGCGGTTGAAAAACTGCTTGTGGCCCATCAAGCAATCAGGTTCGCCATCTTCGTTCAATCTAGCAGGCCATTTTTCAAAGTCATCCTTTTCGCACTTCCTTCCATGGAGACTACCAAAGTCGATTGAATAGACGAAAAACCCGTCTCCTGTACTCTCCTTTGAACCAACAAGGACAAATTTCATGCTCGTCGAATCAGGCGTCGTCGTGAGCATTTTAGGAAAGATTTCGTGCTGAAGCTTAGCAGTATGCCATTCCTTGCCATGATCAGTTGAATACTTGATCTCCCCAATCTTCCCTTTATCGCTGACCGCCATTATGATGGCGCCCTGGTCGCCAAACTCATACTTGAAGGGACCGTCAAGAGCATGACGCCAAGTCACACCAGCATCATCTGAGACATAAAGGTCACATTCCGAGTATTCCTTCAGATGATCACCTTTGTTTCCAACACCCATCACCACGCCTGGCGCCGGACTGGAGAAAACACGACCAGTGTTGGCATAGGTAGTGACTGAATGGAGATGCAAGTGCTTGTCACCGACCGTAAGGGGTTGAAAAGTCCTCCCATCATCGAAACTAACCTCGCTCACGATTTTCTTCCGGTGATCCGACTCGAGTTTCTTCCAATTGCTCACTGTATTGACCAACACAATACCCTGGATATCTGCTATCTTCTCAAAATCCACATGCCCAAACCGGTCACGGTTCGTGTGTTCAACGTTACGCGTGAAATAAGTACCGTTAGAATTGGATGTGAATAGTACACCAGTCATGCTTGATTGATCAGTCAGAACATCAACCTGCATGCTATAATTTGTGCTTTCCAGCACAGTATATGCATCTTGTTCTACCCGATGACCACCAAAATCGGCTCGGTGCCAGACTTTGGTGTCAAGAGTCACATATAGGGCCATCTCATCAGTTCCTTGGGATTTAACCGCGGCCACTAAGAACTTCTTTACTGCAGCAGTTGTCTGGACTCCGGAAACAGGCCGCCCTTGGTGCAAGTTCATTTCTGCGCCATCGGCCTCGTTACTAAAGAAATCATCCGAGTATACCAGACGGTTCGCATACGGTGCAGGTACTTTCAATCCCGAGACCACACAGAGAACTCGATTCCGAATCTGATCTTCGAGATTAAGGCCCTCGGCGAATTGTGGATGACCAACGGCCCACGCACATCCACCAGCACTGACTCGGAGAGGCGAGACAGTCTTGAAATCGTCCGTGGTATAGTATGATTTGACGATACAGAACGTTCCAATGCACTCATCGGTCTGAAAAATAACTTTCCCAGAGTCCCAACCGTGGAACACAAGAGGTTCATGTTGAATGGCTGGAGATTGGTGAATCGTAAAAGCATTCCACGTCTTAGCCCGATCGGTTGTGATCCAGTGCCGTCCCTTAGAGCCCAAGGCATACGCTTTATCTTTGTCAGAAGGATGCTGCAAGACAGAAACCACATGCTGCTTCATCTTGCCATCCATGTCATCAACCCGTTCCCAGCCCTTGCCTCCATCGAATGAACGGAAGAGATTGCGCTGAGTCGTAAGCATGAGAATTGTGTCAGAATCCTCGAAATAAGACATGAAAAACGGTTCATGGTCGAATGGAGTCGAGTTGATTTGTGGCTCGGCCTTCTCTGTGGCACAGGGTTGAGAAAAGAGGGCCAGTGCCAGGAGGCCTATAAGCAGTAGCCATCGCGAAATCATGGCAATGAATCATCAGATGACCAACGATGGCAAATTGGCAAGAGCTTCAACCAGGGCGACAATAGCAACAACAACAACAACACTCCAGCCCACAGGCGAGCTGTTCGCGATAAGATCGACGGTGATCGGGATAGGACAGGGCACTGTGATAATAAGTGACATGAAGTTGCTCCGAAAGAGCTAGAAGTCTGAGTCTAGAAAGTGAGTAGGTAACATTGAGTCAATTTTAGCAATGCTGTTCAGGATCTCACATCCATGCTGATTGATGCCGTGAAGCTCGTCAGAATAGCTCCATAGTCACGTGACTGGTGGTTATCTGGGGGGATATGGTTGGACATGAAGGTCAGCGATGCCGACCTACAACGTTCATACATAAATGTTAGGAAAATAACAGCTACCGATAGAATTCTTAAGCTTCACTACTGGACTATCTTGGAAACTAGCAGCACGGTTCAAGGCCTATAAAGCCTTGCTTGTGTTATGACAAAGCCTACCTTATCTATCCTGTAGTATGATGACGTGATAGCATCATACCCATGTGCCTTTGAGAGAGTCTTGACCCTTGAAAATGGTTTTGTATCCATGCGCATCTGGACATAAGTGCATAGAGTTGAAGTACAACCCAATAGATAGTAGATTTTACGACCATATGTATCCTCGATTCTCCGAACAGAGAATATCACGAAGATAAGGGTGGTGTAACCTTTGAATAGTTAAACGTGCATTGCTGGAATATCAAAATGGGTCAAACATTGAGGATGAGCATGTGAAATGTATTTCATTCATGGCTCTTACAGGTAGGCCACTACCAGTGAAAGATGCCACTCATCTTCTAAGACGATCGAAGACGGGAAACAGACATACAGGCTCGGTATCAAGAAAGGTTGAGGACATTCTGCATCGCTATTGTGTTAAAGTCTTCTCTGCGAGACACATACGCTCTGACCTCTTGCACACTTAGAGTCACCTCATGCTGAGCAGATCCTGTTAAATCTCGTCCTGGCTGGGTGCCAGTACGACTAATTGCCGACCGTCCACTCGCGTCGGTCGCTGCTCCTTCACGAAGCCTTTCTCGTAGGGCTTCTGACCCAATGACAAAGAGACTGCCAACCTCAAGCAAAACATCCAGGGCGCCCTTTGGCCCCTTGATTCGCTCGTCAATGTCCCAAGACTTGAGCAGATCCGCATACTGCGTCATGTCCTTGGTAACCATAAGGCCGCCGGCCCCATTTACGGCGAATCGTTTGAAGTGATCAAGAAGTTGATTGCGGGTTCCAACGGCGATCTCCGTGAGTAATTGACGAACATTAGACCCGTTGTGTGGCAATGATGCTGTAATCAGATCGTGTAAGCGAGTCAGAAAAGTGCAGATTGAAGAGCATGTCTAAAACAAAGTCAGCATGGTTTCTGCATGGTATTCTTAGCGTACAGCTGATCGAAAGCGCTTACTGGGGTTTGTAGCATCTCCAGCCAGGCTGCATTGTCTCCTTCCTTCGGTCGAAAATCATTCTTCTTCTGGCTTGAAAGAAGCCTACTGACCCACATAAGGGCCGTATCGATTACTTTTTGCTCAATCATGTTGATTTTCTCTTCTATGCGCATCGTTGTTGAGGTTGTTTTTGTCTCCATCTCCCGGCGTATCGTGATACTCGCGCTCGCTAGGGGAATCAGTAATGTATGTACGCACATCACCATCAGGTTGGTTATGCTGATAACATTTTTGACCACGGAGAGGTAACCAAAATCGGGCTCTGTTTTTGCTGCTTCCTGAGAAGTTGCTGCTTCCAGGACAGCATCCAGAGACACCTCAACATAACCATCCCCCATCGTAGACAGCAGCAGACTCAACAGTGCGGATACGTCTTTAGGCGTCTCGCTGTTGATGCCTAGCTCTAAGCCTCTTCCCACGGCTTCCGCGAGCCATTTGAGAATTCTCTTCGCATATGTGATGTTGGGAAGGCCATCATTCTCGGTCAATTTGATGTCAGCAGATTTTACAGAATCAGTATATTCTCTCAGTCCTGCCAATTGAAGGAGTATCTTCTTCTGAGTTGGCGTAAAGTCAGGAGATTCAAGTCGACTAACATATGCGTCCCGAGCAGCAGATAGAAGCTCAGTTCCGGACTTTGAGAGAGAGGCCATGAAAGTAGTAGCTGCTCTTTTTCGGCGGGCATGGAAAGTGGTGAACCTGAACAACAGGGACGCGTATAACTCCTCAAGCGATTTCCTCTCCCTCTCGATATAGGAGGAGCCCACAAAATATGGCACAAACAAATCCTCCAGTTGCTGATCCAAGATAAGAGCTGTCTGAGAGGACACAGGGTCTGGATGTTCGGTCAATCCATGAGTTTTCAGATCGTCAACAAGCCCACTGATGTAGCTGCGAGAACTCTGCAGAGCTCTGAGGAAAGCCAATGATGATATGCTATTGGCTTTATCCAATACCATTTCGAGTCTTTGCTGGATAGACTGTTGAAAAACACGTTGAAGAAATTTGCCCAGCACCTGTTCATAGAAGGGGAAAGCGCGTTTGATAATAGTTGATTCTTCCTGGACGGTAACCTTGATCTCGTCAAGTAGGGACTGGAGGCCCGGTTCAATCTTCGATGTTTCAGCATCGGGGTCTGCCAGTCTTTCCCAGCTTTCCAGATCTCCTCCCACTTCTTCTGTAACTAATTGGCTTCGGTCAATGAAGAACTGGTGCTGGTTGACAAACAAAGCGATAACGCTTGCGCCCCCATTGAAATCTTGAAGCACAGTGGCGCAATCTCTCATGCCCTCAAAGTTTGCCTTGCGATAAAAATCATCAAACTGTTTCAAGAGATCCTTTTCGAGCGTCTCGGAGAATTTTTCGATTATCTCTCGCGTGTTCCACCGTGTTTCTTTGATAGCTTTTCTTGCAGTTTCCTCAGCAGATGCTGGTTCATTCCGGTATAAACCATTGTCTTTGTCTCTCAGTTCGTCCCAGCTTTGGGGATCAAGTCTCTGACTTATCCTTAACAACTGTCGCGCGATATGTGCCGATCTCACTTTGGCTTCACCGGACCCTGATTTTCTCAAGTTCTCTAGCAGTGTTATCTCCCCTCTGTTACAAACTCCATCCCAGCATTCGATCAAGAAATGGGCATCAAGTGCCCGACGTCGCTGTCGATCCAGCTCCTCTAGCCGCCTTCCTGTTTCGACGGCCATATTCCCAGTTGCCCCGCCATTGTCGCTTCCAGAGATTCCTGCACCATTGAGCGACGTATCTAATTGCTGGAAGGACTCGATGGTCTGCTTGAGTTTTCTGCCCAGTGTGCTAAGGTTCTGAGCATGCTGTGCCTCGGCTCTCCGAACTGCAGCTGATAGCTCATTTTCTTTGATTTCGAGATCACCGGAGAGCTCGCCGAGTCGTCTTTGGGCATGCTCGAACGTCCGAATGAATGGCTTCGGGTCGAACAACTGATTACCAGGACTAGTTCCGAGTGCGGAGCGACGGTTTGAGATTGCACTGTCGGAAAGCGCCTCAATAAACTCCTTCACGATGAAATCACGGCTTGAAAAGTCAGCTAGGGTGAAGCTGGGACCCTTGGGAAAGACCGAACGTGTCGCAGGACTTGACTGGGAAGTAGTGGACAAACTGTCCGGCATCTTCGCGTCACGGGATGATTCCCGGTCAACATCGAGAGCAAAGAGGGTAAGTAGTCTTCTTGTGTTTGTGCAAATCAATGATGATAGAAGTGCTGGATTACATGTGACCAGCAGACTGTGGGCCAAAAATCTAAAATATTGAATGACCTTTTCGGGGTTTGGGGACAGGGGGGAGGAAAGGAAGGGGAATAGTTAACTCCTCTGTACCTTCATTCCAACGGTCCCTCCCATAAACTTGGTAAAGTAGCTATATATACTCCGTATTGTATTGATTATTTAACACGGGATGCAAAAGGCCCGCATTTGGACACATCCATGATTTACGAAAGATAGTTTACCTTAGACCTGGACATTGCCGCCTTTGAATAATCAAGATGGGACTTATAAAATAGCTACCCACTATACTGATCATGAGGTAGGTAGACGCATATCTATCTATGTGGCTGATGGGCATAAACAGCCAGCATCATAAGCATAAGCGAAAACCATCATTGTTGTCAACCCGTCATGTGGCAAGAACGGCAACACTACAAACCCCCTGATACTATTGGTAGAATGATACATGTGGGTATACCTATACTAGTAAGGTAGTAACAGTTCACAACTACTTTCATAAGCTACCCTAACCCCTGGGTACTGTTCAATATTGGGAGTAACCATATGAAACAAGTCAGAGATGATTCTTGCCCATGAGCAGCGGTGTTGATAAATCTACGTCGGATTTTGTGGAGCGCAACCAGTGATATCTCAATTTCGGAACAATAGGTAAACCGATAATCAGAAATCAAGGGATTCTTCACTTGCTACTCTGTTCAAGCAGCCATAACTCCCACACAGCAATGGTCTCACAGCGTGACAGAGAGTTGCTCAGGGACAATGTTCGGAGTCATGGGGTGAAGCTCACGGCTGCCGACCGCGCGAGTATTCTGAAGCCATACCTACCTGACCCGTCGGACCTCCCATCTCGGCCATTGCAGCGACCCCAGAAAGTCTGCCGCAAGACCCCAATTCGAACCTTTTTAAAGTTGCAGCTGCATCAGCTTGCATATGCCCTCATCCATATTGTCTAT
Source organism: Aspergillus clavatus NRRL 1 (assembly GCF_000002715.2). Lineage (NCBI taxonomy): Eukaryota > Fungi > Ascomycota > Eurotiomycetes > Eurotiales > Aspergillaceae > Aspergillus > Aspergillus clavatus. Next base: position 148,130 of record NW_001517107.1, on the reverse strand, counting down.
GGTATAATCATACGGCTTGTTCAAAGCTACCATGCCCTCGTGGATCGAGTCTTCGCCGTTGTGTATTATCATCACCGCACTCCGGACCTGATCCGCAAAGATGTGAAAGGCTTAAAGCGCTTGCCAGAGCATCTGACCGTTGTACTATCATCGCGCAGAGAGGACGATGGGCTCGCAATATTGATGGATGAGGTGGCGGATCTCGCTGCGTGGAGCGTAAGCTCTGGGATCCCCATGTTGAGTATCTATGAGAAGAGCGGTACGTGCAAAACACAGGCATACTCTGCCACAGTCTCTGCATGTTTTTGGTGAAATCTTGCGAAAAGTTGACTAATTGCGCCTCTTCCTCGTTCTTTGTTATTTAGGTGTCCTGAAGTCGTGCATTCCGGCGCTACACCAAGTGATTGTGAATAAATTTTCTTCCTATTATGGCCCTCTATCGCAACAACCGACTCTCCGGCTTTTCGCCCCTCATCATCCCGTATACGAACCACCGCAAGATGGAATATCTGCCCGGAAAACAAACACCGATACTCTTACCGTACTTCTAGTATCCGCTACGGACGGAAGGGAAACCCTGGTTGATCTGACCAGAACACTCACAGAGATGTCTCAAAATGGAAAACTGTCATCAGCGGATATCACTACAGAGTTGATTGATGCCGAAATAAGTGAAATCACCACACAACCTTTGCAGTCAAATTCACCGAGACTCGCGGATACACAGACGAACACGCATCATCCTATTCTGTCAATAAAGCCCGAGCCAGATCTCTTATTGGTGTTCGCACCTTACCTGAGATTGGATGGTTATCCACCCTGGCACATTCGACTCACTGAAATGTTTTGCACTGGCGGCAAAAGCAGCGGTAGGACTGGGTATGGCGAGGCTGTTGAATACCAGGGCTATCTCAGGGGTTTGTGGCATTACGCTGGGGCCCAGATGCGATTTGGCCGGTAATGAACTTTCCATCTGTTAATCCCAAACAAAATGTCGCGAATTCGAGATGTATCCAAATGGCTTGCGGTGTGTCGTGCGGTTTATGAGTTTAATTGGCAGTAGTGAGGTTGTTTCGGCCAGATTCATCAAAATCCAATTTGATACTCTCACCATAAAGCTTTGTCAGCATGAAGAGTAGTGGTGACAAACTTCTCCAGCATAGTTGGGAAACAGGAAAACAAGTCAAGAGATCTATCTCTATGGTGAAGCGATGGACCCTCAAACAGAGCTCGAGTTTGTGTAGATATCTACTATGAACCACATACTCGAGTTCTGTACCTCCAACAGCTTGAATTAGGGATATATTTGACGTGTACGAAGCCCATAGTATTTCTCTCCGTACATTAATTACGACATGCCCATCAGTGTACCTGACAGATAACCAAAGTAGTCCATACCTATCCTGAACACAAAGTAGTAGTCGGCGACAGCAGGACTACACGGGATATAAAGTAATGCGGACTTCATCTATATCAAATTATCGAATTACGAACCCTGTCTAGCAAGCTGAGTTGAGCCCAGAGATTGCCAGTTGCGTCTACATTGATTGAGTGAGTATAAAATACAAAAGTACTATACCTACTAAGGTTCTTGGCTAGATTATCAAACATTAAGTTGATAGATAAATAGTAGTACTAGGAAACCCCCTGAATATGAACATCTGACGGTGCGATCCACGCACTGCTAAAAACTGGTAAAACGAGGTAGGATGTTGAGTCTTATGTCTACCTTAGACTTTTGACCTTCATCTACACAATTAACTGGTTTGTTTCGCATGATTTGACGTTCATTTGCCATCTTATCCTTGGATCGTCATCTAAAATGGACAGCAATGCTTTAGAGGTTGTTGAGCGACTTGGAAGTGATGAAGATGCAGTACGCAAGATGGCTGTCTTCAAGCTCCAGAGCAGTATCGGAGATCCTTCCTTCGCAGATATTTTCATTGCCGAAGGTGGTCTGAGCAAATTACGATATCTGACCCTCCATGCAACTGGAAACACACTGGCATACAGTTTGGCGAGCTTTGCAAGGCTGCTAGAAGTCGATAAAGGTTGGGAGTCTGTTGACCAGGAACTGCTGGAAAGAGTATGTCTTGAAACCAGATGCAACATTAACATCGATGCTAGGTAGTTCGCATTTATACTAACATCTTCCCATTAATTGAGTCCATAGATTGTCGAGCTTGTTGTAACACAACCTTTAGTCAACATTTTACGCGGCGCAATGTCTATATTGGTGTCTGTCGTATCGCATCCTTCTATAGGAGGTTGTCTCTCCCAGGATGAGGCCTCTGGGTTTCGTGCCTTGAAGCCCGCAATCACAATCTATCCCCAGTTCCTGGAGATGCTGGTGAACAGACTTTCCTCTGCAGACCATGCACTCTGCGCAAATGCTCTTCAGCTTATCAATTCCCTTATGCGTGATTCTATTACAAATGACTCTGAGCTTGAGTGGCCCAAATTTATACAGAAACTTCAGGATCTTGGGGTGATTCGAGCAGTTTACGCCCTGATGCAAGGGACGGCATTGCAAGACCACGCGCATCCTTTGATAGAGTTTCAATCACTCACAAAGGTCTTGCTCAGGAGATGGCGAGATATTCCCCTCGATCCAGAGAAGCCCGAACACAGACGAGCTCTGAAGGGACTACATCTTGCTGGAGGACAGGACAAATCTGGCTATGAAAACGTTGAATCCGGCAATGCAATGGCACGCCCAAAAAAACAAACCCCAGAAAAGTGGAGACGACTTGGATTTGAGACAGAAAGTCCACTGGCACAGTTTGAAGAGACTGGCTTTCTAGGAATGATGGACCTTGCAGACTATGTGAGGAACCACAGAGAAGAATTTCAAAGACTACTGTTAGAGCAATCAGCAAAACCGACTGAAAAACGTTGTCCGATAGCCCGTGCTTCCTTGGAGGTAACCTCGATTCTTTACGAGCATTTTGAAATCGATAAATCAGATATCGAAGATTCAAAAAACGATTTGGTCCTAGACTCCCGCTCTAATCTCGACAAGCTGTTTAAACCCTTACTTCTGCACTGGACTCGGTTGCATGTGGCGGCACTCCATGCCTTTGTTCGATTATGGAAGGTCACCGGTGCAGATGTTCTTGATTTCGAAAAGATCGCTGAGCTTGTTCGCATTCTTGTCGAATCGATTGTTGGCGGGGCACCCCGAACGAAGGATGTGCAAGATGTGGAAGAAGAAATAGTGAATTTCGATTATCACCGGCTTCGAGAACTCCAAATGGATCTTCTAGAGTTCACATATGAAGATGCCTGGAGGCAGCACCTTCGCCAGGTTCGCGACGAACTCCAACACGAAGCTCTCCAGTTTATCAAGGAACAAAGGATCCGCTGCCTACTGGAAGGTTGTTGGTTTCCGATTGTGACTAATGAATCAGGCGTTGTTGCCGCTGGGAATATACCTCACCGATATGTACAGTTGTCGCATAATCGCAGATTTCTCCATTACGGAGATTTCGAGTCAGTGATAAATAGCAAAGTGGACCTCGATGCTCTTCCAGGAAAAGGTTAGGGGTTTCTTTCGAGTTCAACTTCCTCGCCATACTTGCTTGCTGACTGCCTTCCAAAAAAAAAAAAGTTGACCTATCTACTGTTACGTCCGTGGTTTCCAACATAACTACATCAGCCGACACTTCGTCCTCTTCAACCATGAAGATTGTCCCCCACCCTGTATCCTCTACCACAATCACCATTTATGGGTATATCGAAACCCCCTCAATGACAAATGGCGCATCAAAGGGACATGGCCACGCTCGTTCCATCAGCAAGCCGACTGGGAACGAGGGTATCTTGTTGACACTCAGTCCTCAATTATCGACCACCGCATCGGAATGGTTAGACGGCTTACTTATGCTTCTCAATCAGCAATCAATTACAGCAGAGTCTAGCAAACTGGTTGATCTGGTAAGCGATTACGGGCTCAAAATTCGTCTTCTGAACGTTCGCTTTGAGGATGTGGCGTTTGCTGGAGAAATTCCAATTGTTCCCTCCCGCGATGGACTTGATGATGATTATTTTTATGATGTTTTTGGCGGTGCTTGAGCTCGCTCACATCCAGAGCTTGGGATGCAATATCTCTTTGATCATCTGTCGGTCCCTGTATGTGCCCCATGGTTCCAGCCTCCCTTGCAGTCTCCTTTCAGTCATTTTCTCCTCTATCAACATATCCCTCGTCTCCATAAAGGCATACTGATCTTTTGATGGTCGTCATGCCCAGTATATTTCTCTGACAGAACTGGTTATGATGGCTTTCGGTAGGCATTAGTCGATATTTACGGCATTACCTAGATACGTTGGTTCATTACCTAGGGCGTATGGGAGCCTTTATTGTGCCAAGGACAACGAAAACAATACATCAGTCGAAAGCAATGTTATCTATGGAAACAATTAATAGAGGATTATTTAGATAGTGAGAAAAGTTGTGTCTATTCTGTATTGGACTGGAGATCGCCGGGACTTCAGATACATCCAGTGTATTGAGTGCTATATGTCAATGTCAATATCCTTGTACGTAGTCTGAATGCGATGGTATTGTGGTCTTGGGGAGCATACTCTGTATGGGCCTAAAGTATAGAGAGTGGAGTAGATAGTAATTTAATTAGTGCCTATACCTGTTTGATAATTAGGGGTATTTTGCAGTCATATAAAGCAGAATATATCTACCTTCCCTACATAGTAGGGCCTATTATATTAGCCATAAATCTAGTAGACTTATCTAATTTTAGTAATAAAATAAATTTAGATAATTAAATAATAAGAAATTAGGAGCGCCTCAATTTTTAGTTATAATATTAGATATTAAGCCTGATAAATACAAGAAATATATATTAGTAGGGCCTTAATTTCTAGATAGCTTATAAACATAATATAATAAATAAGGTTTATAACCTTAATTAGTATTAGTATTATAACTATAAAGTATACTAACAATATCTTTATCTTAGTATGCATCTAGTTTCTCTAGTAGTATAATTTCTTTTTCCTAATTTAATAAGCCTAATTCTCTAATTATTTAGTTTATAGAGCTACCACTTAACTAAGGGTAGGTTCAGCCTGCATGGCTTATCTTACTCACTATATTTAATTCTCATTAAGAAAGATAACTATATACTAGGTGCTAGGCCCCCTTTATACATACTTAATGATTAATTATTTAGTTTGCCTATAATCTATAACTTAGTGTATTTATAAACCACTAAAAATATATCTATACATTATTTCAATTAACCTTTAACTATTTTAGGGGTAAATATATATACTATAGCTTTATTATATGAAGAGTATATATACTTTATTAATAAATTAATTTATTAATATTAAATAAAATACTATATAGGTATAGTTTTTAGGGATTAATATAGGCCTTAGGCTATAAGTATGCTAGGTAATTAATCTTTTATTATACTATATAGGTAGCCTAACTCCCAGCATATAGTTAGAGTAGCATATTAGGAGGGTAAGTTAAAGGTACTTTATTATAATAATTAAAAAATACATATCTAAGTTAAAGTATTATAGGCCCATGGACAGAGATATATATGTAGACATACTATATTAATAGAAGCTATAATTAGGGCTTATGATAAAGTATATATAGCCCTAAGTTTCCTAATAAAATTAGCTTACTTTATATTATTAGATAGTTAAAAAGTACTAAGAAAAAAGCTCCTAAAATTAATAATTTTATACCTATAATATATACTCTAGGTAGTCTATAGATTTAATACATAATATATTAGTATATAAATCTATTCCTATATTTTTTAACTAGAAAATAATTAAATATCTAGATTTAGATTACTAAATACTAAATATTAAAGGTTAGTATTTAACTGAGTTTTGAACATAATGCCACTCTACATATAGTTACCTTTCTCAATAAAGATTAAATCTAGCAAGCAGGATAAGCTATATAAGTAAGATAAGAGAGATAAAAAAAAGAATATATTTAGTAAGTGAGATAAGCGGTATGGGTAAGATAGAAGAGACATAAAAGGTCAAATTTAGTTATTAGATATCTTATAGATATTCTTCTTTACTATCTAAGAAGGCTAATATATTATAATAAACCATGGTAGAGTAGTAATCAAAGTTAGTGATTAATGTTAGGGTGGTTTACCTGCCTGGCTATCTTCCCCTTTAGTTCCTTACTACTACTTATAGTATTCAATACTATTTATCTATTTTATTGAGGGGTAGAAAGATAATATATTAATCTACATATAGAAAATATTTTATATATAGGTAGGAATACATAATTTAGGTTTAGATTAGTTAAATACTATTCCCCCTTACCTAGAAGAATCTTTTAGTTTTAATTTAGTAATTATTTAGATTTAAATTACTATTAGAATCATATCCTCCATTATATAATTAGAGTATTACCTACATGACTAAACATAATAAATTTAGCCTATATAGGCTATAGGGTACTATAGAATAATCTTATAGTTTTTTATTTTAGATAAATCTATACCATTAACCTAAAGTTATGTATCTTTTTATATAGATTTATTAAATAAAGATTAAGATAGTTATTACCAGAGAGATTAGTAAATAAGTTTTAATATTTATAAATAAAGAACCTATTTTATTATAGGAGATTTTAATATATAATCTTTATTTATAATAAATAATTATAAGTTCTATATTTTAATTTTTATTAACCTCTTTATACTTCTTTCTTTCTGTATTTATATTAGTATCTCTTTACTCTTTTATATTATTTTTAATATTATTAATCTCTCTTTATATTATCTTTACTTTATTATTAAGAACTTATTATTATCCTTATTCTTTAATTAAGAATATATTATTATTAATTCGTATTCTTTATGATATCTTTATTAGTTATTCCTTACTAAAAGAATATATTAGAGAAGGCTAGATAATATAAATTATCTCTTTTTCATTTTGTTTAAATATTAAGTAATATAGTTATGTCTTAAAATAAATTAATATAACTAAATATAATAATTATTAAATAAATAAATCTAATATAGAGTATTAATTAGTCTAAGAATAAGAAAGGCTTTATTATTAAATAAAATATTAAAATAATTATTTAGTACTTAGCTTTACTAATTTAGATTTATAGAAAGCTAATATCTAGTACTAAATATTATATAGCTTATTTGAAAGATTAAAATACTTTTTAAAATTATATAATTATTCTAGGTTTTAAGAGTTAGGCCTTTTATTAAGATTTTTATATGGGTTATTTATAATTTAGTTATAGTAATAATTATTTCTTTTATTAGTAATAACTATAGATATAGTTAAATAATTATAATAAGTAAATCTTCTTTTTATTAAATAGACTTTATAGCTAATAATTATTTAATAATTTTATAATTTATTGAGATACGCTTAAATTTATTTTAAAAATCTTAACTAAATTATAGGGGTTATTTTTTTAAAGAGAACTTAAGCTAAGTTTTAAAAAATCTAAAATTTTTTAAATTAAGGTTTAAAAAGAAAGTTAAAGATATTTTAAATATATTTTAAGAAAATAATATTAATTTTTCTTTTTTTAAATATAAGATTATTAATCTCTCTTTATCTTTATCTTACTATCTTATAATCTTTAATTATATTATTTATAATTATATTTTAAGCTTTAATATTAATAATAGTAAAGTATTCTCTATTAAAATTATTATTTAAAAATTAAGTTTAAGAAATTCTTCTAATATAATTATTATTATTCTATCCTCTTTAAAGATTCATATTTAATTTAAATTTAATTATATAATATTTATTAGCTCTTCTTTACTATCTAAGGCTCTTAAGACCTTAAATATAGTATATATTTTATATTAAATATTATTAAAGTTATTTATTAGTTATTAGTTATTAATAACTCTCTTTTTATAATAATATTATTATTATTTTAATAATATACTTATCCTATAGTTAGTAAATTAGATATAATAATTTAATATTAAGATTCTTACGTAGTTTTAGTCTAATCTTATTTTATTTAATAAGTATATTAAGACTTATCTTAATATTCTCTATCCTCTTATTAAGCTTATTATATATAATAAAAAGACTAATTTTTAGGACTAAGAGGCTATATAAGGTATAGAAGGTAATTAAGATCTTATTTTTAATAGTTTAGAATCTTTATAATAATTATTATTTTTAATGTACTTTAGATAAATTTATTTATATAATTAATAAATGTATTCTTATAGAATTAGTTTTCATAAATTTAATCTCTTTCTATTCTTCTTAGGAATTTTATATAATTCTCTAATTATTTATTACTCTTAATTATAATTATATTATTTATAATTTTTTAACATAATAATATTACTACTATAAATAATTCTTTAAAATTAATTCTTTTAATATCTCTTTAATTTTCTAATTTCTTTGTTTCTTTATTTAGTATACTATATTATTCTTATTAATTAATATAATTAAATTTTTGTATTTCTACTAGAAGAGGATATTCTTTAAAGTTATATAAAATAGCTAACCTATACTAATTTTTTTCTAATATATTAAGTTTTCTTACTTTATTTATATTATTCTACTAATATACCCTCCCCTACCTAAGGTAAATATTCCTTTGAATATTTTTAATTATCTTAGTATTTTTTTGACTGCCTTGCATCTAGCCTGTATAGATTAAATAAGATCCTTAAGAAATTCATCTGGAATAGTATCCTATACTGCCTGTATAACACCTTATAGAATATCATAAGATAGCTAATTATTATCTAGATATCTATCTTGAATCTAGTCCTTTATCTAATTCTATACCATCTCTATTAGATTTAGATTAGGGGAGTAGGCAGGCTAGAAGATAGGGTGGATCCTATACTTATAAAGCTCTTAAAGAGTTTCTTTACTAGTATATCTAGGAGTATTATCATATATAAGATAAAGTTATATATTTAGATCCTATTAATAGATAAGATATAGATAACTATTAATTATAGGTATAATCTACTTATAGTATCTCTTTATATTAATAAAGCTTTATTCTTTCTCCTAGAAGAGATAAAGATCTCTTTAATCTATATAAAAAGATCCCTAAAACATCCACCTATATTATTAAGAAGAAGAAATATATAGATATATTATATTTAGCTCTTTTTCTATCTTTCCTATTACCTAGATTTAGATATAGAAGCCTAAAGTTACCTAGGTCTTATTAGTCTAAAGAATCTAATTTTGCTACTTTATTATTTAATTTATATACTTAAGAGTCTAGATAAGATATATATATTTATTCTTCTCTAAGAGAGGAGGCTTCTATAGAGCCTTATACTATATATAATCTTATTTCTTAAGGGCTTAAGATAGAGCTATTATTCTAACTAAGAGATTAAGCTCTTAGACTACCTTATAATATAGTATCTAATAGGCCTACTTAAAAGATAAGATAAAGATAATAACCTTATTTATATCTTCTTTAGAGAGCTTTAGTAGCTAGCTATAAGGCTTCTTTAGGGTGGCTTATTAGGCTTAATAAATATATTAGGCTTAATGATAGGTAATCTAAAGCTAAGAAGATACCTATTAGTAGGTAAGCCCTGTATCTCTTAATACTAGGATCTGAAATTTAATCATCCTAGGTAAGATATACTAAATATTCCTTAGTAGTAGGAGTAGGAGGCTTAGAAGTAGTAGGCATGGTTGAATATCACTATATTACTACTATTTAGATTCCCTAGATCTTGAAGATATAAAGTTTTTTTCATATCTAATTAGGAAGGCAGTGAGGTAGAAGCCCTAAGCGCCTACACCCCCTGCCAGGCCCACTGACTTAACAAAGTTACCAGGGCGGACCACAGTAAAGCTTATAGCTATTATAGCTTCTTTTTAATAACTATTTCTATTGGTTTATATTTATTAATTAAGTTCTTTATAATACAATTATCTAATTCTTAAAAAATATATATTCTAAGTAAATAGGCTTTTATAATTTTATATAACTTATATTATTTATTTTTAAATTTCTATAGGGATTTAGTATATATAAGGACTTATTAGCCTTTATAAAGACTAGTCTTTTTAATCTTTAAGTCTTAAATTATCTCTTTTTTTATTATATAGGCTAATAGTTTCTTATTTATTAATACGTATATATATAAGACTTTTCTAAGTTAGTCCTCTTAATTTAATACTAGTATACTATATATATACATATATTAGCCTATTACTACTATTACTAAAACCTACTACTATATATATTAATAAAATTTATTAAGAAGGAGGTAGAGCTAGTAATAGGTATTAATCTCTATAGAATATAGAAATATATCTTCTCTGGGTAGTCCTACTACAATAATTACTACTAAATATTATTATTAATAATATAAAAGAATATTTATTTTATTATTATTAGACCAATATAGTAGTATATATAGAAGCTATCTAGATCTATATAGATAGATTAAGTATTAATAAATATATCAGGGTAGTAGTAGTATATCTTAACCGTACTATCTACTATAAGTATTATCTAGAATTAATTATAAAATATAATATTATAATAGTAGAGATAGATAGACTAGTGCTAGCCCTATATCTTATTTATAATAAGTTAGTCTTAAAAGACATCCTAATTATAGTATAATAGGTTATATAGGTTAGGCTACTAAGCCCCCTAAAAATATATATTAAAATCTACTTAGATAATTAGAGTACCCTATATATATTGAGAAATCCTTAATAAGAGACTAAATAATACCTAATTTTAGTAATAATTAAACTACTTAACTAGCTATACTCTATATTTAATATATATTTTTATTAGCAAATTATATATTATAGAATCCCTAGAAATAAGCTAGTAAACTAATAATAAAGAAGATAATAGCCTAGAGGGAAGATGGCTAGTATAAAGATCTCATTATAATTATAATATTTAATTACTTTTTATAGGGCCCTCTTAATAGATAAATTTACTCTCTTTAAAAAAAAGAAGCCAGAGCCTAAATCTTTATATTATAAAAAGTAATAAAATAAGAACCTAAATTATTAATAAAAGCTTAAATAAAATTACTACTTAAAGAGTTTACTAATATATTTTATAAGGAATTAGTTTTAGGACTTCTATCTAAATATGAGATATAATATAAAATTAATATAAGTAATTCCATACTAAGTAATATTAATATTTATCTTTAGTTACGCTTAAAGTTCTAAAAGATATTATAATAGGTTTAGAAGCTAATTAAAAAATAAAATAGAACTATTAATATATACTTAGAGATCCCTAATAGTCTTAATATTAAAATCTAAAAATTAATAGTAAATATATATTAATTATTAACTCTTAAATAAATTAATTAAAAAGAATATTTACTTATTTCCTAGAATTCCTAAGTTAATTAATAGAATTAATAAAATAAAATTTCTTTTAAAAATTCCTTTTAAAAATTAATCTTTTATTAAGATATTAATAACTCTAAATAAGAAATAACTCTAAAACTACTAGGTATATAAGAGCTTAAGAACAAAACTCTAATAAAAAAAATAAAATTACTTAATAATAAAGAGGATTTAATCTTTCTAGTACTAAGAGATTAATTATATTAGATAGTTATTAATAATACTAAATAAAAATAAATAAATTATAATTATTATTAATTATATTATAAGATAGATAGTTATAAAAGTAGTTCGAAAGAAAATTAATAAAGTAATTATGAAATTTCTTTATAAAGAAATATTTCGTTAATAAAAAGTAACTAATAAGCTCTTATTAAATAATAGATAAAACCTTTTATTATAAGTTATAAAGAGTTTTATTTAAACTCTAAAAGCAAAATATTAAATAATAACCATAAATTATCCTTAAATTAATAAATAAAATAAGAATCTTAATAGCATGTAAAAAAATCCTAATAACGCTAAATCTAGTATAATACAAAACTTAGGCTTATTATAGATCTAGGTATAGAGGTATTAAATATATTCCTATTAGATAGGGTATTTAATATTATTATTAGTACAATATTTATAGTATATTATATATTAATAAGTAGATAAGTTATCCTTCTAAATATAGTACTTCTTATTATAAATATTAATATAATATAGTTGTAAAACTCTTTAGGTAGTATAAATAGACTAGATATAATTAAATTAATAATATTTTATATACTAGAGTGGTTTATAAAGTAGAATATATAATTTAATAATTAGTAGTATATTATTTAAAATTAGCTAGTAATTAATTAGATAATTAATATCCTATAGATCCTAAAATATAATAACTAATAAGGATTCTTCTTCTCGTATTATATTTAAATATTATTATTATATTACTTTATATAAAGTATAGGGCTCTAAATCTTTTAATTATAATAAAGGACTTTATTGTATAGCTACTTTATAGCTTTAGTACTAAAAAAATAGAAATAAAATACTAAACATGTAAGAATAATATACTAATAAGAGATAATTAATATATATATATTCCTTGAACTATAGTTAGGGGAGCTATAATATATTATTATACAGAAGATATTCTTAATTTAATATTATATAGATATAGATATTAAGATTAATATTATATAGGACTATAGTATTATCTATCTCTATATTACTAAATATAAGGCTCTTATCTTTTAAGATTTATTATATAATTATAAGTAGCTAGGCCCTCTAGTAAGGACTAGCTCATAGATTATATTAGTAGATCTATATCTAATTTTTATTATTATAAGCTAGCTAGGCTAGTAAGGATAGAGATAAATAAGGATAGAAGAAAGAGGTAGTATTAATAAAAAGAGAGAAGGAGATTATATTTAGTACTATCTAGGTCTAGTTAAAAACTTACTATATATATAGTATTATTAATAATAATATTTATAATCCTATTAGTATTAGTATTAGTATTAGTAATAGTTTTTTTAACTTTAAAAGCATATAGATTAGTATCTATATCTATTTAATAAGATCTATAACTTATTTTAGCTTTAGCTATTTTTATAAGTACTACTATATAAATTGTAATAACTAGGCACTGGGCTGCCTACTTACCACTGAGGCGAAAGACCTATAATGATTTGACCCTATGTCAAATCATGGCCCAGTTCCTATATATATATCTAGATAGCCTAACATGAATCCTATAATAATATTATAGTGCTATATAAAAAAGATATATAATAAGATATTTAACTTAATATAAGATAACTAATAGCTACTAGAGTAGAGCTAGTTTAATAGGTTAGATAATAGCCCTACTTAAAGAGCTATTATTAGGAACGATAGCTTAGTAGTATAAGATATAGTAATAGAGCTAGGAGAAAAGAAAGGCTAGCTAGAGCTATAATATAGAGAGAGAGAAATATAGTTAGCTAATTAATAGAGTATATATACTCCTAATATAGTAGATAGATCTATAGTATATATTATACCTCTAAGTTAGTTAATATTAATTAAAATAATATATAAGTATAATTTTAGGGAGTAATAAGGGCCTTAAGTTATAGATTATGGATAAGCTAGATAATTGATTATTATATATATATAAAGATAGCCTAGTGCATAGTATATGGCTATCTTTCTTAATAAAGACTAATTATAATAAGTAAGATAAGCTATATAGATAAGGTAGAAGAGATAAAAAAAATTAATTATAGTAAGTAGGATAAGCTGCACAGGTAAGGTAAGAGAGATAAAAAGGGTTGATTATTATGAGTAAGATGAGCTGCAAAGCTAGAGGCTCACTCACATGCTTATTATAAGAATTATGAAGGGTCCTGTATATATATCGTAAGTTATCTTTATAGAGGAGCTATAAGAATGCTAGCTGGATTCTAACAGACCATAAGGCCAAAAGACCAACATTACTGTGAGTTACCAGACAACTCATAGATCCAGACCTATATAGTAGTGCACTAGGTAGCTAAGGCATCTCTCTCTTAGAGATCCTTATAACTACCCTCCCCCTCTTAAGGCTTTACCTCAAAGCCTATCTCTAGGGAGCAGGTCTTATACCTATTAGGCACCTCCGGCCCTCAGCTGCCATAACATCTATATATCTGGCCCCTAGGGGCAGCCTTATAGCCACCACCTGTTAGCCACCCTAAGTGATTAGGTAAGATCCTAAGCCTATGAGGTCACATAGCCCTACTAAGCTAGAAAATCTATTCTAACCACCAGCTCTAAGAATTAATCCCTTAACCACCTGGTGATCAGCAACTCACAGTAAATTATAAGAATGCTAGCTGGATTCTAATAGACCATAAGGCTAAAAGACCAATATTACCATGAGTTACCAGACAACTCATGGATCCAGACCTATATAGTAGTGCACTGGGTAGCTAAGGCATCTCTCTCTTAGAGATCCTTACAGGCCCCTTATCTACTTATATTAAATAAGATTAAATCTATAAACCCTAATCCGATAATATTATTCTATAAGGTCCTCTATGGGCTCTTCCCTAATAGATTTATATATTAGGGTAGAGACTCTATTATTATCTCTAGATTTAAACTTATTTTTATATTTTAATTATTCTTAATTACTAATCTCTAGCTTATCTCCTCCTTAGGGAGTACCCATACCCTAATATAAATTATTAATAACTAAATATATTAAGGCCTAAAGGCTTTCTTTAATAGTTCTATTTATTATAATAGTTTATCCCCTTAAATTATATCTCTAGGATACTAAGATCTAAGATCCTTAGCTACTAGGCCTTCTTAAGAACTCTATCTCTTTATTATTTTTATTTATTTTTAATAACTAGCCTCTAGCTTATTTACTCCTTTATAATTCTATTATAAAAGTACTACTCTATAAAGGGTATTTATACCCTAATATATATTATATGAAAATAAGCTAATAGATACCTAAAGGCTTTCTCTAGATGGATTTACTAATTAAGATAACTAATATATCTCTATTATATTCTTAGAATATTAGGATCTAAGATTCTTAGCTACTAGGCCTTCTTAAGAACTCTATCTCTTTATTATTTTTATTTATTTTTAATATCTAGTCTTTAGCTTATTTATTTATTTATAATTTTATTATTAGAGCTCTACTATATAAGAGATACCTATATCCTAATATATAATATAAGAAACTAAGCTAGTAAATACCTAAAGGCTTTCTCTAGATAGACGTACTAATTAAGATAACTAATCTATTACTATTATATAATTAAGGTACTAAAATCTAGGATCCTTAGCTACTAGGTCTTCCTAAGAATTCTATTCTTCTATTATTTTTATATATTCTTAATAACTAGTCTCTAACTTATTTATTCCTTTATAGTTCTATTACTAGAGCTTTACTCTATAAAGGATACCTATATCTTAATATATTCTATATAGAGATAGACTAGTAGATACTTAGATACTTTCTTCTAGATTATTTATTTATAGTATACTTTTAGAATACTAGGATCTAAGGTCCCTAGCTACTAGGCCTTTTTAAGGATCTTATCTCTTAAGCTACTTTATCTACTTCTAATAACTAGCTATTAATTTATCTAATCCTTTACAATATTATTAGACTATCTATTTTAGAGGAGAGTTCTATAATATTATTATATCTATAATTTCTTTTTATCTTATTATCTCTTTACTATTTAATTATAGATTATCTTTATCTAAATTATAACTATAGGAAGGTAAAAAGTATTTACTACTTAGATTAGGGAAGTAGCTAAATAAGATATATTTATCTTCTTAAATAAGAAACACTCTAATATCCTAGCTAGCTAATTAAGGAATAGTATTAGCTCTAAAGTTAATATTATTTATATTTTTTAAGTAGTTTTATAATATCTTTTTATCTTTAATCTTATTCTAATATATATACTCTTTACTTTCCTTTTTATCTATCTCTTTTAAATATACTTCTATCCTTCTATTTATAATAGATATTAAATATATCTCTATAATCTCTAGTATCTTAAGTATCTTTAATATATAGTATTTCATTATTATACTCTCTAGGAGTAACTTCCTATTGTGATATCGGCGAACACATATCAGTGGCGATAGGTAGTGGATATCTGGGTTGACCTTAGTGACCCAAGGTCGATAGTGAAATCTCTGTAATATCTATGACCATCTATTATGTAAAGCAACTAGATAGTATAGATATAAATAAGAGTACCCTCTCTAATGGTGAAAGAGGGTAAGGCCCAGCCTACCTCTCTCTTCACCCTTAGTGAAAGCACATAACCACAGCGATTCCACTATTACTAATTTATAGTAAGAGATTATCTAAATTATATCTTCTTAATTTATTAAAAATAATATCTCTTACTCTAAAAAATTTTAACTTATCTTTAGTCTTTAGATTAAATACTCTTTAGATATTAGAACTTATATATATAACTAAATATCTAATTTTAGTCTATAGTTCTATCTTCTCCTTAAGTATGATATTCCTTTACTAAAAGAATATTATTAATTTAAACTTCTAGAGTATTAAGATATTCTATTTAATAATATTTTTCTTTAGTAATTGATTTATTTATTTAGCAAGAGTCTTTTATTCTTTATTAATCTTTATTAAAAAATAATTTATTATAAAGTATATTACTTTATACACCTCTAGATATATTAATTATAAAAGATTTACTTCTAGGAGTCTAGCTCTTACTTTTTTAATAAGAGTATTTCTAGCTTATTCTACTGATCTATTTATGTCTACAGTATTTATTATTATTCAATAAATATAGATCTCTTTCTTCTTATATAGCTTCTTAAATAGATTTCTAAGTGTTTACTTATTATTATATTAAAAGGATATTACTTCTCTTCTAAACTATATTAATATATATCTTATAAAGATAAATATAATATCTATATATTTATTCTTTCCTAGATATATAAAGATAAAGTACATCCTTATAGTATTATCTATAAAGTATATTATCTATTTATATTTATTTTATTTTCTCTTATTCTAGATTAGATTAATATATACCTTATTAAATAGCTTTATTAATCTCTAGATTATTTTTTATATTGTCTACTTATCTATTCTTATTAGCTAGTATATTATATATATCTCTTTCTATATATATCTATCTTATATTATCATTCTTTATGATGGGTTTTAGTATCCATTATAGTACCTTCTAGTATAGATAAGTAAATCTTTTATATTATTAGTCTTTATTATTTCTTAGTCTCTTTAGTTTAATTAAGGCTATAAACTTCCTCTTTATTATAGTAGATATTTTCTTCTATCTTCTTAATATAGGAAAATAGCTAATAATATATAATTTATATCTCTTATTATATTAATCAAACTCCTTCCTATTCTTATATACTAAGCTTTATATAGTAATATTAATATAAATAACTAACTTCTAAGCTCTCTATAGTAATAGAATATTTATATAAAACCTTAGAATAATTATTATATCTATTAGATATATTATTTTTATGTCTTTATTTAATCTTCTTATAAATATTATCTTTATACTACATTTCTTAATTAATACTTTTATATCTCTAATGTAGATTATATTATCTAATCTTACTAGATATAGGTCTATTATCCCCCTCTTATTATTTAATATATAGATAATAAATCTACTATCTATAATTATAGTATTCCCTAAGGAGCAGATACTCTAGGATATTATATAGATTATTACTATTATTATTATTATTATTATTATTATTATTATTATTATTATTATTATTATTATTATTATTATTATTATTATTATTATTATTATTATTATTATTATTATTATTATTATTATTATATAATACTCTATTCTCTTTTTCTTATCTAATTCTATATCTTATACTTTAGGTTAATTATATCTTTTATTTATAAATTTAAATACTTTCTTTACTCGCTTTATTCTTAGTCCTTTAGTATAGTCTAAATCCTCTTTATAATATAATTTATTAGTCTCTAGCTCTCTTTTACTCTTTAATCTTTATTAAGATAGCTATATATAGAAATATCTTATACTATAAGAATGTTTTCTTTAGGGTTTCTATAGCTTTATGATTAATATTAGGTTCTTTTATAATATACTAAATATTAACTTTATATCTTATTATATAGATATACTTAGGGCCTAGTACTTTATATAATAAGCTTTAGTCTAGATTTATTCTTATATCTTATTATAAATAGTCTATATTATTATCTTAAATATTTACTTTTTAATATCTTTTTTTATTCTTATTTAATCTCCTAGGAAAAGTACTAATTAAATTTATTAAAGATTCTTAATATATTAAGAATATCTTTATTATTTTAGAGTATCTAGTTATTTAATTAATTTATTTTTGTTTTAAAATAAGTTTAAACTTCTCTATTTAATTCTAAAAATCTTAAATATATTAAACCTTAGATCTCTTTATAAATAATTATAATTTTTTTAGATATTTTTTTTTCTTTCTTCTTTATACTATAATATTTTTAGAGTTCTTTTAATATTTTTTTAGCCTCTAGAACTTTCTTAATTTAAGAGGCTAGATATTAATATAATTATATTATTTATTTATATCTTTAGTAATTCCTAGAGTCTTATATATTAATTAAGTCTTTATTATTTAAATTTAAAATTTTTTTATTCTTTTAATAAAAGATCTAAAAAGACTCTTACTAGCTTATATATATATTTTTTTAAATTAAAGTTCTTATATTTAAGTATCTCTAACTTTATTAACTTATTATATTTATTTAGATTAATATATATTTAGATCTTCTTTTAATAAGTTATTATTTATATAATATTTTTTTAGAGTCTTTATTTTTTCTAGTTAGTAAGTATAATCTTAACTCTTATAATTAGTATATTTTAAGTTATTTTTTTTAATTAATTACTTCTTTATAACTTATATTACTTTCTTATTAATTTTTTTTACCTATTTT
The DNA here is from genome assembly GCF_000002715.2 of Aspergillus clavatus NRRL 1. Classification (NCBI taxonomy): domain Eukaryota; kingdom Fungi; phylum Ascomycota; class Eurotiomycetes; order Eurotiales; family Aspergillaceae; genus Aspergillus; species Aspergillus clavatus. The sequence continues at coordinate 129,253 of NW_001517107.1, read as the reverse complement.
TTATTTATTAACTTTAGTAGATCTCTTGCTAATTTAATATCTTTATACTATCTTATTAACTAGGCTTATAATTATTATAGCTAGGTAATTAAAGTAATATAAATATTATTAAGTATAGATATATAGCTTAGATATAAAGATATATCCTTCTCTTATTCTCTTACTCTAGCTCCTCTCTAGTAGATATACACAAGGGGATGAATATACTAGTTAGTATATATTATACTATGCTTATTTAGGCATAGTAAGTAAGTATATTACTAATACAGTGAATACCACTCTATTACACCTATATATAAGCCTCCTAGGCTCCTATATACTATTAGCATAAAATTTAGTCACAACCTTATTCTGCATGGCTCCTCTGCTGCAGCATCCTACCATGGAATTTTCTAATGGTGGTGACCCAGGCTGCAATACTTTCAGAGTGAAAAAAAAAAAAAAAAAAAAAAAAAACCATAGTTTATGAGGTTGATTTTGTGGCAGGGCAGAGTACTGAGAGATTACAGAGTAGACAGTATTTTTGGTACAAGATAATCCCCAAGACTACTCACATGCGCGCTGACTAACCATGACAGCAATGAATCATAATTACAGTAGATGTTCTTGAGGCAATGGATGTCATCACTTATTCTGATTCCTTTCATCGATATTTTGATGATGAGATTCTCAAACTCCCCACTAGTCCAGTTGGCTGACTACTTATCAAGTAGATATAACCTATGATCAAGTTCTGAATTCCACGGATCTATTCTCATACAGAAACCTTCGATTTGGTTGAGGCCCATTCACTCAGGACGATGAAGAGAAGTTTTAGGACAACCCTCGATCACAGACGCGAGGGCTATTGCCCATTCAGTTTAATTGAATGATGGATTCTCTTCCTCATGGGACTAGACAGATTTCCATCGACAAGTCAGCATCACCTTCAGTAACGAAGCAGCAAAAAGACAACCCTCCAAATATGTCCTCGGACAAATTAGGCACCCAATTCAGTGGCCCATCACCTTACGACCATCAAGTGCCTGCTTGTGAGCCACTGGGATCGTCCATGCACAAGCCTCGGGCAAGCGGTGCCGCACAGTCAGAGAAACAGGGATTGGATTTAACTGAGGATGAGGATGATAATGATGTAATCGAGGATGGCTATGATTCCTACGATGAGATTTTCATGCAGTATCTCACATCAAGAAAACCCATGGACAGGGTGGAATCAAAAGCAATATCCGGTGGTGCATATCGATCTTGTCGACCGTCTACTAAAAGTAATTCTGGTCGCTCGCGAGGATTGACAAGCAATCCCAGGCGATTTATGATGCCGCCTACCCTGAACAGTGAAAGCCATGGCTCGTACGTTTTAACATCCTTTCCCGACAGGACCATGAAGAGGTTACCATGGGCACAACGATACCCTCCATCAAATTTGAATGAGTTAGCGGTCCACAAGAGGAAGGTCACCGAAGTACAGACTTGGTTGTCGAACGCATTTACGATGAATGCAAAAGTACGCTGAGAACTATTATTCCTCATCCCCTTTCCATAGATTCGATCTAGCTGACGTGTACAGAAATTGCTCGTCCTGAGAGGTCCTGCAGGGAGCGGTAAAACAACTACGATATCCTTGTTATCCGATTTCTTAGATTTTGATCTCCTTGAATGGAAAAATCCCCCAGCGACGGGCTTTTCCACAGAAGGATATACATCCATTGCAGCACAGTTCGATGAATTTTTATCAAGGAGCAACAGGCTATCTGGGCTCGAGTTAAGCGCAAACAATCTGAAGGTGGATGAGACAAAAAGAACAATTCATCATCCCAGGAAACGGATCGTTCTCATCGAGGAATTTCCGGCTGTGATTCGTCTCGGCTCACCCAGTCTTTCGGCATTCCGGCTGTCTCTTCAGCGTTATCTTGCAGTATCATCCGCGCCTAACAGTATTCCGAGGTCTCCGATCGTCATTATTGTCTCCGACACATCTGTGGATTCCGCGTCTTCCTATATGGACAACTTAACAGCTCACAGATTGCTTGGGGTTGATATTCTAAATCATCTAAGCACGACCGTAATCGACTTCAATAGCATCGCGCCTACTATCATGTACAAAGCTCTGGAGTTGGTCGTGGAGAAGAATGCCCGGTCATCCAAGTCGGCGAGGAGACCTGGACGAAACATACTCAAGAATATATCTGAGGCAGGAGACATCCGAAGTGCCATCTCTTCATTAGAATTTATTTTCGTGAAAAATGAGGCATTTGAGAACTATGCACGACACTTCTCTGCCAAAGCCAAACGACCAGCCGGACGCAATACATCCATCACACCTGGTGAAGAAGAGGTGCTGAAGTCGATCTCCCAGAGAGAGGCCAGCCTAGGCTTATTCCATGCCGTCGGGAAAATTATCTATAATAAGCGAGAAGCCGTGGATTCCCCGGCCAGTAATTCCTGGTCACCCCAACTTCCAAACCATCTAAGTCATCACGTCCGGCCCGGGATCTCGCTTGTCTCTGTCAATGAATTATTAAATGAAGTAGGTGCCGATTCGCAGACATTCATCAGTGCTCTTCATGAGAATTATGTGCCATCATGTGATGGACCTGCGTTTTTGGACTGCTTGAACGGATGCACAGCTGCGTTATCGGACAGTGACTTGTTATGTGTCCATAAAAAAGGATTTGGGGCAGACCTTCCACACTCAATGAATAAGGCCACTGTCGGACTGGACTTTTTGCGACAGGATGAGTTTAGCTATCAGATCACTGCACGCGGTCTATTGTTCTCCCTTCCATCGCCTGTGAAAAGGCGAGCCATATCCACAAGTCAGGAAGGAGCAGCTTTTGGTGGGCACAAAATTTTCTTCCCTTCTGAATTTCGGCTATTGAAGGAGAGAGCCGAGGTTGATGATCTTCTAAGGCTGTGGATATCAAGATCAATATTCTTGCACAACACACTCAACGAACAAAGCACTAAGCCCAGGACAGACCACTCCATGGGTCGGTTGACCAATTCTGATGCGGAATCATTAATTATAACTATGCCAGATCGACGCGATTTTCTACTCTATCAATTGCCATATATGGCTCGTATTAACTATCATGGAACGGTTTCATGTGGACTCAAAAAGCTCACATGCTTTCTGGGACAAAATGGTCAAACTTGCGCAGGTAATGATACTTCTGGCCTCGGTTCAGAGGCATTTGGTCGGTTTTCTGCTTTTTCGGAGTCGAAAAAGAATGCCGAAGGCACATTTCAGGGAAAATATCCCCGGATCTGGTTTCCATCCTCACACCCAATTGTGGAAGAAAAATTTACTTTGAGTGACGATGAAATCGAGGAATGCTGATTCTCTTTGTCCCACCACAGAATTTACTCCTTCTCCACACTCTGTTCGGATATGGAATCATGTCCTGTCGTATGCTGCCGGTGTGACTTTTGAGTACATATCTCAATTCTGGTGCCCGGCTCCTGGAATTCGAACAGACGAGAATCAAGCTCTGGTTTGAGGCTCTTTCCCTTCAGAAGAATTGAATGGTCAGATATTTGGTTCAACTCGTATCAAAGATGAATTCATAATAGGGATGTTCTGCACATTATATTATAATAATTATAGTAAAATCGTTCTGCCGGCAGATCTGAATTAGGTAGTGTCACATGATAGTTTAGTAAGCATCCAATATTTCCATTCTTATCTTAGGCTATCTTGGCGCAACGCGTATGTTTACATTTATATATATATTCATATAGACATATAAACATATAAATTTATATATTTTGATAAGTAACCACACCTTCCTAAAATAGAAGATATGAAGCTTTTGAGCGTGGCCTTTCTCTTCTTCTCTACCTGGCGTGAGGAGCTTCCTGATTCAGTAGCTGGGAGAGGCGTGCTTTCAATCATAAGATGTAGGGCTGCGGATTCAGGTAAAAGTATGTCGCGTAAGATCATTCTCCCTAGTGTTTCCTGGGCGGAAATTGGCGCCGGTGAAGGTGAAATTGACCATTCAGGTAGTGCTAAAGAAGATGAATATGGAGATGTCATTTTGACTCTGTAGATAGTAGAATTGGTAGGGATATAGCTTCAAATATAAGATATCTTTGACGCGAATATAGGCTGGATATCACATTCCAGCTTCCCGCGTAGGCACTAACCCTATCACGGGGACGCTAAGCCTATTACGGTTTGTATAATAGTTATAATATTATTATAATCATTATACTAAAATAACGTGAATGCTGAGTCATTTTATCTACCGCCTACTTTGATTGGATGGCGCTAAGCCTAAAAGGCTGTATAATTATTATAATATAATGTGCAGAACATCCCTAATGAATGTGGACCTAAAATACAAGATTCACAGAAGCGTACGACAGGCGGGAGGAAAAGCAAAGCCTCAGCATAGATATAGCTAGGCGGTCTATCTTATCGATAACTGCCACTAAAGCAAATTAGGACTAGGTCCTTTCACTCACTAAAATACAACTAAACCTAACTCCGATTATCAACTCAATATACTCAACTGTATTCCTTACCCACTCGACGAATGCGAGCAATTAGAAGTTTCATGAGCATGAGCGGCATCAAGCATTATTGGTCTAATCAAGAAGGAATCCGTCCACGCCTTATGACCGAGAAAATGATCAATCGCAGCGGGAATGGTAAGGTCAAGGACAGTAGTATTGACTCGCCCAAATTAGTTGATCAAGAAGGATACAAGAAGACGCTCTATAGTAGTCTGGAGACTATAGCTGATGCTCTGGTGCATGCAAATCCCGCGAGCTGTATTAGTATGGTATTAATGATCTCGTTGATATTCGGTGGTTGCTGTGCCAATGTGGGTGCTCTACTCTCTATCTTAAACTTGCTTGACTGATTGTCCCAACTCAGGTTTTCGCGTTAGAGGCCATCATAAAGTGAGTTACAAGAAATATCTCAACAGTAGAGCGGCCTTGGACTAATGATTCATCTAGGCAGCAGCCAAGCTCAGGTATCTCAATACCATATTCCGATCATGTTTCTTCCCGCCTTTGCTGAGATGCTTACCTCTGTCAAAAGGGCCCTTGATAACTTTCGCCCAATTCCTCGTCACTGCTCTACTAACGCTTCCGAGCTTCTTGTCGCCCTCTTCAGGAGCCTATTCGCTATTCCTGACCCCGCGTGTCATCCCGCTCAGATCATGGGTAATATACACGGCGTTCTTCGTGACAGTCAATCTCCTAAACAATTGGGCTTTTGCTTATCGCATTTCTGTTCCGTTGCACATTATACTAAGGTCTGGAGGGCCTGTCGCCTCTCTAATCATTGGGTACTTCTTCAACCAAAAGAGGTATTCACATGGTCAAATTGTGGCCGTAGCAATGCTCACTTTTGGGGTTTTTACGGCAGCTTTGACAGATGCTCGAACGAAGGAAAAATCGTTAGAAATGGGACCTATCAAAGAGAGCTCTGACTTGGTCACCACTGCCACGGGCTTTTTAATTCTTGCTCTAGCCATGATTCTTTCCGCTTTCCAAGGAATTTATGCGGACAGGCTTTATGAAACCTATGGCAGAAACCACTGGAAAGAAGCTCTCTTCTACTCGCACATACTCTCACTTCCCCTTTTCTTACCAACATATCCGCAACTTCTCGACCAATGGCGAGCCATGCGGTCATCTCCCTCCCTGGTTTGTCCGGCCTTGGGGTCCAACACAATCAGTGAGAATAAAGGTATCACAGGCTTGATGTCATCTTTAAGCTCGGCGATTGGTTCTGTTACCCTTTCGCCGCTAGCAGTGATCAACACTGTCCCATATTTCATCTCTCAAATCCCGACACAGGCAGCTTTCCTTTTACTGAACGCTCTGACACAGTATTTGTGTATTCGTGGAGTTCATCTACTTTCCGCCCAGACGTCATCACTGACGGTGACTGTCATCTTGAATGTCCGGAAGCTCGTCTCTTTATTACTGTCTATCTATATATTTGGCAATGATCTTGCGCCTGGAGTTCTCATAGGTGCTGTTTGTGTTTTCTCAGGAGGTGGTCTGTATGCTCTGGAGAGCACGCGACTCAGGCAACATGGCTCTAGCAAGAGAGACTGAGGGTCTTCCCCTCTCCGACCTCCCAAAAACTGCCCCGCGGATAGACCTTGGGGTACCATCATATCTCAAGCTAGTTCGATGGTTGATTGCATCCTGTTGGATCTAGTCATCGTGTGTCCATATGCAGTGAATAGCTTGATTTGTTGGCGTCACGTGTTATGTGAATGTTGCACCTGGCCTCGCAGTTTGTATTAGGTCTTCAATTAAGACTCATCGACAAATATAAAACTAGAATACACTTGGAAAGAAAAGTACACGTGCCCGCACTATAAGGGGGGAAGGGAGAATGGATCATCTCTGTACTGTACATGTTGCTCAAGGCACCATCAAGAGACTCTTCGGAGTCAAGCCAAGCCCTTCTATGGCTGATCATTCGCTAACGAACAACGTTCAGCTTGCTAGTTCTCAAAGCACTTCACCTACAATCCTCGCTGCTTCCTTGTAGGTATCCAAAAGCCTTTCGCATTTTTCTCTCTCCGCTTTGATGCCGTCGTCCTCATAGAGAAGCTCCCCAAAGAGATCTTCCTTATAGAGCTCACTAACGAGTCTATTCTGCACAACATCCTTGCTGTGGTTGACCAGGAGGTGCATAATAGCTTTTGGAACTTGATCTGCAATAGTTTCCCGAACAATGTTGAAATACGACGAAATCAATCGACGAATCAACTCTGTTTCCATGAGCTCACGGTCAGACAGGGAAGGCTCCGTATTTTCCAACTGCTAAAAGAAACCAAGTCAGCTTTCGCTCGAATATAAGCATCAACATGAGTCTTACATTTTGAGGTATGTCGCCACCGTATTCGGAGGGAGTCGTATAGTCATCAGAGGGACCAATTGGTGAGCGTATTTCTGTCCGTCTGATGCTTTGGCTGATGCTTGGTTCGTTCACATGATTGAGTTGTCTTTGTTGGTTTAAAGGTTGGGGCAACGGGGTCGAGCTCTGTACCCCATCCTTACCAAAGAAATAGTTAAGAAACGAGTCCCGAGTTGTGTTCGTCGCCCCAAACATGGCACTTGAAGTGGGATTCGTTCCATTCAAGGTCGCTGTAATCGCACTCTCTTGGCTTTTGCTAATGTGTGGAGACATGCTTCTGGTGCCCTTTGCGGGTTGGCCTCTACTATGGAGACTCTGTGCCTTTGACTCTGGCTGATGGTCCTCCTCGTCTTCTGGAGAAAGCGGCGCGGCGCCATTGAGACCGCCCAGCTCCTTTTGACGTCTTCTTTCCCGCTTTTTTCGGTCTTCAGCCAAAACCATTTTTCTTTCCTGTTCCTGTTTGTTCTGAATGACAGAGGACATTGCAGCTGCCGCACCGAGGAAGTTCGGGTGATTGGTATTAATATACGCTCTTTGGATGGATATCAACGATTCCACGTAAGCGGAACAGGGGCCCAGGCGCTCCCGGAGTAGATCAGATACTACTTCGATGAGTTTCGCTTGAAGACGGGGAAATCGCAAGAGCTCTTGTGAACCGCAGGTATGACAAATTTTTATGAGTTCTTCGTAGACAAGCTCAACACACCGCTGACTGGGAGCTTCCAGCATTTTTATCTGGGGCTTCACAAGTAAATCAAAGGCGAGCTCAGGAACAAATAAGCTCGGTCGAGGGCCTGTGGAATTTCTGATGGCTGTTCTGATGTCGGACACCGATAAATTATGTGTTGGGTCGATGGTTTCCAGGGAATTACCAAATACGGAGTTGAATATATAGTATATTCTGGCTCCTCCGCACAGCTCCTTGGTAGAGATTTCGGATGAGGTACCGTCAATTGAGGAAATGAATGAAGAGGCAAAGCGCGTCATGAGCTGCAGTATCAGGGATCCACGGTGTTCTTTTCCACTGAACTGCTTATTTCCATAGCTGGCAAGTTCTTGTTGCGTCTGGCCCATCAATGTATTGAGGCGGGCTTTGATATCGGGCAAGCGATCTCGTATATGTGCCATCAATGTGGAGTTCAAGGTCTTCGCGAGAAACTGTGTTCCGCATCTATTTGCCATATTTCGATACGCCGGATGGTGTCTGAAGAACTCGACTTCGGCCTGCAAAGCCTCAGATAATGATTTCCCAGACTGTATGTCTTGCTGAGATCGATTGACGACACCAATAAAGCCAAGTTTCAACGGATAGACTCGGCCGGAGAGAATGTCCATCGCGTTGGTGCCATGATCCATTAGGTCCAATTTCGTCAAGACTCCGATTGTTCTCCGGCCCATAGGATCTACTTGCCGTGCAAGTTTTAATGCCTCGGAGTTTACAAGGTCGACATTGGCGGGTGAGACAGCTAGGATGATACTGTTCGGCTTCGCTATGTATTCCAGGATCAAAGTCCGAGTTTGCTTCTCGATGTCGGATGGCTGATCTCCGATTGGTACTTTCGTTAACCCGGGTAGATCGACCATGGTGAGGTTGAGAACATGAGGGGAGAAAATCTTGAGATTGATAGGTTGCCTATTGATTCCTTTGTTGTTACCAGCGATTCGAGCTGTTTCCGCTTCAATCTCCTGTTTCACCATGGCAAAATCATCGAACTTGCGCCCAGGCAGGTGATGGAATTCAGCCCATTCATGTTGGCCGGCTACACTGGCGGCTGTGTGTGGTACATGGACTGCGTCATCTCTGGGCCTATCATCACGTTCACTGGGGATGTTTATGAGCTGTAGGATCAATGGTCGTCTAGTGACTATACCACTTCCTCTGGGCAAAAAATCTCTCCCCACAATGTTTTCCAGCACAGAAGATTTCCCGGAAGACTGTGACCCTACAACGACCTAAAAATAACTGAAAATTAGAGAAAAACAAGAACAGCTTTCTGAGAAATGAGGACTAAGGCATAGCTATTATTAGTCAAATACCACTTACAATTTGTGGTAAATCAAGAGAATCATTTCCAATTGTGTTGAAGACCAGGTCCTGTAATTTGTTCACAGTTATAAGCAGGTCTTCACTAAGTGAGGCCATTGTGCACAAAAAGGGATGCGTAAGGGTATTCGTGGATATATATATATATGTTTAAAGAAAATGACTGAATGATAGTAGGTTAACGGAGATAAAAGTAGTTTGAGATAATAGCTAGGCAAGCAAAAGTGAGAGCCAACAATAATCAGACACAATGTTCTGATTAGACTTGAAGGCAATAGGTTAATTCAAAGAACCAAGATGATACTACAGTAACTGGTCAGAAAAGCTAATTTATATCACGTGATTCACATTCCAGCCTATACCCGCGTATCAATCCCCAGGTGTAATGGTTGGTGGTTTCGACCATATATGTTCCTAAAGCGATCTGTGATCTAGTAGATTGTGTGAGATGTAAGTGTGAATAAAATTAGCTCAAAATCTAAACGTGCCTCATATTCCCCTCGACCATCCCACGAACCTGGAGGGGTAGTCCTTAGGTGCAAAGGATAAAGACCATGATTGCAAGAATGGGGTGCTAAAACATCTCAGTCCAATGTACAAAGAGATAAGCATTCTCGCAGAAGAGTAGGGTTGAACAAGAGTCATCTACTGTAACAGATAATCATCACATAAAGAGAATGGAGCAGGAGGGGAGAAAATAGCAAGAACAGGCAGATAAAGGTAGTAAAGCAGGATGCTGGACAGAAGCTCTTCTATACATTCTGTTGAATCAATTTTAATTGTAACCCTTCAAGAGATTAGATGCACCTGCTCCCCGAAACCTTCCATCATGAGCCCAAATGCAATCTTGGTGAACTTATGGAAGGCTGGGCTCAAAATCGAGGAGGTGAGATAGTTCTCCAGCTAACTACTTTCCAAGCTGGACATAATTCGCAGGAAAGAGGCCCTTCTTGCCGTTATACTCACCGAACCACCAGTCATCATCAGGGAATTCCTAAGACGTAGTCAGCCATGTAAGGAATCGAGTAGTGAACTCGTCCGAGAAGCACAAGGTGGAAATAATGAGATGAAGAACAACCGAAAACGCTTGGAGGGGAAAGAGTCTCAAAAGTCACTTACAATATTGAGTATTTCAGCGCCTTCGGGGAAGCTGACTTCATTATCCTCTGCGGCTTCGTAATCATACAACGCTATGGCAACTGGCGCTTTATCGTTCGAGGTACCCGTGGTGATGTCGTCAGCTGTAGACTTGAAAGCATCTTCCCGTAGTTCGTCGCTTCCGATGTTCAGCGTCGGTTGATTTGGCAGGTTTCCATCGCCCAATTCAACCAATTCAACGTAATTACTTGGGAACAAACCTCTGTGGCCGTGCACATTGGAACCGAGCCACCAGTCCTTATCGACCATCTCGATATCAGACACATAGTCTCCCTCTTTTAGATCAATCTCATTGTCTTCTGCCTTCTCGTAATCGTACTGTACGATAGCCCTGACCGTGCTGTCTCGCGAAGGTTCCACTACGGCAGCTTTGGCTGTTTCCCTACCAATGTCAATGGCGGCGCCCTCGAGCTTCTCTTCTTTCGGCAGAGCATGCTGAAGGCTCTGGGCCGGAATGACAGGTGGTGGGGAAAACTGATTTTCGCGAACACTTGTAACCTCCTGACTAACCGGCATGGCAATGCGAATCGGTGAAGCCTCACGTACTGGAGCCGGTGTTGGCGGTGTCGGGGACCTTGGCTGCTGGGGAGGATAAGGGACAGACTGGGGAGGTTGGAGTTCCAACCCGTCTTCTGATACTGTGTGTGCAGTTTCTGCACCGTTGAACGACGCATCGCGACCGGAATCGGGAAGGACAATCTGATCCTCGGATTTGGTTATCTCCGTGCTCGATTCATGCGCCAAATGTTCCTGGATCGCACTGATGCTCTCACTAGGGGGCGAGATTTCCGTTTCATCTTTTTCTGCGGAATCTTGTTGGGCACTGCCACTTTTTGCAGAACCGCCTGTATGAGTAGTCTGAACGGGAGCCCATGTTTTGCCGGTGTACGAACTTTTCCACTCCGCACTGCCACTTTGCTGTGTTTCGAGGGTACGTTGCTTGTCACTCATAGTGGGTATGTGAGGGACGTCGTTCTGCTCCTTTGCTTTGGCTTTTCTTTCAGCCCACTGTTGAGCAGGCGTCTTGCCTCCCTGATCTGCGAATGTCCGGCTTGCACTACCGATCTGCACGGCAGCGGGAGTTGGCTTAGATCCCAATTCGCTAGGTAGCGGGGCTTTTGTTCCTGTGAATGTCGAGCTAGAGTCGATCTTTTTTAACACTTTCGGCTTTGGCAAACTCGTCAAACGCTCAGGGTTGGGAGGCACAGTGGAATTGTTGGCAAAGTTCGATTGCTCCCCGAGAGTATGTTTCAAGGTAGGGGATGACACCCGATCTAGGTCTCCGGTTGGGGGGAGTTCGGGTTGCTTCTGAGCTTTAGAACGAATTGCGACAATGTCAACTTTACCAACAGGTTCGTATGCACCTTTGACGGGCTCGGGCCGGTCATCTTTTAGCTCACCGGCTTCTTTTGCCTGTCGCCTGATTGCTGCTATGTCAACTTTGCCAACTGGTTGATAACCACCTTTAACAACACCGTCGCTGACGTTGGCTGAGCGTTGATCATTATGGTGCGGGTGCACTTTAGTTTGCACCTGGGATTTGATCTCTTCAATATTGACCTTAGTTGGCTTGTAGGCAGATTGGACTTTCTCAAGTTCTGTCCTCGTGACTGGGGGCGCATCAGGACCCCATCCATCATCATTGCCACTTTTTGATGAGATATTCGGTCTCGCACCATCTCGCAGTGCGTTTGGGCCAGCCCTTGAGGGGACGAACGCAGATTTTGCGGCGGGAGGCCGGGATTCCGGACTCACTAATGGTGCTCTCTGTGGCACATACTTTGCACCTGATGCATCTCCAACCTTCTGGACAATACCTTCGGGTGAGAGATCTCCCTCAGATCGAGCAGTTATCTGAACATGATAGCCCTTTGCAATTTATGTGTTAGAAAAGAGTAATATAGGCATATGTAGAGGGCAGGGCACAAACAGGTAGAGATCTTGAGACAATGGACAGATGACTTGTGAAATATCCTTTCGTTCTCTCGGGTACACCTTCTCCACACCAAGCTAGGAGAACATTCTTCGGAAGTCCAGAATTTGGATCAGTTACTTTAACAAATGCAAATTGGATTTTGCCTTCAGAGAATTCATCAATGAGATCAACCAATTCACCCGCTAATATCTCTTCATATCAGCATGTTGATTGCTTTTGGTGTTATCCGAAAACTGACCTCCTGTGCTCTGAAGTTTCAATATACTCTCCTTATTATCTGAGCCTTGTTGAAATGCATTAACAAGAGGTGTTGACACGGAAAATAGTGCCCATTGCCCATAAGTAGGGGAGCCTGGAAGCGTGCAATTGATGACAGACTGATGACTCTTAGATATGGAGAGTCCGTTTAGGGAGACATTCAGGGATGCCATATTGGTGAGTAATGGGTCAATGTTTGATTGTTTGGGATTTGCTGGCTTCAATATAATGGCAGATATCAATCTTTTGGATTGTATCTAACGGTCTGTAAATGGATAAGATTGTTTGGTGTAGGATAATATAGGCTTGTGGTTGTAAATGATACCTAACTATTTCCAACCATTCAGTGGCATTGCGTTTCCAAGGATAGATTAAGTATATATATATATAATGGGAGGGGCTATAGGTCAGGCGCTCCAAAATTTTAGTGTTGCACTATCTTAAAGGCACCTAACATAATATAGTAGTTATCATAGAAATTAAAATACACATATTATATACTTAAGATAGTAAAACTCATAGGCCTTTAATTAAAATTTTATTTTCCTTATATATTAAGGAGCTCCATACTATCCTCTATCTCCTATTATCATATCCACACCTAGTATGCCATAGCAAGATAGGTATATAACTTGTTTGCTGCTGAGCAAAGATAAGAATAATAATAATCATCATAAGATCTTTATATAACTAATACTAATTAGTTTACTACTTTAGTGGTATGTCCTAGTTCCTAGGATAAATAAATAATTAAAAATTTAAATAATTTAAATAATTATTCTAATTAAGTTATATTAACTTACCATATAAAGTAGTTATTTTATTTACTTAGTCTATAGGATACCTACCAGCTTCTTAGTAGTTAAGCTACCTTTATTTTCTCCCTCTACTAGTGTTATTATTTTTAATTATTTTATTAGTTTCTTTATATTTATTTAATTAATATTAGCAAAGTCTTTAATATAATAGCTCCTATCTTTTATTAAATCTAGGTATAGAATAGCATAAGATAGTAATTAAAATATTCATGCTAGAATTAAATTTCATATTTTATAATAGAAAGTAGTTATTATATTAGATAACTAGACTTACTTATAAGTATCTATTATAATTATTATATAATATGTTATATAAGAAATAGAGTAGCAATAGGAAAATTAAGATTTTATTAGTTTATATATCCAATATAGAATAACTAATAGAAGAGTTATATAAAAACTACTTAGTAAATAAAAAGACATAATAGTACTAGAGATAGTATTACGTTTTATGACTCTATCTATAGATATTTTATTTATTTAGTGACTATATTATTATTCTATTATTATTAATTATTATTATTATCTTCTAGTAATAAGACTATAATCTTAGTAGATATAGTATTATTATCTATTATCACACTCTATAGAACCATCTATAGAAATTCTATAGAATTATTATAGTATTAATATTAATTTATCTAATTTATCTAAGGACCCCTTAATAATTACTTCCTTAGGACTACACTACTACCCATAATAAATAAAAATAATATTATTTTTATACCTACTTAGTAGGTATAATTAGATAACCTAATTTAGTTAGTAGTTATATAATTAGTAAAAGCTATATCCAGTTAGTAAGCTATAAAGATTAATATATATAAGGATTTAGTAGCTTTAATAGTATTAGTAAGAAGTTATTCTATAAGAAGGTATAAGAATTTATATTCTTCTAGTTATATATATTTATCTAAATATTTAATATACTTATATTCTAGATACTTATTAAGAGGTTAAAGAAATATATAATAACAATAATAACAATAATAACAATAATAACAATAATAACAATAAAAATAAATATTATACCTCTTTAATTACTAAATTAGTAGTAGATATAAGAGGTTATTAAAGGTCTATAAAGAGTATTTTTTTCTTCTTTAACTTATTTTATAGCTAGGGAACTAGGGAAATTATTAATAAGAATAATACAATTTATTATTATTCTATTATTACTTTTACTAATTATCTTTAGACTATTATATAATCTTAATCTATAGCTAAAATAGCTTAGAATCTTAATATATATCTTAAAGATTCTTAAGATACATAATATAACTTAGAGTTAGATAGTATTATTAGATATAGCCTTATCTATATAATAGATATAGATAACTAGTATTATACTCTTAAAAACTATTTTAAGATACCTCTAAGCTTAGCTAAATAATACTTAGATAATTATATTTATATTATTACTAATATTATTAACTATAAATTATCTTTAATTTATATTATTATAATAATCTCTCTTATAAAATAATATAGAGTAGGAGATACTAAATTTCCCCTAGTAGTATAAGCCCAGAGAAATCTAGACATTAGACTTAGAGATATTAATAATAAGCTAAATAAGAAAGTCTCTCTAGCTAAATTTATAAATATTATAAATTATAAGTAGACTAACTAATTTAATAAATTTAGTATATCTACTCCTCTAGCTATTTAGCTAAACCCTTTTATTAGATAGAATCTAGCTCTCTATAGTCAATATCTATAGGCTACTTAGTTAAGGTTTATCCTAATACGATCTAGATATAACTATCTAGTTATATAAAGCTCCCTATAAGGCCCCTCTGCCCTTATATATTCTTAATATCGCTAAGGATCCTTATATAATTAGGAAGATAGTCATAGCTAGCATAGTAGTTATTTATATAACTAATATATAAGAGTTTCTAATTAGTATAGTACTACTCCACACCTAAATAGTACTAATACTAATTAGTTAATAATTATAATAAAATAAATATTAGTAATAGTAGTAATAGATATTATAGAAACCTTAATAACTATAATACTAAAATAGTTAATAGTAGTAATACTAATAATACTAATAAGCTTAGTAGAACCAATAATAATAGTAATAAAGAGCCTACTATATAGAAGGCTCTATAAAGTAAGAATTATATAAGTTATAAGATAATAGAGAAATATACACCTAAATAGAAGAGTAAATACTAATACTAAAAAATAAATATACTAATTAAAATAACTAAATATATTATTAAGTATATTAGGATAGGAATAATAAATACCTAAAGTAAAATTACTAATGAAAGTAATAATATTAACTACTATTAGCTAAAATATTATATTATTATTATTATAGATGCTGTTTTAGCTTAAGTAATAAACTTTATAAGTATCTTCTATATTATATTCTATCAGAAGCTATCTTCTATATTAACGTTATTAAACTACTAAATCTACTAGTTATATATCTATTATTTATAGAGTTATTAAAGCTATAAGATAGTCTTAGATTTTACTCCTAGAAATATATAACTATTTATATTACCTTAATATTATAAAATAAGGAATGATAGTATATCTTAACTTAGGTTATATTATAATTATTATTAATTAAGCTTTTCTATTATAATATTCAATACTAGTTCTAGTTTAAGATATAGTAAATAATTTTATTTACTATAAATCTATATTACGAATACTATATTTATTAATAAAGTAAGGAGTATATTACTACCTAATTTAGATAGTAATTAAGATATATCTAGTAAATAGTCTTAGAGTGAATATATTAGTTAGAGCTAATATATTAAGTATATATAGTTTTATTATTAACTTTATCTATTATACAGTAGTTATTACCATATATAAAAATACTAAAATACTATTAATAATATTACTAAAGCTATACTATATAAAGCTAAGGCTAATATATACTTATAAGTAAATAGTTATATTATTATACATATCTGTATATAACTAGTAAAGCCTACTAAATATATGAAAGATTATAGCTATTTCTTTCAGCTATATTAATATCCTATATTAGTACTATTTTTATATATCTAGGATATAAATTTTAGTTATATTTTAGCTATTAATTAGTTAACTAAACCTATAGTAATACCAATAGTGTGGTATTAGAAGTTAGGCCTAATATCAAAGTTTAAAGTAATAAGTATCTATTATCTTAACATAGAATATATAACTAGCTTAATATTTATACTACTTATAAATATAATAAAGCCTATTCATATTTTAAATACACTAGATACGAAGATAATAGTCTTAGAAAATAATATTAGACTATATGGCTTAGTAGAGGTTATATAAGATCTAGCTAAGATAATAACAGTATATCTAACTATATAAATAAATATATCCTATAATTAATATACCTAAAGTATAATATATATAGATTTATTTATATAAATTCTAAATAGGAAGATAAGATCTAATACTTAGCTAAGTGATATAATATTAGATATTAGTATAGATAAGTTATTCATTAGACTTTTAATAAACTATATAAATACAGCTATATGGATTATTTAATAAATATAACTCTTATAGGCACCCTAGTATATATCCTAGATCTATTATTATTACTATTCCCTTATAAAAATTAATTAATGCCTCCCCTATTAATATAGAATATAACTATATCAGTGTTACTATTACTATCCTTTATTATTAATTATTTACTATACTATCTATAGAAGATTCTAGAAACTAAGTTAAAAAGCTATCTAGTAATTAATTTTCATAGAATAAATATATTAATTATATTAGATATTTACCCTGTCCCTTTATAGATAGAGATAATTATAAACATTATAGTAATATTTTACTAATAGCCTCTATTTCTAGATAGCTAATAGCTTACTAGTATTATTATATATTAGGGATTCCTAGGAATACTTTAAGGTTTATCTAATAAGATTTATTAATATTATTCCTCATGTTTAATATTAAGTAGATTTAATTTTCTATAATATAAAGATATTTCTATATATCTATATTAATAATTTTATTATCTATAGTTATATACTAGAAGACTATAAGTACTATCTACTAGCTTTTCTTAAGAGATATACTAAGATATATATTACCTTAAGTCTAACGTAAACTTTTATTATATATCTATGAGTATAGGTACGTAGCTAGAATATCTTCCTATTAGGTATAATAGCTACTAAGGATAAATTAAGAGCTATTAGTATATTAAAGTTCCCTTTTATACTAGCTAATCTAGATATCTATCTTAGTCTAACTAGATAGCTGGGAAGCTATATTCTATATTATACTAGAATAATATAGCTATTTTAAAACCATATTCTACCTTTTTCATCTCTCTTACTATGCTTATGTAGATTATCTTATCTTATTATATTCTATCTTTATTAAGAAATATAGGTATTCTACCTTGGTCATCTCTTCTCCCTCGCACCCACGCGGATTATCTTATCTCACTGTATTCTATCCTAGTTATCTCTTCTCCCTTATACTTATGCAGATTATCTTATTTTATTATATTCTATCTTTATTAAGAAAGATAACTATATATTAGTAGTATATTAATCTTTAAGGAATCTAAGTAGGGGATACTAATAACCCCTAAAAACTAGCTAATATATTATTATAATCACCCCTAATATATATACTACTAATCTCACTAAATTAGGAACTATACTAATTAGTAATTAGCTAATTAGATAGTGCCCCTACTACTACTACTACTAACTAATTATAGTATAATCCTATTATATCTCTAACTAACTAGACCCACTACCACCCTAACTAATTAGATTATAATCTAGCAGCTAATACTAATAACTAGGCCTCTTTATTATAGTATTATAACCCTAGACTCTATTATAGAAGAAAAAATTACTACTAGTTATCTTATTCTAAGATCTATAGAATACTAACTATCTAATTAGCTACTAGCTAATTATAGATAATATACTACTAGTTATAGAGCTATATAACCTATTCTATAAGATAACCTAGTGCATATATTACTACTAGTTTAGATATATCCAGCCTATTTATACTACTCTAAGAGTTATATACCCCTACTATACTAACACCTATAATAAGAAGCACTACATTTATAAGGAGAACCTATCTATCTATGAATATATAGTATACTATAAATAATATACTACTAATAGTACTAAGTACCTAGCCTAATATAAATATACCTAATAGCTATAGATCTAAATATATAATAAACTATAATACTTTATAGTGCTAGCAGACCATATGGGACCTGCTACACCAGCCTAGCTAGCTAGACTAGATACTATATGTAATGATAAAGAATAGAATATAGTTAGGCACAGAAAGTTATAGATTAATATAGAGAATAATCCTTGCCTCTCTATTAATTAGTAATTAACACTATCTTATAGTCTTAAAGTTATTAAATCATTAATATACTATCTAATTATTATTTAATAATATATACTATCACCCATGCCTCTATACTAACTAGTAATGCTAACCATCTTAACCATCTTAATTATAAAATAACTAAAAATCTTAACCTATACCTATAAAACTAAAGATAATAGTACTATATAAGCCTCCCTACTAACACTAATAACTATATAATAATAAATATCCCTACTAACCTACCTACTAAGGAAACATAGTGACAGCCTAGACCTACTCTAGATAATACCAAGACTCCTGAGCTAGCTGCCTAGTATAGTAGTATCCTAAGTATTAATATTAATATCTAAATTAATCTAAAAATCTATATTAATCAGGTTCTAGGCCTTAACTATTAACTCCCTCCTAACTAATACTATTATATAGATTAGTAACTATATTAGCTATAATATCTTAGATATATAAGATAGGCAGCCCTATCCCAGGCTTAAGTATGTGCTTAAGTAGAAATAGCTAATATAAGAGTTACTAGAGATAGGTAGAATATACCTATACCTAGTAGTATAGATAATATCCCCTAGATTAATATAATACTCTAAATACTCTAATATAATATCTATAACTCCCTTAATATTAGCATAGCACTACTACTCTAAGATGTGTAGCTCTAAAGATATATAGTTATTATTATTTAGGAATTATAGATTAATTATATATCTAACTTACCTCTTATATACTTCCTAAGATAGACTATAGACTAGTTTTATATTATCTAATTAGCTATAGCTAGTGAGGTAAGCTAACTATAAGTCTATATATATATTTAAAAATACCTATACTAGTAGGTAACCTTCATGTCTACCTATATAATTAGTATTAATATCTAGCTAACCCTAGATAGTCCTTAGATTATTATTTATAATATATATAACCCACCACAGAAAATAGAAAATAAGGGAGTAGCAGATCTCTAGGTAGTTATTAATATAATTAATTAATTAAATACTACTAGTAGACTAACTAAATATATTATTATTAGGGACTTTAATATCTATAATCTTCTCTAGGTAGATTTTAACTACTACCTATGCACCTAATATAATACTAAAAGGATAGAGGAACTTAAGCAGATTATAATCTAATAGCTACTAGAGTTAGCTATACTAGTTAGTATAATTATCTATCTATGCTTAATATCACTACCTAACCTAAATAAGCCATAAAATAAGCAGGATAATAATACTAACTTTAATAAGGACTTCCCTAATATAGGGAGTATAATTAATCTATCTTTTATTTCTCTAGGCCTAGTAGACTACATACACTATGTATAGGTGGCTAACCTAGATAATAACTCTGACTATCTACTAATTAAAACTAAGCTTAATATAAAATTTTAACCTAAGCTGCTAATAAAGCAGTAAAGCTAGACTATTATAGATATTAATATCCTAAATAATATACTAGTAGAGAGTCTTCTTAGTAATAGCCTATATATATGTACTATAACTAAGAAGTTAGACTAGTATATAATTAGTTTAGTTAGCATACTCTAGCATATAATTAATACTATAATCTTATAATATTATCTCTCTAAATACTCCTACCCTAGATTCACCCTAGAAGATTATATCCTTCTATATAAAAAGAAGAGAATTAAGCATACTATATCCTTATATTAAATATAGTACTAGACAGAAGTACTAGTATCCCTTTATAGTAACCTAGCCTAAGTAGCTAGGGCATATAAATACACAGTCTATATATATTAATATATTTTATTCCACTAGTAGATAACTAGTATTAATAATATAGATAATATCTAGTAGGCTATCTAGTAGACTAAAAACTAGGGACTATACTAGGCCTATACCCCCCCTCACTAACCTAGTATTAGATAACCTAGTATTCTGAGCTAAAGATAAAGCATAGCTCCTTATTTAATAATTCTTCCTCCTACCCCTACCTACTAATCTGGATAACCTTCATGATTTCACCTCCCCTAAGCTAATTCATATATTATTATTTACTAAACATAAAGTCTAATATACTATCTATATACTAAAGGTGGATAAAGCACCCAGCCTAGATATTAACTAGATACTTTAGGTAAGTATAGGGGTAGTAGTAATACCCCTAATAATTTTTTTTAATTAATATATCTAAATTAGATACTATCTAAACTACTTCTATGTTATAGCTACTATTATACATAGAAAATCCAGTAGATTACATTACTCTACCTCTAAAGTATACTAACCTATCACCCTACTAAGTATAATTAGTATGGTGCTAGAAGCCTTTATTATAGCCTAGCTTAGCTATCTAGTAGAGATATATTAGCTACTCCCTAATAACTACTTTAGGGGCTATAAGGGCTAGGGTATAGAGATAGTACTTTATATTATACTTATAATTATCTATATAGGATAGAAAGATAGTAAGATAATATCTATACTGCTTCTTAATATCTTAGAGGCCTTTAATAATATCTCTTATAACTAGCTCCTATATAACCTCTATATATACTAAATCTCTATATAGTATATTAACTAGCTTAGCAGCTTCCTTTATACCTAATCTATATTACTAGTACTGCTAGAATTCACCCTACTAATCTAATAGGTAGATACTAGCATCCCCTAGGGCTTACTACTCTTACTAATCCTATATAATACAGATCTAATAATATATATAGACATAAATAATGCCATAGTAGCAGGCAACACTAATAATATTAGCTATATTAATAATATAATTATACTTATAACTACTAAGTCTAAATCTACTAATTATACTAAGATCTATAAAAACTATTAATAAACCTATCTCTAATAGGCTACCACCTATACCTCCTAATTTAAATTATCTAAATTCTAGCTTATTTACTTCTACCCCCCACATAGCTAAAGCAATACTAATACTAATACTAATACTAATATAGAAGATGGTATACTACTAGATCTAGGTAATAAATAGATTATCTAGCTAGGTAAGATAGCTAAGCTACTTAGTATTACTCTTAATTAGTATCTTATATTTAATAAGTACCTAAGATATATTAATATAGCTGCCACCCAGCACCTATAGGTAATTAATATACTAAGTAGGTCTAAGTAGGGGCTAGAGCTAGTAGACCTATAATATATATATATATTATATATTACTCTTATTATACTCTATACTACCTTAGCCTAATATATACTACTAATCTATAGTCAGAAGCTTTACTATAGTTAGTAGGTGAAGATGCTTAATTATATATAATATTAAGTAGGGAAGCTAATTAGCAGAGCCTTCTATATAGTTAGTAGAGATATATTTAATATAGAACTCTACCTAATACTAATATCCCTCCTCCTCTAGTAGTAATACATCTAGACCCTCCTTCAGATCATAATAATACTAGTATACTAGATATATATGCTAGCCTACTACTAGTACTACTAAAATCTACTCTTCTACATATTAATAGAGTCTACTAAGAAAGAAGTTAAACTTACTACTAGTATTAACCTATATAATATAGAAAGATAACTTCTATAAGTAGTACTGCAATGGTGGGTCCCCCTAGAAATTAATATTAATAAGACTAAAGAACTCTCTCTTCTCTACTATTAGATTTAAATAGTGATATACTTAGAAGTAATCTAGATCTATACTAATAGATTAGGTATTAATAGCTATATTAGAATAGTAGTAGTATACCTAGACCTACTAATCTACTATAAATAATATTTAGGTAGGATAAATAAACATAATATGGCTATTATAGAAATTATAGGGCTAGTTCTTACCCTATATCTTATCTAATATAAGCTAATTCTAAATAGAACTAATACTACAGCCTACTAAGCTATATAAAAATATATTAAAATATACTCTAATAATTAGGGGGCCCTCTGTATACTATAGAATCCCTAATAGATAATTAGATAGTATCTAATCTAGATTATTATTAAACTTCTTAACCTACTTAACCCTATAATAGATATCTTCTTCTATTAGTTAGCTACCTACTATAGGGTCCTAGGGAATAAGCTAGTAGATCTATATATTAAGAAAGTAATTAAGTAGTAAAAAGATAGATAGTAATAGGGCTTATCTATAATTATAATACTTAACTACTTAATATAGAATATCCTAGAAATATAGATCTACTAGTATACTAAGGATTAATAGAGGGAGTAGTAAAAGTAATTAAAATAAGGTAATTTATTCTATTATATTCTTCTAGAGGTCTTAGCCTACTCCCTAGAAATCTATAATAGCCTATCTCTTATAGAATATAGTATACTAGTATAAATATAGATAGATAAGATTAGACTAAATTACTACCTCTTAACTATTAACTAGACTAATAATATAATATACTTATATAGATAAGCTAGTTGTAAGGATTGTGAAGGTCTAATATGTATTATATTAAAGCTACCTTTGCAGAGGAACCTAATGATGAGAAGGCTCCTTATAAGAGGTCATATAAATAGTTATATAACTTATAAAGATATAAATCCTGCCTATAATTACTTAACTTTAGAGTTTAGTAATAATCTCTTTAAATAAAGATATCTATATTTAAGTCTATTTATAATTATTCTTTTTTTATATTAGTTTCTAATTCTTACAGATTATAGATCCTTATATTTTATTACTTAACCTTTAAAACTAGTCTATTAAGAAAATAATATTAAAAAAGAGATTAATTAGATTAGAACTATCTAGTAAATCCTCCTCTATAACTATATAAAGTTAAATAATAGGAAAAGAGATAGCCTATAAAGAGGAAGGCTCTAAGAATAAGCTAGATTTATAAGACTCTCTTATTTTAATAGATCTAAAGTTAATAGAGGTAACTCCTATAAGGAAGTATTTATAATAAAAATTATAGCTTTTATAAGAAATCTAGAAGCTTTATAATAATCTAGGTATAGGCCTTAGAAAGTATCTATAAAGTTAGGAATAAAAGAAATTATTCTTATTATTTATAAAGAAGACTAATATCTAAATCTAATCTCTATCTAAGTCTAAGAGATACTTAACCTATAATTATATAATATATTAAGCCTTTATTATAAGCTAAGAGTCTACTATAAAAGCTAATAGCTAGGATAAGAAGAAGTATACTAAAATTATAATAGCTTATCTAGATTATATACTCTCTAATCTTTAATAAAGTAAGATATCTAAGGACTTCTATAATTAAGAGTAAAAAGATTTTTATATTTTTTAAAAATTATAGTTAGATAATTTAGAGAATTATAAGTAGGAAGTATAATTATAAATATTTTAAATAAGATCTTATAAGAAAGAAATAAACTATATATACTAATAGAGATAATATAAGTAATAAGTTAAAATTAGAGATAATATAAAAAATATAAAGAAAATATAATTATATCTCTTCTTTAAGTTCTTCTCTATAATATTTAAGTAAAAGATCTATAAATATTTAGAGTTCCTAAAATCTAAGAAAGAGATAGTCTCTCTACTTATAAGACTATATCTAAATATAGAATAGAATACTTATTAGGACCTCTTATATAAAGATAAGAATTATTAAAACTTTAGGAACTTAGGGAAGCCCCTTATAGATTATATTATTATTAAAAAGATAGAGATAATAGGATCTACTATAACTATATTATTTATAAAGAGGTAAGGCCTATAGTCTTATATTTTTAGTATTTTATAAATCTACTTTAATTATAATAAGAAAGAATATATTATAAGATACTATCTAAGTAAGCCTAAGTAGGAGGACTATATAAAGACTAAATAATTAGTTATTATTATTATTATTAAAGAATAGAATAAGAAGTATTATAGATTCTTACTCTTTTATCTAAGTATATTTCTTTAGACTTAGATAGAAGAGAAAAGGAAGAGACTAATCTTATAAGTATTAATTAATAATAAAAGCTTAGTTAATCTTATTCTTATAATACTAGTTAAGGAAAATAACTAATATACCCTACTATAGTAGGTCTTTATAGAGATATTAACCTTATAAAAAATAAGAAATAAAGAAGTAGTAGAAGCTACTATCTTAGTTAAGAATAGTAATAGAATAAAGTAGCTCTTTATAGAGCTTATAGTAGTATCTCTAAATATAAATTATATTATCTTAGGGATGCTATAGTTAAAGTAATATAATCTTATAATTCTTTAAAGAAAAGATAGAGTAATCTTTAATATAGAGTTAGCTCTATAAATTTATTTAGTCTTAGTAGAAGAGTTTATAGAAGTAGGAGATATAATAGTTATAGTAATATAAGTTATAGAAACCCTATAAGAGATAGTAAAAGATAAGAACTTTATATTAGACTAGTTTATAAATTTTTATATAGTCTTCCGAGAGGAGAAGACTTAGGTATTATTATTATATTATAAAAATATAGACCTAGAGATAGATCTAAAAGAAGAAAAATAACTACTCTTTAGATCTCTTTATAATTTCTTTTTAGTAGAATTAGTAGTACTTTATAAGTATCTTTAGATAATACTTATAAAGAGGTAGATCTAAGAGTTAAAATTAATAATAAAAATATTAATCCTCTTTATAAAGAAGAAAGATAGTACCCTCTAGTTATATATTAATTATTATAATCTAAATTATATTACCCTAAAGAATTACTATCTACTTCCCCTTATTCTAAAGACTATTAAGAGGCTTATAAAGAGGAGGATTTTTATATAGCTAGATCTTTATAAAGCTTATTATAGGATTAGGATTATAAAGAGATAGGAGTAGAAAATAGTCTTTTATATAAAGTATAGATTATTTAAGTATTTAGTTATATCTTTTAGGCTTACTAATACTCCTGTAATATTCTAGAGCTTTATAAACTAGCTATTTTATAATTATCTAGATATCTTTATAATAGTCTATATTAATAGTATTATAGTATTCTTATAAGATAAGAAGGAGTACTATAAGTATATCTACTTTATAATAGCTTAACTTTAATAAGTAGAACTATTTATAAAGCTAAGTAAGTATCTCTTTATAGTAAAGAGAATTAACTTCTTAGGCTATATAATTATATTAGAAGGTCTAGAAATAGAATCTTTATAGATTAATACTATTATAGAATAGCTATAATTAGAATCTATAAATGAGATCCTAGTATTCCTAGGATTTATTAACTAATATAGGAGGTTTATTAAGGAGTATTTATACTTTTTAGTATATCTTTTAGATCTCTTATAAAAACCTAGCCTAGGAAGTAAGAAGAGGACCATAGAGAAGGAGTTCTTAATTCTAGAAGTAGTAAATATCTTTAATAAATTAAAGAAAATATTTATAGAGTATATTATTCTTACTTACTTTTATAAGAAGTATTACTTATAGATAGAAATAGATATATCTAAATATATTATCTATAGGATATTATTATAGCTAAGTAAGGAGGGTTATTAGTAGCTAGTAGTCTTCTTCTTATAGAAGATATAATCTATAGAGAAGAACTATAGCATCTATAACTAGGAACTTCTTATAATAATAGAATCCTTTAGAGAGTAGTATTACTATCTAGAGGATTTATAAAAAATTATTAAAATTATTACTAATTATAATAGTCTTTACTACTTTAGGACTATACTCTAATTATTATAAAGATAGATAAGATAGTTATAAATACTTATAGTATTTAATTTTAAGATAGTCTTCTATACTAGAAAAAAAAATCTTATAGATAGACCCTTATAAAGAGCTAATTATAAGAGAGAGGCTATAAAGATTAATATCTAGGACTAAGAAGATAGAGACCCTAATATATTAAGATAATAATTAATATTTTATAAAAGAGAACCTACTAAAGTAAATATTCTAGAAGATATAGAGTAGAAGGTTTATATAATATTAGTCTATAAGATAGTAAACTTATAAGAGGAACTAGCTTAGAAAGCTAGTATTTATAAAAGTATCTAGGGGCTAGGCCCTTATATAAGTGATCTCTTTATAAAAATTTAGACTTTACTACTAAGATTACTTATATAAGATAGACTTATAAAGAAGATCTATATAGTATAGATAGAAGCTATAAAGGAATTATTATAGCTCTATTATATAAAGAATAAATTATTATATTAGATAAGCTATAAAGGGCTCCTTTATTATAAGGGCTTACTCTATATCTTAGACTATTATAACTTAAGATTAAGTATCCTTATAAAACTCTATAATAATCTTTTTATAGGCTACTTTATAAAATAAAAAATAAGAGAGTTAGTTCTAAGATACTTTTAGTAGCTAGAAATAAAGAACTTTATTTATAAATACTATATAGCTTATAAGGTATACTAAGGATTATAATAGACCTAGAGTAAGTAGTAGGGCTTACTAGAGCCTATATCTATCTTTATAGATATCTAGATCTAAATTACTATAGATCTAATTATAGATCTCCCTATAAGTACTTCTATAGTGAATTTATAAGAAGCTTTTAATAGTATCTTAGTAGTAATAGACTAATTTAGTAAGATAAGCTATTTTATACCTATCTAGACTATCCTTAGTAAGAAGAAGTTAGTAATAACTCTTATCTATAAAGTCTTCTAACTTTATAGAATCCTAGAAAAGATTATTATAAACTAGGGTTCTATCTTTATAAAAGGTTTCTAGATAGATTTTATATTTTATCTCCTAATTTATAAGGGCCTTTCTATAGCCTATTACCTATAGATAAATAACTAGATAAAATACTTAAATAGTATACTAGAATAGTATTTATAAGCCTATATTAACTTTAGTTAAGAAGACTAGGTTAACTATCTCCTTATTATAAAGTTTATTTATAATAATATATATTAAGTATTTATTAAGAATATATCTTTTTATATAGTTATAGGTGTTAACCTTTATATAATAATAATAGATTTTATAAATTAATTAAAGAGTAAGATTATAAAAAAATTAGTTATAAAGAGATTAACTAAACTAGAATATACTTATAAATATATAAAGAAGGCTTTAATAAGAGCCTAAGCCTACTAAAAAAAATATCATAATAAGAAATATATTATAAAGATATTTTAAGTAGGAGACTAAGTCTAGATCTTTACTAAGAATATATTATAGATTAGACTAACTATAAAGTTAGATTAGTTAAATACTAGTCTAGTATAAATTATAGAATATATAGATAATCTAGCTTATTATATAAATCTACTACTAGGCCTTAAGATATATAATATATTCGATATCTCTATACTCTATAAATATAAGGAGATAGAAGAAATAAACTTATAGAAATACTTCTCTATCTATAAAGCTATAGAAGAGGACTATAAATACTATCTAGAGGTAATCTTAGACTTATAAAATAATAAATAATCTATAGAGTATTATATCTAATAAAAGAGATATACTAAGGAAGATAATACTTTAGAACTTATAAAAGATCTATACTATCTATAGATATATAAAGACTATATAAGGAACCCTATAAGGAGGAGAAACTTATCTTTATTAAGAAAAAAATAAAATAATAAATAAAAAAAATATAAAAAAAATCCCTAACTCCTAAACCCATTATTATAAAGGTATCTAATATTAAGTATAAGTATAATATAGTTTATAGGGCTAGAAAGATAATTACTAAACCTAAGGATACTTAAAAAAATAATTCTTATAGCTATAATAAAGATAGTTATTATACTTCCTAGCTAGCTTATTAAAAATATATACTATAAATACTAAGCTTATACTTAGATTATAATAAATACTATACTTCTAGCTAGTAGGAGGTCTTATCCTAGCTCTAGTTATAAAAATAGTTTTATAGAGCTAGGTATAGACTTCTAGCTAACTAGATATACTAAAGCTATACTAATTAATAAAGTAGAGTAGGGTCTTAATAACTTATACTTACTTCTAGTCTAATAAAGATTATAATCCTATCTAGGGTAGGAGCCCTATAACTATTACTAGATTCCTCTATAAGTAGGGGAGGAACTAGATATCTAGAAGTAGCTCTATTATTAAGCTAGAAGCCTAGATAGTAATACTACTAATAGTAGGTATAGGGGTATCCTAGTTAGCCCTAGGAGTATTTATTAAAGATAGTAGTAGCCTAAAGATAGAGGCTCCCCTTATAATAGGGGCTGGCTATACTCTTATTAAATTAATAAAAAAGGGCCTATATATAACCCTATATAGGGGGAGGAAGGCCCCTATAGGAATAAGAGAAAGAGAGATAGGAGGAGCTATAGTAGTAGTAGTAATAGTAGTAGTAGGGGTAGTAGTAATAGGCCTAGTAGGGGTGGCAGTAACAGGCCTAGTAGTAGTAGTAGTAGTAGTAGGTATAGAAGGGAGGGGTATAGCAGGTAGTAATAGTAGTATAAAGATTATCTCCTCCTTCTTTTCTAAGAATTATTAATAAGAATATTATAGACTTATAAGCCTTTACTTACCTCTAAGAGGTTAGAGGGGATAGGTAAGAGTAAAGATATAAAAAAAAAGATATAAAAAGATATTTTTTTATAAAATATCTTATAATATATTAACTACCTCTTCCTAAATATTATAAATTACAGAAGGTCCCTTACTAAAACTTTTATAATAAAAACTAAGAAAAATATAAAAGATAGAGAGAAAAAAAGCTTATATACTCTATAAAAACTATTATTATCCTAAATCCTACTCTATAAAAATTTTATATAATAAGGCTATTAAGGGATTTATAAATATATTATAAGAATAAGTAATATAAATCTAAAATATACTATAAGAAGATTTTAATAGTAATAAAGATATTATAGTTAAAGAGGTCTATTTATAACTAAGTCTTTATAAGAAGATAAATAAATATAAGTTTATAAAAGAAAAGAATAATAAATCTTTTTTATTATTTATAATTTTCTTTTTATAAAAAAAGATTTTTATTAAATAAAGATTTTTACTAATACACCTTATTATAAATAAGGAATCTTAGATAGATCTTAGAGGCTAAGATCTTTTAAGAGAGAGGGTAGTTATAAGGATTATAAAGGTTTATTATATATTATATTAAAGCTATCTTTATAGAGGAACCTAATAATAAGAAGACTCTTTATAAGAGATTATATAAATAATTATATAATCTATAAAGATATAAATCCTGCCTATAACTACTAAACTTTAGAGTTCAGTAATAATCTCTTTAAATAAGGATACCTATATTTAAGTCTATTTATAATCATTCTTCTTTCACACTAGTTTCTAATTCTCATGGATCATAGATCCTTATACTTCTAAGATAATCTACTATATATTATTTAACTATACCTACTATAATAACCTACACTAGTAGATATAGATAGATAGGCTCCCCTATAATATAATAGTGGCCTTAGCAGAGGTAAGGAACACTACATGCATTATATAGTTTATATTAAATACTAGCTATCTAATATATCTAGTAGATACTACTTAGCTAGGCTGGCTTATGCTAGGTACCCCTGGTAATACCTAACTTATGGCACCTATAGATAATAGCTAACTTTATATTTTTACTATACTCTCTTATATTTTATATTCCCAGTAGCAAATACTAGTAAATATAGCCCTAGCTAGTAGACATCTATAGCACTAGGCACTAACTAATAA
Organism: Aspergillus clavatus NRRL 1; assembly: GCF_000002715.2. NCBI lineage: Eukaryota > Fungi > Ascomycota > Eurotiomycetes > Eurotiales > Aspergillaceae > Aspergillus > Aspergillus clavatus. The sequence goes on along the minus strand of NW_001517107.1, from coordinate 99,181 downwards.
TTATATAATATTAGTACACCCTCTGACCCTCATAGCTTAGGAATCTATGGATCTATCTAAAATAGGTAGTAATAGTATAGGGGATAGAGGCAGTATCTAGATAAGTATAGAAATACAGGGGATATGTAGGTAATAGGGGAACCATAATAGAGAGGGAATACTACTAACTAGTAGTAGTATTACTAGTAGTAGTAGCTGCAGTAGTTAAAAGACAGTAGGATATATATATATATCTAGGTGTCTGATCCTCTAACCTTATATATATATATATTCTTGCAGTAGTACAGTCTAAATAGGATGGCTATATATGACACTACAGTTAGTACTATCTATTAGGAGCCTCTGTTGTGGCCCAGCTCAGTGCTAAAACAGAGTAAGGAATTAATTAATCAATCAACTAAGAGGAAACTTTAGATTAAGTATACTAATAATAATAATAATAAGTAACCTAGAGTATCTACTATCTTATATACTAGTAATATTAAAGATTTTATAATACAATTAATAGAATAATATATAGAGTAGTTAAAGTAATAGTTATAATATTCCTAGGATTCTTTTATATTTTATAATCTTCCTAAAAATCCCTCTAAGGGATATTAGCCTAATAATATAAAATATCTTATTAGTAACCTTATACTTAATATAAATACAATTATTAATAGTAATTAGATTAATAATAACTTCTCTTTTAGGAAACTAGTAATAGTAATACAATATAAGATTATTAGATCTTCCTACACCTTTACACAACCTATATCATTGGGCTTACCAACTATATTAATTAGTATTTAAAAAGATATAAAAAAAATAACTTATATTAAGCCTTCTCTAGTACCTCCTCTTAGTAAGAGATAACTAAAAAAAATATAATAATAAATACGAATTAATAATAGCACACCTCTAATTGAAGAATAAGGATAATAATAATACTTAATAATAAAGTAAAAATAATATAAAGAGAAAATAGTAACAATAAAGATAATATGAAAGAGTAAAGAGATAGTAATATAAATAAAAAATACAGAAGTAGGAGAGGATTAATAAAAATTAAACTTAAAATAAAAAAATTATAATTAATTATCTTGGATAAAGATTATACATTAAATCTCTTATAATAAAATAAGTTCTTTATTTATAAATATTAAAATAAAATAAAAAATTTATAATTAATTATTATTTAATAAATCTATATGAAGAGGCCTGTGACTATATGCTAATAATAGACATTTATTTAAAATAGAAACTATAAGATTATTCTATAATATATTATAGCTTATATAATCTAAACTTACTATATATAGTATTAGACTATATAGAGAAGGATATAATTCTAATAGTAGTTTAAATCTAAATAACTACTAGACTAAAATTAAAAGATTCTTTTAGGTAGGGGTAAATAGTATTTAACCTATCTAAATATAAAGTATATATTTCTACCTATATATAAAATACATTCTATATCTAGATTAATATATTTATATTCCTCTTTCCACCCCTTAATTAGATAGATAGATAGTATTAAATATTATAAGCAGTAGTAAGGAACTAAAGGGAAGGGAGATACGCAGGCAACCAACCCCCTAACATTAACCACTAACTTCAACTGCTACTCTACCATGGTGTATTGCATATTTATGAATTACATTCACAAAACTACCAGTGGGATCATATCTGCAACAAGAAGAAATTGGCTATTAATACTAGTTTAGAGGGCAGTTAAATATAGATTTAGTATTATCCCAATCAAAATCAAATACTAGCAGTGTTTCTATGTTGGCCAGAGGGTTCCTACACTGGTGCCAAGCCAGGACACTACTAGTTATGCCACTGGTGAGCTGCTGCTGGACTGGAACAGGTAATAGACACCCCTTCTCAAATTTATTGCCATTCACATACTGCAACAGACCAAAATACAACCTTGATGGGAAAACGCAAACTAAGCCAGATAAGGTACCTAGTACCTACTACTAGTACAGAGTAGTTGGAATTAAATATCATCCAACCCTTCATGTCTCTAAGCTCTGAGAGAGATTACAGATCAACTCATTCTATCAAATACGAAGCAATGTGTGATCAGGCAGGCATAACTCCTAGAAAAGCCCGGAGATTCCTACCAGATATTATTGAAACCACATCTTACAGCTCAAGGATTAACGCACAAGAGCCTTCTACACCCCGCTCCGATGAGGTCAAAAGTCCCGAAATTGCCAAGCCAGAAAGCTCCTCAAATGCAGATGCATGCTCTGATTATATTGCTAGTAAAAAAGGCCCAGGGGACAGGCTGAATTCCCTATTTCCACCGGAATATTCTAAAATCCAGGACATCGGGGATGACTCCAATTGCAGTGTGCCTTCCCACGGTCCCAGAGAAAAACAGAATAGGAGAAAGTTCCATCCCCAGGTAGTGGAAACAAATGCCTCAAGGAGAAGACCAGCGAATTCTGCTGCGACCCCAGTCATCAACAATGTTATGCATCAAAACCAATCCTCCCGCAGAAAGTTTATCCCCCAGCTTGTGGAAACTGACAAACGCTCATTTCGCCGCTTGAACCCATCGCCCCCCCGATGTATTGTCCTGAACCCAGGCCTCAATAGTGGAAACCAACCCAATGTTGATAGTGCTAGTCACTCACGGTCAAATATTGATCATATTTTAAATGAGTCAAAATTCTCTTACACCACCCTTCGACAACGGCAAGAGAAGAGAAAGCATTCTTTTCGCATTCCAGACCTCCCTGCCATCCCTTCAAGTTGCAGCGATGTTTCAGATGGGTCGGAAATACCGTCGTCACTTTCAGTCTCGCCATCTGCGTCCTCATATGAGGCCGATAAACGTGCGAAGGCTGGTATGAACGATCAGGAGCACTGCAATAATAGTCTCACTGGTTATATATTCTCCCTTGCAAATCGATCCGTGGAAAGTAAGCTGAAGGAACAGGCACTGGCAGCATTCCCCAACGAACAAGTTCATGAGCCTGTCGACCACTTTGCCATTGATAAGGAAGAAGATGAAGGCTTGGGCGAGGCAGTAGGAATTTCACATACAATTAGACGTGAATCGTCGGCCGATCTTCCATGGGAGCTTGAACACTTGCGCCGGCACAAGGAGGATGCTGAGATGAGGGACCGGGCCATGGTAGGCATGAAGGGAACATGGGGTTCAACTGCACGTTTCAACCCCCGGCAAATATCTGAAGGAATTGACCACGCTGTCGTGCACACCGGGTACTGGAGAGGATATCAAGAGTCAAAGCACTCGAAATATCTCGCGCGTCCTCGTATGTTAGGCGACGACCTCATTTTCCCGCAAAGCCTTTCTCCCAAGTCGACTATCTGTGAAAGCGGCTCAATACTTGAAATCAGCTGTGGCATGCATCAACTCCAGGACAAGTCGGGTCTCTGGTGTACAAAGGACACCCTTGAGCATGACTGTATCACCAATGGTCTCTGGATGGGAACGTGTTGGGTTAACAGGAGCACTCAAGAATCCCATTGCCACATGTCTTCCAGGACAACGAATCCTACCAAGGCGTTAACTAATGTCCGCTCAGGAGGACGGAACGGGGCCGAATTTAGATCTAGACTCTCGGAGAACAGCATGGATTCTCAGGGCATTAGACACCCCAACCATATTGATGGCAATTGCTGTTTTGAGCCTCACGACACCTTTGTGACGCAGATCTACAATTACCTATCTTTAGGTTATCCATGTGTTGCCCGTTACTATGATCAGGAGCTCAGCAGAGTGTCAGGCATTTCTGTAGAGGAGCTCAGGCGGGATGATGACCGTAAACATCCCAGGGGGTATGTCGACATCATTGAGAGTCATCTAACTGGCAAATTGGCTATTGCTCATGCCTGCGCTCGCTGGGTTGCGCTGCGTTTATATATTCTTGATTGGGCAAGGATACAGCCTGACGTGACAGACATTGACAATGATCACGATGCCTGGGGCGTGCGTGAGAGAAGAGGAAGCTGGGCAATTTGACTCTATTTTCATAACCAAAAGATATGTTGGATGTGCTCAATCTGCCTTTCTCTATGGCCGCTAGGTGCAAACCATTGTACGAGCATATACTAGCACCATCTCTCCGTGTCTTGACATCATCTACTTCTCGCATGTTGAGACGCGGCCGAGAGAACATATTCCAATGTCGTCGCGAAACGAGCAATACGAGAAGGTCTCTGAATACTATCAGCGCGGTAAGTAAGGGTTGGAAAATAGGGGAAAGTTGCACTTCTCTTCAAGTCGGCAGCATTTCCGGGTATATGGTCCTCTACATGGGCATCCGGGATCCGATTCTCATCAAACGTCATTGCCCGTGAGTTAATATGCAATTTTTCTGATCTCCGAGTATCCTGGTTATCGTAGGATATCCAGGGCGCGCAGATGTTCAAACTACAAGTTATCTTTTATTCGGTTAACAATGGCTGGAAGAAGTTGGGCTACGATTCAGGAATGTCCATGTCACTGTGTGGTGGAGGGTTCATCCACCAGCTAGCCAGTGGATGTCTCGTAAACCATCCGTGATCAATTATTAATAGCTCCAATACAAATAGCATCGAGCTAGTGCAGCTTTGCAGTTGCAGGAGGTATTCTGAAGGGCTTTGGCAATACATGATAAAAAATGGCAATGTTCGCGGTTTAGAAAATATCTAGCAAGATCACTTATCATGAATTAATGTACCATTGCCACGTTGAAATCTCCCATGCACAACACCTGGGAAAATATTCTGCTCCTGAAGTCCTCCTGAAGAGTCTGCAGAGTCATCTTTAGAATCAGTGGTGCTTAGAGAGTCGCTGGGCTCATCAGAAGAAGCTCCATCCAAAATGTGTGATTTCCGTAAGACAACAATGCCACTGTTATCTGCCTCGGACTGCAAGCGGACAGATTCAGAAGAGGGACACACTGCACACAAGTGTTACAAGTAAGCACACACTGATCATACATTCCCTGCAAAAATGCATCAAACTAAACACTGTCAGTGAACAAAAAGGGGCATGGGAAAGTTGCAAGGGACTGAAACAGCATGAGTAATTGAGGTGTGATTAGAGGCCATGAAGTGAGTGAAAGTATATTCCTCCAACGGCTTGTGTTACTATGACTTACCAGTATGTAGATGACTTTTTTGGTTTGAAATTGAGGCTGACGAGGACACGGGCTCCAGCTGAGCAGTCGAGGCCAGTGAAATAGGATAAGCTGCTGAACTATCATTAGAGAGGCCCACATGATAGCCAATTCTAGGGAATGTTAACCAAGTATTTTCTTTTAATCAGATTCACAAGAAGAAAAAGAAAAGAGCCAACCCACAGTGCGCGCTCTTCAAGCCATGTCTCATGCCTGTATTTTTCACGAATATCTGGCACATTACTTTTTGCAACATTGTTCCCTGCAACACCAGGAAGACAACAATTTGCCCCTAGCCATCTTTTTTTCAGTGAGAGCTCAAAGCCGCTCTGTTCAACAGAATGTTTGGCGAGTTCACACATGTCCACTGCATTGAATTTGTATATTTGGGCTGCAACTGAATATTCCTCAATCAGTGGTTCCTTCGTGAATGCAAACTGTAGAGGATCATCTGTTGAGAGCGACACATTCAGACCACGTCTGAAAAAGCTTGCAAATGGATTCTTATCGTATGTCAGAAACAATGCATTGTTACTGAGTGGTGACATTGCGATTCCAATTTGATCCAGATAGAACAAATACTGCAGCAATGGAACCTTTCGAAGCAATATCCCATGGCTAATGCTGTGACAACATAAAAAGCCAGCCGCAAGATGATCCGGATCCCCTGCCTCGCCGCAATGAGGCCTCAGGTCAAATGTGTTGAAACGACGTTTCTTGCGCCAGAAATTCAGCGACGCGATATTGGCGTACATAAAGTATATCCAATAGCTATAGGGCGGATTTTGTTTCGTGTTCCATTCTCTCGGAATGGGGTATTTCTTGTATAGTCGGCGCTCGGCTTTACTCTCGTCATCCACGCTGTCGAAACCTACCACTCGCTGCAGGAAGACATGAAGTTTGGGATGACTATTGGGGTTTTGTGTCACCTCAAACAAGGGCCGGAAAACGTTCACAATCACCTGTTCGAAATTCTCCATCATGCCACTCGACTTGTACACATCATAAAGTCGAGGGACCTGAATCAACCAACGGACATTAGGTGAGAACAGTTTGTTGTCTACGACCCAAGCAGCGAGTTTGTCCCATTCGTGGATAGATCTTCCGTATATTGAGATACGCCACTCTACCATTTGGTATTTGCTGGACTCCAAGTCTGATATCACCTCTTTGGTGATTTCTGCCAGGTATCGACCCTTGATATAGTTATCTGTCTTCAGGAAGATCTCGCGGAGCCGAGATTCTCCCACCGGATTGTACTTGAGGTTGAACTTGTCAAAGCGATGGAATGAGTCCGTGTGGGCCTGCAAAAACTCAGTAAACAAGGTGGCGAAGAAAATACCTGGTGCTGATACATACATGCATATCAAGAGTATCAATGCTCAAGTCGTACGCGGTTAAGTTGATGCTTTCAAAAACCTCCCGGAGCGTCAAATGCTTGCCATCTCTGTATAAAACAACCTCGTCGGGCGATTTTTTCATCTTGCTTTTGATGAATCTGAGCAAATGTTTTTGATTCATGCAAGCCGAATGGTGAACATGGGTGTCGACTTTCCGGACATTATAGAAGTCCCTGTGAGGTGCCTTTTTGCTATCGGCTATTTCTTGATACTCGTTGAGTAGAGTATATAGTTGGAACTTGCCCTCTAAGTATGATAGTCTTTTGAATGCGAAACTCTTCGCAGGACCATCTGTAGATACGTCAATTACTGCGTCGAGGTCCATGTAGAAGTCTCGCAATGAAGGAATCTTCATGGTCGGTTCACGCTGATTTTCAGCTTCGTGTGTCTCGTATACTTGATAAACGCTATTCTTGTCCAGTCCAAAAGTCCAATTCGACTCCCCGGGGAGTGGAATGAGGTCAGCCATGTCGAAATCTTCACCGATGTCCTGTCCCATTTTCCTTCTTCTATGCCCGGCATCGGGAAGAAAATTTTGTCTCCCGGAGTCTTTATCGGCATCCCAGGCTGGCTCTGGAGGTGGAGGATATATCTTCCAATCAGTGTCATCTTTCGGATTATCCTCAGACCGCTGTGATGACAATTGGAGATATTCTGAACGTCGATCAAGTAATCTCCTAATTTTGCGATATATGACATTCAGCTCTGCGGCAATAGTACCGCTACCCGTTGTATTCGTAGTCGTTCCGACAACATTGGGGTCATCTTTGGGAGATCGGATGTGACATGCTTCTTGTGAACCTGATTCAACAAATCCAGGGCCAGTTACCCCCCTTCGAAGCGACTGGCCGACGACGCTGTGACTTGCGTTTTCGAACTGGTAACTTGTGGACATGTAATCTTGTTGAGTAAAGTTACTTGAGCTGCTGGCACCTATCCGCGTATTCTCGTGCCTGTTGACTGGCGAAGGTGGGGCCTGCGAATCACTTTCCTCGATATGGACAGGAAGCTTGTTTGCGTTTGCCGAGCTCGAGTCCTGATCCCACTCATCGTCGGTTCCTCGCGAGATAAATTGGTGATTCTGATAGAAGAGTCTTGCTTCTGCGTGACTCATCGATTTTTCGTACGCATAATCATAGGTGGGTGTCTTTTCCTCCCTATCTCGTGGAAGGATATCACTTGATGTCCTTGTTACAGCACCAATTTGAGGTGCACCTAAATCTGCTTCATGAAGCTCATCATGATGGGTCTCTGTCAACTCAGCACCAGTATCTTGGGTACAACCTGGTGGGTTGTGTGTCCTTTTGCCCATTTGATCTTCTTATATGAACGACACAGTTGATAGAAAGAGGTTCTTGGGGGGATAATATAGCGATCTATATGCCTTAGGTAGATAACCTTGTCAGTATTTCCTTTCTGGCATAATTTATCACTTTGAATGATGGCTCATTTTTGGCTCTGAATATTGAATGTGTATGGAATGCTTCACCGCAGTCTAAACTGGGGGTTTTATTCGGTTTTATTCCCCACTCGTCCCACTACAGAAGGCCAGCTCAATTTAACTAGGTTCTCCTCTCTGTTCTTGTCATGTGGACACCATAGGTGAATGATACATAAGATATTGAAGAATCGTTTGTAATTGGTTTACCGGTAAAGCCTATAGAATACTCTATTGATTTGTAGTTTTGTGTGTCTTTTCCTGTCTTCTCATTTATCTGAATCGATTGAATGTCTATGGCCCAGGTATGTCAGTATAACCTTGAATTCCTGGTCTTGAAAACCAAGAAAAGTTCCATCCAATCTAATCTTTCGCCAGTGGACTTTGTCAAGTGGTGAACCCCCTTTTAGGTACAAAATTAATCCAAATTATCTACTGGGGAAGAGAAATTTGTTAATTCGCTATACTTTATCGCGCCTATTATTTTAAACATTCTATTCTGCTTACCGGAGCCTGGAGGGTCTTACCTAGCCCACTCTGGGTAAGCTGTCAAGTGCGGCTATATACCAAGCTAGCTTAGCTTGGGCTCCTCCTGTCCTAATAGGGCATCTGAGGGCCTCAGAGAGGATGCCTAGGACCTCAGAAATCTTAAGCCCTCGGGCCAAAGCCTTGCAGATGAGTGCGCTACTAGCGAGCTGCCTAGCAACTGATGGTAATGTTAGTCTCCTGGCTTTGTGATCATTATTATATCATTACCATTGTCAATTCAATTCAATTCTTCATTAACGCATCTGTCAGCCTAACAGTTGAGTGGCAGCAGGCCCCTAGGGGTAGCTAGGCTATCTACTATTGGATACACTAAATCTTAGATTAGTATAAAGTCTATAAGTATCTCCTGATACATCTCTAAGCTAAGTACCTATATAAAGTCCCTATTATCTTCCCTATTAGGGTTGTTCTGCACATTATATTATAATAATTATAATATAATGGTTCTGCCAGCAGTTCTACACAGTAAATTTAGTAATATTACCTAACTACTTTAGTTAGCATCTGATATTTCTATTTTTGTCTTTGGTCATCTTAGCATAATACATATATTTATATTTATATATATCCCTATATAGATTTATAAGTATATAAATTTTAGTATTATAATATATAACTCTATATTTCTAAAATAGAAGATATAAATGTCACATCCACACTTGAGACATGAGATAGCAAGATAATAAGATAAGTAGATAGCTTCTTTACGTAGTAAAGATAAGAATAAAAAAATATCTATCTTCCTAATATTATCTATATCACTAATACTAAATTAGTAGCCTATCCTGGCTCTTAGGATAAGTTAATTAAATTTTAATTTAATTGATTTTCTATAAGAAATAAATTTTTCCCTCCTTATCTTACTACATAAAGTAGTTATTTTATTTACTTAGTCTATAGGATATCTATACTAACTTCTTAATAGTTAAGCTACTATTGTTAGCCTTATTAGTTTATTAGTTTCACTAAGATTTTATTAATTTTATTAATCTTATTATTATTTTAATATTAGTTTTAGCTTCTCTATTATATAGTTTTATTAAATCATCTAAATTATAGAGTCTTAAAGTATAATTTATCTTTATCTAGATCTTACTATCTATTTATTGAATCTCTATTTATCTATTTATTAAATTCGTTAGTATTATTTAATTGATATTAATAGAGCTATTAGCATAATAGCTCTTATCTTTTATTAAATCTAGATATATAATAGTATAGGATATTATTTAGGATATCTATACTAGAGTTTAATTTCTTATTCTAGAGTAGACACCAGTTGCTATACTAAATAACTAGATTTATTTATATCTACTACTAGTAGTATATAATATGTAAATAGGAAATAGAGTAGCTATAAGAGAACTAAGACTTTATTAATTGTTATGGTCCTACCACTGTATGTGGCAAGGAGTCATGTGACATAATAAGATATCCCTACAGCGGAAGCCATAGTAAAATGAATCATCTTTCAACCATCAACGAAATCCATCACCACCTTTCGTGGTTTTACGACTACCATCGTAACAGTTTCTATATCTAATATAGAATAACTAATAAGAGAGTTATATAAAGACTACTTAATAGATAGAAAGATATAATAATATCTAGATACATTTTAAATATTACTCTAAAAGTAAGGTAATTGAGTACTAAAAATTATAAATCTAAGTTAATTTTAGTATTACTATTATCTACATAGCTTGGGTATCTTAATCTATAAGTAATACTATTAGTAATTATATTATTATTCTAATATTGTTTATTATTACTATTTTCTAGTAGTAAGAATATAATATTAATAAATATAATATTGTTATTATCTTCTATATAACTATCTATATAAATTTTAAAGAGTTATTATAGTACTTATATTAATTTGCCTTATTTATCTAATGTATCTAAGAATCTAAGAATCTTTTATTAATTAGATCCTTAGGACTACCCTCTATAATAAATAGAAATAATATTATTTTTATATCTACTTAGGAGATATAGTTAAATAACCTAATTTAGTTAGTAGTTACATAATTAGTAAAAGTAGTACTAAGTTAGTAAGCTGTAAAGAATAATATATATAAGTTAGTAGCTTTAGTAAAGAGTCATAAGGAACTATATTCTTCTAGTTATATATATTCTTCTAGATATTTAAGATTAAGAAGTATAAAATATTAATAATATTATTATAAATACTAACCTAATTCAATTCAATTCAATTTAATTGTTCATTCGCGCATCTGTCAGCTGAACAGCCAAGTAGCAGCAGGTCCCCAAGGGTAGCCAGGCTAGCTACTATCATGTATTAGATATCATATATATACTGGGTATCTAGCTAGTAGGGAGATATATTAGCATCCCACCACAGGCTAAATTAATATAGAGCCTATAGTTATTTTCTTATACGTCCCGAGGCTAAGCACCTATATAGGGCCCCTAGTATCTTCCCTATCTTAGTTAAGAGTAAGCTCTATAATAATGTCTAGTAGCTATATAGGGTAGGGGCTACCACCCCCTACCTTAGCCTAGAATATATTTAGTAAGCCCTAGAACTAGCTCAGGAGCTATAAGTTACTTATAAATTAAGTAATATATTATATTAGACTAGACATATTAAGTATTGTAAGGGTTACAAAGGGTCCTTTATGTATATAGCAGTTACCTTCATAGAGGAGCCTGCCTAAGAGGAGGCTCCATTATAAGAGGTTATATAAGTAGTTATATAATACTTAAAGATTATAACTACTATCTATAACTACTATGTTTAGGAGTTTAATAATAATCTCTCTGAATAAGGATACCTATCTTATCTCTATTTATAAGCATTCTCCTTTCACACTAGTTCACTGACTCTCATGTATTAAGGATCCCTATAGGTAGATAGGTATAGTTAGTCTCATATAATTCAATTCAATTTAATTATTCATTCACGCATCTGTCAGCCTAACGGCCAAGTGGCAGCAGGTCCCTAAGGGTAGCTAGGCAAGCTACTAATTGTTACGATGGTAGTCATAAAACCATGAAAGGTGGTGATGGATTTAGTTGATGGTTTAAAGATGATTCCTTTTACTATGGCTTCTGCTCTAGGGATATCTTATTATGTTATATAACTAACTCCTTACTATATATAGTAGTAGGACTATAATATTATCCCCATCATGTAAAAGGTGGAGCCTAACTATAATTTAATAAAAAAAAAGAAAGAAAAAAAAGGAAATACCTTAGTCTAGTAGAATAATAGTAAAATAGAATATAGTTATTTTAAATAGTAGAGAATAGGGAATGATATATAGTAATTTAGTAATAAAATAAAATATAGTTATTTTAGAGATAGGGTCTAGGATATTAACTACTAAACTTATAGTAAATAATATTAAGATTCTTCTATAATATATAGAATAGTTTATATTTAGTAAGTAGTATATTAAGCTGCTTATATTTATCTATAAAGTAGTTAAAATATTAGGCTTTAAGATTAATAAATAATTATCTAATATATTAAGTAAAGAAGTATTTAATAATAAAATCTAGTATAGTTATAAGAAAGATATATAATACTATAATAAGTTTATTTTAATAATATTTAGTAAAGTCCTCTTCTAGTGCTTTAGTAAACTTAGTATTATAATTAAATATATCTATTTATCCTTATTTATTCTTAGATATAGTATTAATATTCTTCTTTAAAATTAGATGAAAGACTATATAGTACCTATTAAGTATTTAAGAAATATATTTAGTTATAATCTAACTTCTATAATATTTAATTACCTAAGTAATATACTATTTTAACCTAATATATAGAATATATATTATATATAAGTAGGGGTTAGTAGCTCTATAAATAATATTTATAGTTTATTATTATTATTAGTATTATTATTATTATTATTAGTTAGGGCCTCTTCCTCTTATCTAGTAATATAGATAGCTTTTTCTATCTTTAGTAGGACTATCTTAATTTTAGTATATTATATAAGAACCTAGAGCTTAGCTAGGAGGTTATAAACTCTATATTATAGTATAATCTAAATAGTATTATTAAGTCTACTTATATATTATAGGGATAGAGGCTCTAAATTATTCTATATTATCTTAAACTAATCTATAGTAGTAATATTAATATTAGTAATCTAATATATAAAAAAATTAAGATATTAGATATAAGTCTATTTAATTAGAGAGAGCTCCTAGTTATATCTATATATATAGTAATATACTGTCTCTAGGGTAAATATATCTAATTTATATTTTATATTCTTTATATATTCTTTAAGAAATTCTATGGCCCTGTTAAGGTTAAATAAGTATTAAATATAGGTAGGGTCTAGGTAGATATATTTAGGCTTAATATAATAGCTACTAAAATTAATATACTTATACTAAGGTTTAATTAACTTTAGGTAGAGGAAAATAACTTTATATACTAAAGAGAGAAAGACTAAATATATTATATAAGTAGCTTTAAATACTCTAATTATATTAATTTTTATAATAGATATATATACCTCTCTCTAAGTTAGGGGCTTATTAAGGATATTAAATAGGATCTTAGTTAGTAATCTAGTTTTTTAATAGAAGTCTCTTAGGGAGAAAGTATATAATATTAACTAGTCTAATTAGATATTTAATTAATACTCTAATTATATAGATTTTAGGCTTCTTTATATTATTAATAATAGACTTACTATCTCCTTAGTTATCTAGCTTAATATTAGTATTAATATTAGATTTAATATAATTATTATTAATATCTATAATTAATTTAGAGTACTAAAGAATCTACTTAATTCTATTTTTATTAGCTTTTACTTCTAACTTATTCTTCTTCCTCTTTCTAGGCATTATATTCTTTTTATTAAGGCTAGTATATTTCTTACTAAATCTTATAGAGTAGTTAGTTATAATACTAATTTAAAGTTAATACTATAAAATATATAGGTAATAAGAGAGTAAGATAGGTAAGGTAAGATAATAAGATATATAAAAAAATAAAATATTATAAATAAAAATAAAGATAAGCTTTAAGATAGGTATCTTAGGTAGTAATATAAATTAAAGAGAGATAATAATAATACTAATAATATAAAACTAAATAATATAAATAGATAAAGATATTAATTACTATTTAGATACTTTAAAGTTATTAAGAAGCTCTTAGACATCCTAAAGTTAATCTTTATTATATTAAATATTCTACTTATTACTATAACCTAGCTATTTAACTAGATACTATCTAATAGCCTTCTCTTTATTCTTTCTTTATTTTATTATCTAGATATAGGAAGTAATAATCTTCTTAATTTTATATAACTTATATTTATCTATATCTTCTTTAATAAATACTAGACCTAGTTAGTTAGGTTAATGTTAGAAGGGGTCTTTATTTCATAGATAATATTTAAGATATATAACTAAAATAATAGGATATATATATTAGTCTAGAGGGAAGTCTAGGTAGTATATAAGATTCCTAATTTTTTTAATAATAGTAAAGAGGCTAGTAAATTAGTTATCTAACTTCTAACCTAGAGCTAATTAGATAGTATATCTCTTATATAACTTAAGTATTACTTTATTATCTATAATGAAGCTAGTAGATTTATATTTCTTATTATAGTTTATCTTTATTATAATAGTAGCTAATTAAAGGATATTAACTATATTATCTTAGATATTAAATAATTATATTACCTCTGCTCCTTATAGTTTTATATTAAGTAGTTTTTATAGTTTATATCTATATATATGTGTATATAGGGAATACTAGATAGATATTTTTAATAGAATATTAAGTATTACTTATAGTTAAGGTAAAGTTTCTAGCTATTAGTTAATATTTTTAAGGGATGCTATAGCATATCTTTAATAGATCTTAATTATATAATCTATTCTTTCTGACTAACTATTAGTCTAGGGATAATAAGCTATTAAAAAGAACTACTAGATATTTATATAGGTTAGGATAGAATTAAAGACTTCTAAGATAAACTTTAGGTTATAATTAGATATAATATAACTAGGTATGCCCTAATCCCCTATAGTAAGTTATTAGACTAAGGTATTACCCTATTATTATAAATTCTAGTTATCTCTTCTTAGTAATATAGTTATATACTTTATAAACTGGTTAGTCACTAATATAATAGTATTAAACTGGCCTGTGTTAGGTAGGGTAGTAATAATATTAATTATAATTAAATAAAAAGATATTAGCAGAGGTAAAATTAGTTGTAGAGAACTATATAATTTATATTATAGGGTTAATTACTTATTATATTCTAGGTAATAATAGATATATACCTTAATATAGTGGAGAGTCCTATATACTATAATATTACTAAGATTTTATATAGTTCTTACTATATCTAGGTAACCTTATAAGTTATATATAGTTTATAGAACCTTATTTAGGAGTTTATTTAGAATATCTTTTAGGTAGGGTAAAAATTAGGCCTTCTTCTTCTGTGAAGAGAAGATTTACTAGATATATATTATTAGTATTTTTTTAGAGTATATTAAGTACTTTTAATTATTTTAGATTAGTATTATAATCCTTAAGGACCCTTTATTAAAAATTATTAGAGAGATTAACTATAAAGATATTCTGTACTATGGTATAGAGTACTATAAAGGAATCTTTAGGGTTATTTTTTATATATAAGAATAAGTATAATAATATATTAGATATAATATATATCTGTAAGGATCGCGAAGGTCTATTATGTATTATATTAAGCTACCTTCACAGAGGAGCCTACTGATGAGAAGGCTCCTTATAAGAGGTTATTTAAATATTTATATAATATATAAAGATATAAACCCTGCCTGTGACTACTAAACTCTAAAGTTTAGTAATAATCTCTTTAAATAAAGATATCTATCTTTAAATCTATTTATAGATATTCTTTATTTACACTAGTTTCTAATTCTTATAGATTATAGATCCTTATATTTTATTACTTAATCTTTAAAACTAGTCTATTAAGAAAATAATATTATAAAAGAAATTAGTTAGATCTAAACTATCTAGTAAACCCTCCTCTATAATTATATATAGTTAGATAATATAAAAAAAGATAGCCTATAAAGAGAAAGACTCTAAGAGTAAGCTAGGTTTATAAGACTTCTTTATTTTAATAGACCTAAAGTTAATAGGGGTAACCTTTATAAAAGAGTATCTATAATAAAATTATAGCTTCTATAAGAAATCTAGAAGCTTTATAATAATCTAGATATAGGCCTTAGAAAGTACTTATAAAGCTAGGAATAAGAGGAATTATTCTTAGTTAGTACTTATAAAGAAGACTAATATCTAAATCTAATCTCTATCTAAGTTAGAGAGATACTTAATCTATAATTATATAATATATTAAGCCTTTATTATAAGCTAGGAGTCTATTATAAAAGCTAATAACTAATATAAGGAGAAGTATACTAGGATTATAATAGCCTATCTAGATTATATTCTCTCTAATCTTTAGTAGAGTAAGATATCTAAGAACTTTTATAATTAAGAATAAAAAAATCTTTATACTTTCCTAGAATTATAGCTAGAGAATCTAGAGAATTATAAATAAAAAGTATAATTATAGATATTTTAGATAAGACCCTATAAAAGAGAAATAGACTATATATACTAATAGAGATAGTATAAATAATAGATTAAAATTAGGAATAATATAAAAAATATAAAGAAAATATAATTATATCTCTTCTTTAAGTCCTTCTCTATAGTATTTAAGTAGAAGGTCTATAAATATTTAAATTCTTAAAATCTAAAGAAAAGATAGTCTTCCTACTTATAAGATTATATCTAAATATAAAATAGAATACTTATTAGGACCCCTTATATAGAGATAAGGATTATTAAGGCTTTAGGAACTTAGGGAAGTCTCTTATAGATTATATTATTATTAAGGAAATAGAGATAATAAGATCTAGTATAATTACTTTATTTATAAAGAAGTAAGGCCTATAGCCTTATAGTTTTAGTATCTTATAGGTCTATTTTAATTATAATAAGGAAGGGTATATTATAAGATATTATTTAAGTAAGCTTAAGTAGAAGAACCCTATAAAAACTAAATAACTAGTTATTATTACTATTATTAAAGAATAAGAAAGAGAGTATTATAAGTTCTTACTCTTTTATCTAAGTATATTTCTTTAAGCTTAGATAGAAGAGAAGAGATAGGGACTAGCCTTATAAATATTAATTAATAATAAAAGCTTTATTAATCTTATCCCTATAATATTAACTAAGGAAAATAACTAGTATATTCTATTATAGTATGTTTTTATAGAGATATTAACCTTATAAGAAATAAGAAATAAAGAAGTAGTAGAAGCTACTATTCTAATTAGGAATAATAAAGAAATAGAGTAGCTCTTTATAGAGCTTATAATAGTATCTTTAGATATAAATTATATTATCTTAGGGATACTATAATTAAAGTAGTATAATCCTATAATTCTTTAGAGAGAAGATAGGGTAATCTTTAATATAGAGTTAGCTCTATAAATTTATTTAGTCTTAGTAAAAAACTTTATAGACATAGAAGATATAATAATTATAATAATATGGGGTATAGAAGCCTTATAAAGAATATTAAAGAATAAGAACTCTATATTAGATTAGCCTATAGACTTTTATCTAGTCTTCTTAGAGAAGAAGGCTTAGAAATTATTATTATATTATAAAGATATAGATCTAGAGATAGATCTAAAGAAAGAGAAGTAACTATCCTTTAGACCTCTTTATAATTTTTTTTAGTAGAGTTAGTAGTACTTTATAATTATCTTTAGATAATACTTATAAAGAGATAGATCTAGAAGTTAAAATTAGTAATAAG